>NC_136813.1:60940399-61450526 GCF_951394365.1 Tetrao urogallus | reverse complement strand
GGAGAGGAGAAACAGGCCACACTGAGTCCTTCAGATTTGGAAAGACTATACAAAGAAGCAATCTCAGAGCCATTGGATATAGATATTGAGAGGGGGAAACAGTGTGATTCTTTTCTATGAACTTGGAGGCCGAAAAATAGAGGATTTCTGTCACTATGCAACACCATAGATGCAGTTACTAAAATACTACTAGGGAGCAAGAAGCCAGAGTAGACCATAGCTCTTTCACATCTTGAAGAGTTGTCAAGGATGTCCTCACACCTCTTTTTGGAGCTGTCATTAAAAAAATACTTTTTTTTTTTTTTTACTTCTATCGGTGACTTTTCCTTAGCAGCAACATCATGAGGGTGGTCTTTTTTAAAGCTGCATTAAAAATGCTTATTTATTTGATGGATTAAAGTTTCAGTGTCCAGAGAAGTACATACCCTAATAAAACACAGATGTACCTTTAAGCATTTAACCGGAATAATAAAAATAAAGATTTCATCGTTCATGTTAAGTATAGTCTTTAAGGAGTTTCTGTATTAATATGACCTGTCATAAAACGTTCGTTAAGTTTCATTAGACAATAATAGAGATGGAAGGAATGAAAATATCACAAAACCGGTTCTGTTAATTTTAAAATTGTATACATTCCCTGCCACTATAAAATGTATATATATATATATATTTGAAAATTTCTTAGGAGTGTAATAATTTTAAATTAGAAATGTCTTTAAGAATACAAAATACTGAGAATTATACACAAAGAAGAACATGTAGCTGACTGTGAGTTCGGCTCACCCATACAAAGGCAGCTCACAGCACAGACTTACAACAAATTGGGCAATCCAAGATGCTGTACCCAAGAACTATATGAAACACAGGGATCATTTGTACACATGGAGCTGAAAAATACGGCTGTTGTTTTCACTCAGAGATAATAATCATATACCTGGGCTGTAGGATAAGGCCTGCTTTCTTGGTTCACGACCATTAAGAAACAACTCTCCCATTGTTAACCTTCAAGAGGAGAGACTGCAAATGTGAGGTTGTAGAGGAAACAAAGATGTGGGAATCATTTAGTGCAACCCTACACTTAGACAGGTGCCACTCTTAGTCTTTTTAATTGATCTAATTTGTTACTTATACCTGTAAATCACACTGTTATCATCTCTGAACAAGCAATGGAAACCAGAATTTGTCACTGGCTGAAGATAGCAGACCAAGTCCTCAAATGGGCTGGTCGTATAGGTTTACTGGCTTAATTACACAACAGTACATTAGATTGAAATGAGATACTTAGAAAAATCCAAATTACATGCGGCCTCTTGTTTCTTTATCCCACATTGACACAAAACATAGTTCAAATGCTACTGCTGAGAGAGTAAGTTACAGTCTACTGAGAAAGAAAAAGCCAGACACAGAGTCAGACCTGAAATAGCCGAAGATTTTTTGCTATTATGCAACAAAATTAAACTTCCATTGATATAAAAGCCTAGTATGCAAGCAGTATGACACTCACACCCCAGAGCTGCTGAAATGTCACGGATCATCATGAAGGCATACATTTGGGACCCTTCTCAACAGGGTAAATCCATTTCTTTAGAAGAAGCAACATTACTGGGGTTTACTCCTCTCAGAATTATTCAGGTGATGTAGCACCATATAAAGACCAAGGAGCATACAAAATAAAAACCTCCATACTAGAAGAGTAGTACACATTTTCAGTCATGTTTTGTATATGCTATTGTGCATGCACCTTAAATACAAATGGATCCCAAAAAGAAATCAGTGTGGAAGAAGCAGACTACAAAATCCTTTTCCATATTTTGTTATTCAAAATAACTACAAACTTCTGAGATATTTCCTTCTTCTGTTGTTCGTGTTTTGACTACTTATCTGGCTACACACGATTAATCCCCACTCCCTGGTAGAAACAGAAGAATTTGTAAAGACTATTTTGATCATATGTAATTTGCCAGCTTTTTGGAGACTAAAATTCCTGCTTCACTAAGCACATTCCAAAATTAAGTCCTATGGTCCTTCAGGAAGGCGGTGTGGATGACACAAGACTACTTTCTGAACAGTAATATTACTTTGAACACTACCTTGGGGTCTTAAGGAACCATGGAAGGAGGTCTCTCAGCAACCAAATTAGTATTTATTGATAACAGTGAGTGGCAGGAAGGAAATAATGGGGGATTGACAGGGAATATATGAGAGCAATTAAGCATCCTGGGGTCTTGAGGCATCTTAAGTAATGCTGAAGAAGAGGACAAGGCTGATGGTGGAGAAGAAGGATGTAGGAGGAGAGAAAGATGGAAAATGCAGGGCAGAAAAACAGCAGAAAACAAGAACCTATGAAAAGAAACAGCAACAGTGAGGGAAAACGTGATTCCTCAATTTGCATTGGAAATATGAGGTGAAAAGATGACACTCATGAAGAAGAAATAATGAAAACTGCAGTATGAAATGATGGATCTGATAAAGTAAAAGCTATGTAAAGAGAGTAATGTGAATCAGTAAAGCATATGGAACAAGCGATTTATGTACTCTCACCAGACACTTTTAGAATGGAAGACAGAAAAGAAACTAGTGAAAAGAAAGCTGAGTCATAGTTCATAGAAAGAAAAGAGAAATTAGGAGAAAGAAAAGAATATAACTGAAGAGAAAGAAGTACATCAGAAGAAATGCAGAGAAAGTTTCCCAAACAAGAAAAGAAAAATTATGAAAAACGTGAATAAAACGTGTATAGAAGGCTTTTTTTATTTATTTTTTTTTTTAAAGGAGGAAAATGTGAGGTGGCATGGAGACAATTAGGTGGAGGAAACAGCAATAAACAGCATCCACAATAATTCTCCAGCAATAATTCCCTAGTAGTAATTCATCCATTTACTGAACATAACTAGATCACTACTTAGTCATTACAATTTGGGAAATGAGATGATACCTTTATTCATATTGTCAAAAATCTGCCTCTACAGACATTCCCTCCAGCTATTATCATTAATCCCTTTGAGAAATAACTGTCAGCAAAGAAAGCTAACCCCTTCCTCAACTTTATTCATAGCACTCTGTGACACACCTTTCTGCTGGCTAACAGCATACAGGGATGATGCCATAACATTGCCATTGGAATATGTTTTTAAAACAATCACTGCAAAACAGAAGTGCAGATAATAAACTACATAGAATCATGCTAGCACTGAAAAGGAATTAGATTGTGTTCCAAAACTTCCACGGATTGCAAAATAGATTAAAAAGATGCATTTATATCAGTAAGAAACTCTAGTTTGTTATTAGCTATGGTTTTGAACGAAATAGCAGTAGTGGTTCAAACCTGTTCAAGGCTGTACAATACGTGTTTTTATGAGGTAGAAGAGGATCATGCTTCATTTCTTTCCTTATTATTATATGCTGCCCAACCTATTTCAAATGAGACAGACTTCAACCAAATCTTATTCTTTCATTCTCTTTCTCAGCATCTCAAAGGGGGTACCTTACTCCAAAGGAATGGAGAAGCTTCTTGGGAGTTTTGCATTCAGAAAGGATAACAAGGGCTGGGAACGATCTCTACAAGCTAATGTGAAAAGGATGGTGGTACCTGAGGAGGAACAAAGATACAGAGCTAATAAAGGTGCAAAAGCTGCTTGACTAAAACCAATGCAACCTGAAATTCTGTTGATATTTCTTCATCCAGGCTACCCAAACTCCTGAACACATTGAGGGCCACCATTTATATTGCTTGCTTATTATTGCCACTTCAGTAGTACAGATAAATCTAATTTCTATGATCATTTGTACCTTCTTCTAAGTTAATACAGATTTGATATTCTGTTTTTCTAGCTCCCTCTGTGAAACTTAGTTGGTAGTCATTAATTCACGAAAGACACTCCTTGGTTTGTGATTCCTAAAACCAGTACTCAACAAAGTTTCAAGACTTCAATTTCCCTTCATGTAAAATTTTGACTAATCAGAAAGTAAGCATTCAGGTGTCCTAAACTTTGATGTTATCATTTTAACCACAAGTTTCCCAGATGCCAGTGTCACTAATGGCATGCAGTCATGTTTGCAGTACTGAAAAGTGGCCAGTGTTTCCTATGCTGGGCATACTGTTCCCCCTCCCCATAGTAGATGGGAAAGGTAGCAATGATATGGATCTATCTCATGCCTGGCTCCAACCTTGCATAAAGGTATATGAGGATATGAGAATTATGATGGCCTGAACACCTCCACGGGGAGCCTATTTCAATGCTTAACCACCCTTTCTGTAAAGAAGTTTTTCCTGATATGCAACCTAAATCTCCCCTGACGCAACTTGAGGCCATTTCCCTTTGTCCTGTCAAAAGACCAGCCTCGCTCTCACAGTAAGCACCTTTCAGATATTGGAAGAGAGTAGTAAGGTCTCCCCTCAGCCTCTTCATCAGACTAAACAGCTCCAGTTCCTTTAGTCGCTCCTCGTAGGCCATATTCTCCAAGTCCTACACAAGCCTTGTTGCCCTTCTTTGGACCTGCTCCAGCACCTCAATATGCTTTCTGTATTGAGATGCCCAAATCTGAACACAAGATCTTGGAGTACTGATGGACAGTTGGCTGAATATTAGCCAGTAGTGTGCTCAGGTGGCCAAGAAGGCCACCTTTTTATCTTGCCAGTAGAATGGAAATGGATCACATGAAAATTAAATCGTAGCTTCTCATTCTACTTCCACTTTTAAGCTTGAAAACATCCAACCTGAATAACATTTTTGTCAACAGTATTTGATTCAGATTCAGTAAATTTATCTGGTTTAACAACTAAACTAATTGAAAAAAGTTAGAAGTTTATTGGCTCTGTTTCTAGCAAAATATTTCAAGCTACCATAACGAGTTAGACTCCTTGAATTTCCAAGGGAAAGCAACGGAGCATTCGTCTTGTAAAGAAAAAAAATAATATGTAATATCATGGATTTAGAACAACAAATGTTTTTACAGACAGCACATGGATATTACAACATGTATATTTTCATCTGTAATTGTACTCTGCTGAACACGTGTAGCATAAACGTGCAAGCAGTAGATGACTCAGCTTTTAAAATAGCAAAGTAAGTATGGATTTGAAAGTTCGAAACATCAAAAAGTGAATTTGAAAAGCGATATCTACCAGGAGGTCTGTATACTTTCACAGTTCCAGTAGAGGTAACCAATCAATCTTTTTTTGAATTTTGATTTAAGCACATATGCATTTCAGTTTCACAACTGGAGATCTTTTATCCTCCAATTAATAGTTTGCAATGAAAAGCAGGAATTATAAGGTTTTATTAGCTTTGATAGCGAAGCAACAGTTGGTTTAAGGTGGCCTGTTTGTCTCTACAGTTTCGTTTTTTTGCAACAATAATAATAATAAAAAGGAATATGAGTCTCAATATTTTACTTGCTTGAAGTAGATGAATGAACAAATCTTTTTCTGTGTTAGGGAACTGCATAAGTAAGAGTTGTCTCTATCTTTCCTTGCTTTAAGATCTCGTGAAAACTGAAGTGGAAATTATTGTTGCCTGGCATTGCACTTCTGACTCCACAGCTACATATTATGAGGCTTGTGTGCAATTAGCCAGTTCGTTATTTTATCCTAATTTTATAATAAATCACTTCACTCTTTTTCTCTCATCCATCATCAACTTATCTGCCCGCAAGTCAAAATGGTACCAATTATTAATCAAGGCCACAGGCACCTGCTTCTGCATAGGGGCACCATGTTTCAACTGTCAGGTGGCATCCATCCCAGCCTCTCTTTGTCAGCAATAAAGAAAATGAAATTGGACTAATATGAATCTCATTTCTGCCCTGATTAAAGGCCTACATTTTCCTTAGGCATTGCCTGACCAGGTCCTGACTTGTGAGATATTCAGTGTTCTTGTAATGTCATTCGGACAGAGCGCGCCTGTCTCCTTAGGTCATTGTTCTTCAGATTCACTTGTTTTACATGGAATATAGGCTAGAAAATCTAGACTTCCTTTGGGGTGTTAATTAAGAGGAGCATCCAAAATTAATCAGCAAATTCACTAGGGCGAAGGGGAGCTGTCTGAAGGCCTCGATATAAAATGTGCTTCTAGTACAGAGAAATGAGCCTTCGGCTATTGACAAAGAGAAAACAAGTGCACAGACGGCAATCTGACATAAAAATTCATATACGTATACAATTTTACATTCATTTTCCTTGTCAGCTTGTCACCTTTAATTATAAAGGTTGATTCGCTATTTGGCAGATCTGGAAATTGTAAACGCTTGGCCATTTGAATATCATCATATGGTCAGTGTCTTCAAAAAAGAATGACACAGGAGCATACTAGGAGAGAAACACTGTAAAATCCAAGCTCAACTTCTTTGATTATCACCTTGAAGAATCTTGCAGGTCTTACTGACAACTGTGAACCTGGCTACAAAGGCAAACAAGTTACGACCATGTGCGAAGAAAATACTGTACTGACAAGTTGTTAGCCCCTATTTCTTTTTGCTTATGGTAGCTTCTAAACTTCATTTCTTTAATTCTTTTATTACTCACTCCATTCTGATGTTCTTAGTGTTTGGTGTGAAGGATTTACATAGACCTTCAGGCTACTAATGACCTTTATGTGAAAGTAGCAAATTCTCTGTTTTGTCTGGTGAAGACTTAAAAAAAAATAAAAAATAAAAAATTATACCATATCATGCCGATACCTCACTTAGAAGCTTCATAGACAGTTAACTATTTGAATCAGATAAGTTTGTCTTCAGTAGTCATGAAGACAGAACTGAGTTTTTGTAACTAGCTATGGGACTTCATATGTGTACCTCAAAGGAAACTCATGAGTTTGGGTTTCAGAGGCTACCTTTTGAGATGTTTTCTTGTTCCAACTTTCTTATAGACCAATTGCCTTTGTTTTGTTGTTGTTGTTTTTTTTTTTTTTTGTAAGTTTGGAAAGACCAGGGGTAACCTCTTTTTATGTTACAGCAATTCATAGTTTCAAACTCAGAAGAACCATATTACTCAGGGTTGGGTAGACTAATACTTTTTGTATAAATGCATAAGCTGATAACATAAACACAGGCTTAAAAATGCTACAGACACATGCAATTACAGTGTACCAAATAATTCAGCTTTGCTTATCTGTTCTGAAGACTGATACCAAAGTTGCTACTTGAACCAGCTACTGACTCGTGTTAAAACTAAAATGGAGGTAAGCAAGGTGAAGGCTTCAGTGAAGGAGTGCTCTTGCACTGTTCAGTGGATACTTCCCTACTGTTATGGAATACAAACAGCACTGTGTAGAGATCAGTATGCTGAAACTCAGCAATATTGTTTTTATTTTAAATGGCTGCTGCACCAGAACTAGCATATCCTGAAAAGGAATGATGCCCTACACTGCACCACATGCTAACTTATTGCTAAATTTCATTAAGATTTTGCTTTTTTTTTTTTTTTTTAATGAGACACCTCTACTGATATATGGATGTAATAAGTGAACCCTATAACGTGTCTTTTCATCTACTGTGTTTTTTTAAACTTTATCTATTGATGGGTGAAGATCATCAGGGGTACTTGGCTCATCTAAGCAACTATTTCCCTTATTTTTCTAGCATTTGATAAAAAAGGAATATTTATTAGGCATTATTTCTGTCTGTCAGAACAGTTGTGTAAATGCACAGGGGAATTGTACTCGTGTTTAGGCTTACCTTGCCATACCTGTGATTGTGTGATATTATGAAGGTAGGTAAAAAACCTGCAAGAATGAGAGCTTGCAATTTCTTTTGTATCTGGAGGAAAGAAGTCTGAACACAGCAGAGTTGGTGTTTTTTGTTTGTTTGGTGGGTTGGTTTAATTGATGCCAAATCTCACTTCACTAATTTTATTAGGACTAATGGGACCTAATGTAGACACCTGGTAGGTAACTTTAGGTTAGTCAATAACCTACTGAGCAACACTAAAAAAAATCTCAATAATTACATCTAGTTTCTTAGTACAGAATGTTAAACTTGTTTTCAGTTAAAAATACTCTTATAATGCCTGTAATATAGTGAATATTTCTATATATCTCCTTAAAACACCTAATAAAATGGAAAAATCATCCTCTATTCATTCTTTATGTATTCTCTAAAGTATTACATAATTAGAATAATGAGACAGCTTTTGGAGATTGAAAGAAAAAAAAGCAAAGAGCAAAAGTAAAAATTGGAGCATTCCAGGAAGTCCTCTCCAGATTATTATTGTCCAGTTAATTCCTTACAATTTGTTTCCATGTTCTTTTCAACTTTATTCAAAAATTACAAATTTAAACTAGAAACCTGTAGACCTCCTCTATGAATTAACTGCATAATTGCAGTGGCTGTTTTGAAAAGTGACATCTCTTTCTCAAGTTCAAACATGAATACAAAACAGCATTCACTTTGCTAAGAAAGATCCACGTTTCCCTTCCCCATGTGTATGTATGTCTTCTTTCTAGAGAAGCTCAGACATAGAAGCTAAGCCTATATTTCAATGCATGAATACTCTGAAACCTAAGCGCGAAGCCAAATTCCCCAGCTGTTCCTCACTGCTACATACATACAGCTTTTGGGGTGATGATGTAGGGAGAAATACTCTGAGGTGCACCCTAAGACTTAGCAAGCACTGACAAAAAAAACTTCTGTGTCTAGATGCATCCCATCTTCCTGACTGATTAACCGTGCCTGGGGATCTCTGGACCCTTGCAGAAAAGTACCTGTCACAAGCACATGAAGTTGTTCTGTGTTCTTCCAAACCAGAGCTAATGTTCAATAATGATTATGTTGGAGCCTTAGGATGGTGATTAGACCTCCAGGAACTGCATGATGTATACCATCATAATTCTGTGAACTGTTATTCCTTTTCTCCAGCTGATTTTATTTCTTAATGATAAACTCTACTTTCTATACACATTTTCTACATTTCTGGCCATAGGATTTGATCAGGCAATCAAAAAGTCAATAGATTTTCTGGCACTAGATGGATGAGATTATGGCCTAGGGATGTTATGTGTCCACTAAATATGAATATAAAAATGAACAATTGTAAATGAAAGTAAATTGTTAGTTTATGAAATATTTAAAGAATGATTACTAAATGAAAGTAAATTGTTAGTTTATGAAATATTTAAAGAATGATTACTAGTCACAGAACAATTCACTTGCAAACTTTAAGTTTCCATTAACTGAACCAAAATTCCAATGGGAATCTTTTCCTGTTGGTTTTTTTTTTCATATCATACCTACAGAGAAATCTATTGTACAAAGAGTCTGGCAGTGCCCTTTATCTTACAAAAAACCCTTATCCTGTCAGTGAATGAAAGTTATCAAAACCACCAAAGACCTGAATGCCAGTGAAACGACACAGAACTTAATTAACTAATAATTACTGCATACTAAATTAAGAATTTTAGTAACTCGAGGCATTTGTCTAGCTATATTCTCTTAACTTTTTTTCAGGACTTCACAGGGTAATTTTTGTTGTAACATCATGTAACCAAATTCCCCAAGCTGCTACAGAAGAGATCTGTTTTACAAAGACTGCTGTAACTTCTATCATCTCTGCAGTGAGATGCCTCAGACATCCCAGAGTGAGGGCCATGTGCATTGGGACTATAATCACAGGAGACAGAATTTATTCTTTCAGTACCTACCTTATTCATTTCTACTTTTAGTAGCACAGAGGTGACACTCTTAGCATTGAAATCTTCTGTGAAAATGGAACAAGCCAATATTTGAGTCTCTTGATGTCTGTTTACAGTGTACATTAGCATTAGCATAGCATTAGCTTTCTTGTCTTTTTTAACAGCATATGGTGACTTGATTATTGAAGTAATATTAATCAATAGGAATTGTTTTTGTGCAGTACTTTAAAATAAAGTGTTTAGCACAACAGAGTTTAGCTATGTCCTCCAGTGGTATTGCAGTTTAATTCCTGTTGTGTCGGGGACAGCTTTTAGATGAGGGAAAGTCCACATACCCTTCTCCAATAGAAATGCCTTGACTCATGGATGGTAGGCAAGTGAAAAATCTCTTTCTCACTTGAATATGTATTTTTACGTAACAGGATAAAAAAAAAAATGACCACTGGTAGTGGCAGAGACTTTCCAAAGGTTTGGGATGTGTGTGTGCACACGGCAACTTGACAGAAGCATTTAGGATTCATGCTGATATTTATGTTATGTTGGCATGTTGAAGGTATTCTTCACATGTCGAGAGTTCTTCTGGTGGAAACATGTTCCATAAAGTACAAGGACAAGGTAGTTCAGGTAATGTAGAAGAGACAACTGAATGTCTGATTGTGCACCCTCTGTACCAGTGCTTTGAGCTGCAGGGAGCTGTGAAGGCATCAGGACAGCATAGAGTGGCAAATGAATTGTCCTTCTCTCTCTGATGGGAAATGTTCTTTAATCTCTGCCATTTTCCAGTCCGGTACAGGATCATATATAGGCACACATTAAGTATAAAGGAAGTTTCATTTTCATTTTTCTTGAGTACCCCCATCACTTTTTGAGGGGAATTCTGACTGACATAACAGGTTGTGTTGTAGATTATGTTGACAACTTGTTCTGAATATCAGTAACAGGCTTAACTTTCCTTTATCTCCACTTCAGTCTGTACATTTCAATAGGCAAGGTCAGAAGAATGGAGCAATATAGTGCATGTGGTCTTGCGAAGTGCAACTTTGGGACAGCTCTTAGTAAAGGGCCCCTGGTTCCACAACCAAAGTACAACAGTGGGAAAGATGAGAGCAACAGCTGATAAGTTCAGCAGCTTTCAGTGGCACAGCTGCAAGAGATGTTGGGATTTCTGTATGGAATTTAATCAGCCCTCCTCCACTGCCAGACCTGCACATAGATTTCAGGTATATATTATCAAAAATAATTTTAAAAAAATCCTCCTGATCCTTAAAAAATGAACTTAAAAAGATTGAGGTCTTTTTCAGCACTCATTTTGAAAGCAGTATTTCTGATGCAAAATCACTGAAAACAGTTGTCAATTTGATTTGGAGTTTGGATGGAATCCCGATACTGTACTCTTTGTTCTGTCTTCTTTTTATGAAAATGGAGTGAGAACTACTAACAGAGCAAAAGAATGAGAAACTGAGAAGCTGTGGACTAGCATGTTATTCTCTGCACAGCAGTTGGATAAAATACCTGTCAATCCCACTTTATCCTTAAAAGATATCCAGAATGATATAGCTTTATTTACATGATGCTTCTATCACAGTGCAACTCAACTTTTAAATCTGTTAAAGCAAGCAGAAAAAAAAGACTGCAAGGAGGAGTGCAGCTCTGATTTACATATGCTTTATTGCAGCTGTTTTCATCACACAAACTAGTTGTCAATATGGAGTGATAGATATGAGACCTTGGGATTAAGGAAACACTGAAATATATCAGATTCTACCAGGTCATGGAAATTTTTAAAAACATCACATTGACATTACTAAGCACTATATGGGGTTGCATGGTTGGAAGGGAATTAACAACAGAAAAAAACTCCTGCAAGAGCTGAATTGGAAGTCAAATGTAGCTAATGCCAATCTCATGTAGCTATGCCACTCTTCACTCTATCACAAGGAGCAATTTCTTGAATTGTCTTGAATTGCTTGACAGAAACCTCCATCTAAGGAGCAGAAAACCAGATGATACGATTGGCCTAATGATTTGGAGAAGGTGCAGTTCAAGCTGAGTAAGAATATAACTTCTGACTGCAAGTTGAGTGAGGATATAACCTCACCATGAAGGCAAAGTCAACCAAGATGGCTTCTAGTGAACGAGCTTGGGTCTGGAAACAGCACATCTGAGTTTGAGGTGTGCCAGGCCTGAGCTACTAATCACTGATTTACAAAGTCCTTGAAATGGTTTATCAGCTTGTCAGAGCACTGCAGTAACACAGCTAGACTGTCTCCAGAGCAGCAGGCAGCACTGTGCAATGGCTTTAAGTCACATGGATGGATGAGCAATCCTCACTAGGTCAGAAATTTTATTTGAAATGAACTTTATTGTGGCAAATATTGCCAGACTCTCTAATTTAACACCGTGGATCCAAGACATAATCCCAGGTCAGTCTAAACTACTTGCATGCTTTACTATTTACTACATACTTTAATATTATGGAATATTTTCCCTCTGAGATTTCTGAAGGAGATGAACTGCAAATACTGATTTAAACTTGGAATTTCTGAAGTGGCTACAGTGCACTTATTTTGGTCTGATTGTTTGTTCTCTGAAGGAGGAACAAAGGGGTGAGAGAGTCACTGAAATTACAAGAATCGTTGTAGATTATTTTCACCAAATAGGTGGCTTTTTTTAGGTTCCATCAGCTAGCATTTTGATGTAGATCAGCAGTGCAATTTTAAGTGAATCCCTCAGTCTTTCTCACTTCACTTTGTTTGTTGCACAGAACTGCCTTGTGCCTGCAAACTAGATAAATGCAAGGTGGATTTCAGTGAAAACTGAATGGAATCTCTGCTTCAGATGTGCCCCAAGTATGGCATGTTCCCTAATGTACCCATAAACATCTGAACATTGAGGATGGCTTACAGCCATGTGTACAATGGGGACATTCCATCCAGAGGATCATTCTAAACCTGATCTAAACTGAAAAGTTTCAACTTTATAGTAAGATGTAACATCATCAACATCAACTTCTTTGATGTACTGATTTTCTCTTATCATACTGAATTATTTACTAATGTACACACAGCCTTAATCCTCCTTTTCTAATCACATATTAAGTTCACCACACACTGATATGCAGATGAAAGTATTTCCTCAAATAATATTAATAAACATAGTTCCACTGTAATCAGTAGAGTTCAGCCTTGTCTTTCAGGGTGCCAAATAACAATATTTTCCTGCAGAAATCTATTCTCTTTTAAAAATCTCAAGTATCTGAAAAACTTCGAAATCCAGGAAATTTTGATGAGCCACTCTCCCCCAAAAAATGATGAAGTGAAAACCTACTTTTCCCCACCAAATAAAAAAACAGATACATTTTGGGGGGCTAGAAGGAGAGGGGAATTGACTTATTTTTAGGAGTTGAATTCACAAATATTTGAAGTCATTTAAGCTTCAAATTTAAGCTCACTGCAAGGCTCTCTGATATAGATGACAAATCCAATATTGTTTTTGGATATTTCCATAGAGACTCGAGCAACACCACATATTGCCTTAGACCAAACTAGACAGAAAGCAAACATGCTCCCTTTTCCTTTTTGTTACTGTTTTTTGAGGGCATGCTTCTTGTGCTGTAAGCTGTAAAATAAATGTGGTTTTAGAAAAACAAAACTCTCATCAGCATATGGGAACATACAGTACTCTGGAGCATAGTGCACATTAAATATCATCCTATTCACTTTTGTAGTAAAGCCCTGGCAAGGGATGAGAAAGCGTCAGTACTCTGAGGTCATGTTTAACAGAAGTACACAATACTTCAAACTGGTTTTGTCAGAGCTCATGTCAGAACACATAAGATCCTGGTTAAAAACTTTCAAACCAGTAGATATTATGACCCTCAAAAAACAGATTTTGCTTTTGGAAGTTTTCATCTCTCCAGCAAGTTCACCAGAGCTAGTGAGATTTCAGAAACAATATCCTGGGTCAGTATGTGTGAGTATCCTGGGTCAGAGTCTCCAGATATTAGGATCTACCTTGTAAACTCTTTGGGGATCAAAACAAGATCACATACCTACGAGCTTAGTTAGAACTTACATTAGTTGATACTGTTAAATATATAAATGTCTGATTTATTGACACAGAAAAATATCTTTGTCTAGATAGAGTTTTTATTTTGTTCTCTTTCTATGCAGACGTATATGTCATGATAAACAAACTGATATTATGAACTGTCCCAAAGTTTATGAGGTGTTTCCTTGGCGATAGATGAGAAAATCAAAGCTAAAGTAGTTAATATGCATTTTTACTGAACAACAAAATTACAACACGTATTTTAATCAGAAACTGCTTTAAACATTCTTCTGTACAGGGAGGTTGTATATGTACATTTTTATGTATATGTGTATAAAAGAGTAAAAACTCTGAAACTTTCACCTTAGTGCAGAGAAAAACAGTCTTCCTTTAATGCTGTCTGTTTTCAAATCGTTTCTTTCCCAATTTGAACAATATTTGGAAAAAGTTCAGTTGTACAAATTAACACCATCAAGATTTCTTTTTTTTTTAAATCAAGAAGGTCTAATTTTGATGGTAATATTTCACCTATAAAAAGTGAGGATAACAAGTTTGTATTCATACAAAGGTGTTAATTAATGAAAGACAAACCTTTGCCAATTATTGACACATTCCTCTGTAATCCTGTTATGTGGAACATTCTAATGAAGTCATAGTTTATTACTAATGATCTAGCTTTGTTTAAAAAAATAAAAAGCTGCAAGGGGGAGGGGGTTGAAATAATTTATTTGCTTTGGCGTATTTTTTATCACAGCAGGTAAGAATGCTGCATTTTGACTGCCACATTGTATGCAGGATGAGGGGGTATGACCTCAGAAGCAGGAGCGGAGAACTGGCTCTTTCACACTTCAGCACACACTGCTGTGAACCAGCACTTTGGCCATATTATCCGCCGCACCACAAAGCTGTCCGCTAATTATCTCTGAATAAGAATTTTATTGAACCTTAATTTTCAGTAATGGGGCCTGATAGTTTGTGAAGAAAGACAAAAGAATGGTCCCTTTGTTTTTCCTTCACAATAACCTTCTAGTGCCCGAGCTATGGCAGAACTCATTAAACTTGAACAATGAGTTGAAATATGATCGTGTTATTTTTGTCCCTGCCCCCAGACTCGGCTGGCCCTATCTGTCAGCCTGTCCATCTGCCTAACGATATGGGAAGAGACGTTGATTTTGTAGTGGACACTGTTACAACACATTCCCAAACTCCTACCGAATCACTCAGAATCACTCAGAAGAATCTGAGTGCAAATCTGAATCTTTTGTATGTGTTTGGCAAGATCTCACGGCAACTTTAGCAATGATCTGGGTGTTGTGTGGTGGAGATGTGAAAACACTGATTGAAAGAGGTTAAGACAAAGCTGGTTAGCATTTGATTTACACTGCAGGAATAGATTTACAGCAGTTAGAAATCCTTACATTCGTATTTTGAGTTAAAAGAAATACAAATAAAAAATATGTTTGTCAATTCACAAAAGAACTGTGGGATTCTGCTCAGCTAAGTATGGTAGGCATTTTTGTACTGTCTTCAATATCCAGTTTGCCCAAGAAATCTTCCACTAAGTAATGCAGCTCTTAAAAATTTATTGCCTTCCAATCTGTGTTTTTTTACTCTAATATTTCAGTCCTTCAGGCACAGGGATGAGCTGATGGTAAAATACATTTATATATGCAAGAATAGAGTTAAAATCAATGGAATGCTCAAAACTGTTCTACTGAAACAGTCAATATTTTTTTTTCCTACAAAAGATTAAAAAAAAAGTACTATTTCTTTCCAATATTATTTTATTACTTCATTAGGACTGCAGTTTGATATTCTCACCTACACTGTCAGTTCTCTTAAACAATCATTATTTTTTGTGAACCATCACAGTGTTTTGGGTGTATATCATCCTCCAAAAGTGTTGCTTCAGATGTATTTCAGTTTTGTGAGTGATGTATTTGTATAGGATTTATATGGAACAAAGGATCAAGGAAAAATCATAGTATTGTCCAGTTTAAGACTCTCATGTACTTCTGAAGGTTCTCACACAGCTTTATTTTTAATTTTCTCTTCATTCTTATAGAAAAAATATGCTACAGTCAAAAGGAGTATTGCAAGATCTCTCATTCCTTTCCTTTATGTTCAGCCTCAGTTTTCTTTTCATGCTGTGCTAGTCAACTATTGATAACTAAGGTTACCAATATAAAACTGTATATACAAACCAATTTAAAAATAAGCTTTTAAACAAAATAGTACAGAGGCAGTCCACTCCCCCATCTCTGTTGCCTCACATGGACAGACAGATATGCACACAGATGCATGCAAACATGCATCTAGCTAGAACTGGGAGACTGTTGAAGAAATTACAGTTCTGGAGAGTAGGGGAAAAAGAGGTATTATAAAAATGTATACATTTATATTTATAGATCTATACGCACACATATACAAATACATATGCATGTACATGCATATATGCATACATACATGCACATAGAAGCCTAAAAGCACAAACTCATTTCATTTTCACTTAACTTATTCCATGAATCTTATTTTAACATTTTATATCAAACCAAATAATCTATTCTCTGAATAGTATTTCTATTTTTAATCTTCAGAGTACTTAATATCTGAAATGATGATTAGCCTTACATTAATTCCGTTAATAAAAATGGACATCTTGTTAACATACTGTGAATGAAAAGATTTTGATTTTTCAGTGTTTGAAAATATGCTTATAATGTGAATGTTGTGTATTCAAATAGTGTCCATTTGATTCTGAAACATATCAAAATAAAATACGAATGGGAAAAATAGCAATAAACAAGCAGTAACGTAATGTCCTTCAGTGATATAACTTTCCCAGATTTCACCCATCACATGTAAAATCTGATTCTTCTGTCATTTTCACCACTGTCAGTCAGTAGTAATTATACTAAGGTCTGCATAAAGGACCAGCACAAAGACTGGCAGAAAACAAGCATCAAGAGCACAGATCTCTAAAATGAAGCATTAAGTTATGCTTTGAAGCCTCTTTGGTGGAATTTTGATGATTTTTGATGGTCTTGTATTTTATTTCACTAGTCCAGAAATCTTGGTCGGCTTGCTGAATGTCAGTTTAATTCGGAGATCTGCATTTCATCTATTAATTGTCTCTATTTTACTTTCAACACAGCGAATGAACTATATGACAAAACATCAGTTGAGTACATGAAAAAGAATGAAATAAGACATTAAAAAAAATGACCTTGACCTGTCTCAACCAAACAGGAAAAAATACAGATTTGCTCCTTTAAAAGATTGTAATCGTGTTTTATTTTTTAGATTAAACAAAATAGGGAGCTATGAGTTTGTGTGAGGCTGCACATCCACTCTCAGGAATGGCCATGTTACCGTATTTGCTTGCTGGAGTGACACTGTGTAGGTGCCTCCGACAGCTTATAGCAGAAATGTAATCTGATCAGTGTAACAGGCTTTAGTCTTCCAATGGAATCCCTGGGTACAACTGCATGAGACTGAGACAGCAGGGGGATATATTCAAATGGATGCATGAAGGTTATTGCATGTTCCTTCCCAAGAAACTCTGCATTGCTGTAGCACAGTTCAAATTCCAAGCATTCAGGGATGTAAATATATCAAACAATGCATCTATTTGTGCGAAGCATTCTTCATGAGGGGCATCCATGTGCTTTTAATCAGTTTCATGCTGAGTGAAAGAAAATTGTAAACTATGCATTAAAAGAAGATTTAGTGAAAGTTATTTCTCCTCTATCTTCTGCATCCAAATTCAGTGCTCTCCCTTGCTTTCAGTGATAATATAAGTAATCTGCTAGCAACATTCATGAGGAAAGTTTGATGTGGATTTGCACTAGTGGAGCTACATTACAATGGGTAGATTTAAGGTATTATAAAACGAGTTTTTGGATTTGTTACAGAGGTATGAAACCCCTAAGACACAGACAGATAGGGCTTCCAACATATGGCAACCACTTTTATTATAAAACAAAACAGTGTTAAGTCAAAGTACCTGATTACAATTCGCTAGTGCTATGTAGCACTGATAGCAGGCTTATATTTAATACCGCAGAAACAATATCATTTATTTTTCTGCCTTCCCTTATCCCTTCATTATTGGGTTTGTACGCTTTGAAACCTTAAGCAAAAGGACAAAATATGAATTATAGAAAACATCAAAGCATACAGAAATCAAATGACATTCCATGCGATCCTTGCAGAGATACCTAGCCCATTTCTTATGTGCAGTTTGGTCAAATTTCTATCACTGCAAAGCTTTAGTGCTTGTATGAGTAATTAGCAATCTTTTGGGAGCCACAGTGGCGCACTTAGAATGTCAAAAGTACTTAATTGAATGCAATAGTTAATTTTTCAATGCAAAAAATCGTTTGATAATAATTTAACCTGCCTGCATTTTTAACCTGCTACCAAAGGTATCATTAGGAGAAAACACAGCCATGTAATTTTAGCATAAGCTGTTCCTTCAGCTAAATCTGTTTATAGATGTTTCTAATTTACCTTCTCTGAGATGCAGGTTTTGGCTGTGGAGCATCTAACTCCACACCTCTTTGTATCCAGACATGCACTATTAAATACAATTTTTGTTGAATATTGTATCACCTAAAACATGTACATTGAGACAAATGTGATGGTGATGGGTGTGCCAAAGGAAAAATCTCTAAGCCCAGTAGCTTAAGAAGCAGAATTCCGTTTGAAAAACAAATTGACTGACAAGCAGTTACTAACAATAAACACACATTAGAATCAGATGTATATCGGAGTATCAAATAACTAGATAATTTACTACAAGTCAAATGTAAAACCACGTTTGCTTGTCTTGGTCTATGGTTCCCATGCACTGCTATCTTATTAACAAGACTTTAATTCTCGTCCTGACACACAAAAGTGTTGCACTCTAATGAACTGTCTGCTCCTTGCAGAAATCTGGTGGTAACGTAGGATGTTAGTTACAATAATGATAATCTTTAGTATTTTTAGCCTGTCAGAACCTACAGAGCCAACAACAACCAGTCTTTTACTAAAAGTCTACCTCATCAAACTAACTTAATTAGCAATTCAACTCCTTATTTTTGTTTTGGATTCCCCTCTGGCTACTAATTAAAGCTTAATCGAAACTGCTGAACTGAGGTTGTAAAGAATTCATTAATATTAAAATTAGCCCCAACAATTTTTTTGGGCTGGTGCAATTTGTATTTGTTACTGTCAGGGTTTGAAATTCAGTTGAACTGTTAAGAAAGCTGTACCAGAAATTTGCTGTATATCCGTATTATAAGCAGAACAAATATGATGAATACCAATAGTTGAACAAGAAATTCATGCTTTGACCACGCACTGTTCACATTACTTGTGTCACTATTTAATACCAACAGACAAAATTTATTTTCAGATCATTTTTCCAAAGTCATCCACATTTCTTTATCCTCCTAAGTGCTTTCATATTTTGGATAAAAGAGAATAAAAGCCTCTGAAAAAAAAAAAAAAAGGAAGAAAAAAAAAAGCAAAGATTGATTCTATGTATTATCTTGACAAGATTAATATGTTTGAAAAATGAACAGATTTACCACTTCACTTTGATTCTTCCACTTTTCCTAACATCAAAGATTACTCCAGCTGCAATAATGGTCATTCTGAAAACTAAAATCAGCTAAACTGTGAGCTTCTGTGGAGGACATATTTTCACTGGTAACATATCTCTCGTGATATTTTTTTAATAAGAGTCATATATTATTTTCTAAATTAAAATGATCATCTCAGTGTTCTGTAAATTATTTAAATATATTCTTTTCTGAACTCAGTTTATTCTTTGTAATGAGTTTAAATGTATTTTTAATTAAATTGCTCAGCTTACAATAAGAAATCAATTTATATTTGAGCACTGCTAAGTATTCTCAACAATATGAGTAAACCATACTTGTGTTTGTTGTTGGTTGGGTTTTTTTTGTAAATTTCATGAAAAATGTAAATAGGAAAGGCAGCCTTTTTATAGCAGATAAAAACGATTTTCATAATTCAAGTTCACTTTTCATTTTAACTTTTATGTTTAATATTTTTATTCGAACATGTATATTTATTTTACCCTACAGGAATTTTTTTCAAGAATGTTTATAGGAAACAAACTTCTTAAGAGTAAAATATACAGCAACTAATACTGTTTAACATATTTTATTAAATATAAACATTAAGATTATTTATATAATGCAAAACTTTACAAAAATATACATGAAAAATTATGTATGCATCTAGGTTTCATTTAAATAACATTTATGACAAAACAATCATGCACATATTTAAAAATCAACATATGTCCATTTTTTACTCACTGACTAAATCAACAATGGCATACAAGGCACACAATTTAAAATCTTGGTGACAATTTCCGTGAAGTTATTCAAATACAATTTGACTTCTGACAAGAGGATGTAATTTATAAAACAGAACATGCCTATCAGTGGAACCCGAATTTGCATAATGAGGATACTTTCATTTCTGCAAGCACAGTTTTTGACATCCCAACTTGGAGTGCTGGAAGAATCTGGTGAAAAATGTCAATATACATAAGTAGAGAAATGATGAATAAAATACCCGTAACATTTATTTGATTTGAGTAAACAAAATACAGTTTGCTTGCAAAAACTAATGATTTCCCAAACTATAATAAAGTGTTTTCTAAATGTGTAAAAGTCTAGCAAGTGCCTTTAGCTGCAATCAGCCTTGTAAACCAAGGGAGGTGTTCTGAGGTTATCATTAGATGATAAAAACACTGTTGTGACATTGATGGTGTGCATTTTTAATCAGTGTTTTGATTTAATTCTCTATTGCATTTCCTATAAATATACTGCAGTAGTAACAGTAGAGGGGGAAAAAAGAAAGCCTTCACACTTTCCTTTAGTAGTTAGATTTGAAATTGGTTGTTAACTCGGTCATCTGGATGAAAGCATCCATCACTGGTGAATTGGAGAGGAAATAGTTGCTTGCCCTTCCAGAATTTTGAATTATAATTTCAGGTAAACACATGTTCCGAGTTTAAATCCAACAAATTCTGGAATAAATTTGCTTGAATTCAGCATCTTTTACCCACCTCACCAAAAGGGAGAGTGTCAGACAACAGCAATAACCAAGTTACCTTCAATTTTCAAAGCCAAAACTTGGGTAGATCACAACACATCTATTCCACATTTACCAAAGAAAATGTGGACTATAAAGAGGAAACAACAGAGTAACATATATAAATAAGAAGGAAAAGAAAAAATAAAAAATGTGATTCTGGAAATCATAATTGTCCTTTATGTAAGTTCCTAATTGTGCCTTCTAGAACTAGAACTAAAGGAAATCAGGTTTATTTTTCATTAGTCTTGTTGCTCATTTATATTTTCCTATTTCCCTAAGCCTTGAGAGCATATCTGTTTCACTTTTGTTTATGGTGAGCTTCACTTCATGGTTTCTCTGCTGCTGCTGTTGAACTGCAAATATTCTAAGGGGATTTACTTCAAAAACATCTGTCTCAGTTGTAACTGTTAAGTAACTTAGTTTGTAACATATATATAATGGATGTAGTTAAAGATTTTGAGGCAGAGAAGTGGTTTTGCTGACCTTCATTGCTATAAAAACGAAGAACTCAAGATAGAAACAGAAGAATAGAAAAGGATAAATTAAAATTGATTTCAAAACAAAGCAAGGGGGGAAATCTGAATGCAGAGCATCCATTCAATTCTAAATCAGATATTTTTATATTCTGATTAAAGAATTAGATCATGGCTTTGAAAACGAATGTTCTTCACATGCTTTATTTAGGCTGGTAGTTGTCACAGATGTACAGCATATTATAAAATTGCAAAAAGAGCATGCCACCCTTATTTAGTTAAAACACCAGGCAGACAAATAAATGCATTTATCAGGTGACTAATAAACATGGCTATAAACACAGCACTTCCACAAATAAACCTGCTCTAAATAATACTTCTTCTTGCAGTAGGTGCTAAAAGTACCAGCAGAACTTGGAGGAGCTGTGACTGCCAGCCACAAAAGCTGGATGTACAGATAATACGAATAAAGACAATTCCATTTCTGTCAAATGCGGTGAAACTAAAATAATAAATAAATGCATGGAACAAGATCACTGGCAGCATATTCAAGCAAATAGTAATTGCTTCTTAGCTGTTCTCGTCATTATCATTTTGAGATAAGTAGGTATTTTATAAACATTTTCAACTAGGAAACTTCACCACTTCTCCTTAAAAATTCCCTTTTATTATCAGTGTATACTCGCAGGAAAGAAATAAGAAGCTTGCTGTTCAAACAGCTGAAAGGGTGAAAAATGGGTTGTTTTAACATTTCTTTTACATCTTTAATTTCTTTCAATGCTCTGTACATTGTGAATACGTCAACTGAACGCACATCTCATTTTCAGCTGCTAACATTTCAGGTACAGTAAGAATACGTACGGTAGCTCCATTCGTGAGAGCATTTGTAAGGCTGGGATGGGAGCTTGCTGCAATACTCTGTGATGTCTGTGCAGCCACTGTAACGATGATTGGCTAAAGCTAAGCTGTTAAGTCCTCTCTTTCTCCGGGTCAGTGTATGTTTATCCTATGAGCTCCTTTTACATATAAACACACCTAATTCTGTATTTCCTCTGCTGAGAAATCATTCCGGCTTACTCCACTTTCAGAAGCAGAACCAGGTATAATTGTGTATTGCTTCTGGTCCAAGTTCAGAGAAAAATCTCAATATGCAAATACGTTCACAATTGGAAAGGCTGGGAAAGACCCATAGGTACCCGTTTTTCATTGTAAAATGGGCTCATAAACATTTTAAAATACACCCTTGTTTCATGCTAGATAGTAAAACTCATTGGAATAGGAGGGGACAGCCATGTTCCAATGCATAAATCTTCATAATGAATGCAAGCGTTGGGAAGGAAAGGAAATCTGTGTCCTCTCTAATCTCTTACTGACTTCCCATATACTCTTAAAAACCCCTCAGATATCAAAGGAAGATGAAGTTTAGAGGCTTATTAAAACTGGAGAGCTGAGTCAGGCAACACACCTCAGCATTCCTGAGGAATATTTGGACATTGTTCTTCCAGAAGAATGGGAGCAGAGATCTTCAAGTAGTAGTTCATGGAAGTCAAATGCAATTCATTTGTTGCCAAAGGATGGCAGTGAATGAGTGGCAGCAAAAATTACTACTGTTGGGATTAGTTTACCCATGTAACTATTATTATTTTTAAACATAAATAAACACTAAGATTTTCAGTCCCATATTTTGGATTTTTGATGCTTTTTAGTATTGCTGTCATTTTTATTTAAGCATTAATTGAAATAATAAGGCAAACATTTTTATTCCCAATCTTGGCACCTGCTATGTTCACAGACCTCGTACTTTATGCTCAGAACACCATCTCTTTCTAACAGTAATTCTGCTTAGAGTGTTCAATGTCCTACCAGCTGAAAGGTGAGCAATCAGTACATCCAAAATGTTCTAAACAAACTACATCACATTTTAAAATTAATTCCTGCTCTGAACAGTTTTATGGTTTTTGGTACTTGTGCCTTGAAATAATCTGTACCTCTCCCCTGCACACCCAAGCTGAAGCATCCCTGCTCTTTAATAACACAATAAATGTGAGTGTTGCGTTTGACACTCCAGAGTATTTTCAAATCTTATCTAACAAGATATACTCATTTGTGGCAGAAATTTTGACCACTTTCTATAAATGTATTACGATATCATAAAAAAGATACTCCACTCAACTTAAATCCTGGATTTCCAGACCACAGTTTTGGTGAACAGTAGTTGGGTGGAGGGAAGAAGAACAATGCCTGGTCAGGAGGAAGAGGTTGACAGCAACTTTCCCTTACAGCTGACTGATCCATGCAGTATGGGGGTCCTGTTGCCCTCCTCCACAGCTCCAGGACTGCCGGGCACCATGGCCATGCTCCTACAGACACAGCCTACATCCCTGCTGTCACATTTCAGGGATGCTGGAGTGCTACCTCCGCTCACACAGGTTTCCCTTTTTTAAAGCAGAAGCCGAGCGCGTACATTTTGGAGGTAAATTATGCAGAAAAATACTTTATATTTCAGCTGAGGCAAATGATTTTTAAGTAGGTCTCATAATTACTTCGGGTGAAGAATGTGCCTTTTCTCTTTGGTCTGTTCACTTGCAGTTCATAAGAGGAAGGATTATATTACTATCATTACACAAACAGTTAAATGGGTTCATTGATTTGTTTAGAAATGAGATATCAATGACAGTTAATTATTCAATAACTGATCATTAATTTTAGGCAAATGATCAGAGACCCTCAGGTCCTTCTAATTTTGCTTGGCTCGGAGGAGTAAATGAAATCTGTTTGTTAAAAGCACACGACACTACTGAGCATTCATTTTTATTCCACCACAGTGAAGTAGTGTTATAAACACATTCGTGAAATGTTTTAATACTGCTCAGGCAAACCTATCAATAGAAGAACAGTTAAACACACAGTCAAGGGGATTATTGTCTTGCTGTCTGTATCTCTCATCTAACCTGACACCTTGCCATGTATTTTTTTTTTTATGGAAAACAATTTTTACTCACTTAAACAACCTGCTTTTAATTAATCCTTCCCTCTTTTCCTTGCATTTTAAGCTATCCTAAGGAGATCAAGGAATGTTTGTACCTACTGGGCTGCGGTAGTACCGGGTGATGTTCAAAAAGCATTGCCTATATAATGAGGGTAGCATCAGTCCTTACATTTTTAATTAAAGTTCGTTCAAAGTGTGCTTTCCAATACCTGTGTCATTACCCTGTTGCCACATCTTGGAGGTTTGCTAATGATTAATAAGCAACACAACATTTTCTCTCACTCCATCTGCATGGGATTGAGTTCTAAAATTTCCAAAGAATAAATTAAAGCAGAATTAAGGTTACCAAATAGAGAGAATGTCAAGCTGAAACTCTTTTCATTAACTCAATGCTCACTTCTGCCAAGGTCCGCAGCACACATTTGATTCTGTAACATCAGCGCACTGAGATCATTCTGATATTATAATAGAGCACATTTAAAAAGAGCAATTGAAAGCTGCAGCCTTAACCCTGGATTTATTTGCTTTTCTTGGCTGGATGGACAAAAAGTAGCCTGCGTGGGGATCTGGTTTCTGCTCTTTGCAGCAGTTACTGCCACGCCGGGAAGTGCAGGGTGGGATCCCAGGGATGGAAGAGTGTTCGGAGGAGCAGCAGTGCAGCTTCCGCACCCGCCGCAGACCCACGCTGAGTTTGTTTCAGGGATTCAGGTCCCTGACAAACACAGCATGGAAATGAGTTTTCAAGAAACAGCGTGACAGATGATAAACTTGTCTATCGTGCAATATGTATTTTGAGAAATGTTTGACAAAACTCCTCGGAGTGACAGTAGGGCTGTGATAATCTCCACGTGTAAAAACAGACCTGGAGCAAGCCGCGAAAAATGGACATGCATCTGTGGGAAACAGATCCACACCCGTTCTTCACGGTGCAAAAGAGAGTGATAAATACGGCCTCGTTAAGAGCTAAAATGGTAAAAAACCAACGACGATCTTCGTTCAAAGCCGCAGCTGTGTCACTTCGGGGTGAGTGTTACTCCTGTGATCACCAGAGGTCAGTGTCACCACAGGCTGCAGCACAGAGAGGAGGGGGGAGAGATGGAGAAAGCAGGATGCTGTCTGTAAAGGATGAAAACAAGCTTGCCTCATTGCCCCAGAGTTTGCCTCTGCTCCAGCACCAAGTACAGGCGATTCGTTACCCTCCCTGCTCTTTGTGGAGTGGGGAAGGGGGGAGAGAGCTGGGAGAAGAAAAAGGCAAAGGGAAAAAAGGAGCAGAAAGCTGGGAGGTGGTGGGAGTGGGAATGAAAGCACAGCTTGGTTGGGTGCTTTGTAATCATAAAAGATATTGGCTTCAGATTCTCAAGCAGACAGGTCCCACCTGTGTTAAGGCACGTTCCTAGCAATATAAATTATTGCCAGCTCCAAATGCTTAGAAATTACGAGGCTGGCTCACAATGTTTAAATAATTAAAAAACCACTGTTCTTTTCCTTTGTCTACAGCATTTTTTGGGGCCTCAATTTCAAGCTTTGCTCTGCTAACATAACACCTGAGAGTGTGTGCGTGCATGAGCGTGCTGGCCTGTATTTTTAACGATGTGCAATCTTCAGGTTTTGCAGCCAGCCACCAGTGCTGCAGTTTATGAAAAATACCAGATCCAGAAAAAAAAAAAAAAAAAAAAAAAAAAACTGAAGGAGCTGTGAAGCTGGCTTCCCAGCTGTTCACTTTCTTTTGACAAATGATCTCAAAGCTGCAGCCTTTGTGCATGGGTCAGGGAGGTGATGGCTAAGTGTGCAAGCCACTGTTGCTCCCTCACCTTGGAGAGTCCCAAATGCCTGCTCGCTCTGTACTCACAGTGCAGTACCCAGACTTTCTGAACCACCCAGATGTGTTGGTTGTGAGTCTGTGGGTGGGAACCTGCAACAGTCAAGCAGGGAGCAATAATTTAGGATGAGAAAGGGGAACTGAAAGGCTCAGACCTTGTTGGGATATGCTGAGGCATGTCCAGAGAGGGGCAATGAAGCTGTTAGGGGTCTGGAGCACAAATCTTATGGGGAGCGACTGAGGGAACTGGGATTGTTCAGTCTGGAGAAGAGGAGGCTCAGCAGAGATCTTATTGCTCTATATAGGAACCTGATGAAGATTGTAGCAAGGTGGGAGTCAACCTCTTCTCCCATTTAACAGCAATAGGACAAGGGGAAATTACAATAAATTGTGCCAAGGGATGTTTAAGCTGATATGAGGAAACATTTCTTCTCAGAAGGAGTGGTGGGGCAGTGGCACAGGCTTCCCAGGGAGATGGTGGAGTCACTATTCTTGAAGGTATGGATGTGGTAATGAGGAACGAGGTTAGTGGGCATGGTGGAGACAGACTGGCAGTTGAACTGGATGTTCTTAGTCATCCTTCTAAACCTTAATGATTCTATGATTCTATGTGGCCAGATCTCACAACAAGCACATTCCAAGGCTTTGTCCTTGTTGGTGATTTTGGAAGTTAGTCATCTCCAACAGAGCTCAGGCAGGTAGCACTGGCAACACAAACACTGTCACTGAAGAGTCTCAGGCTTAGATGTTCTGTTTTACACATCTGCAGTTACTGATGAGCTTTTACTATAGTGTAAATTTTATTATGACAAAAACATTAATTTGGGGTTGAAACTAGATGATCTTTGAGGTCTCTTTACATCCAAGCCATTCTATGATTCTGTGATTCAGAAAAATATCCCTTTCATAGGTCTTACTGTTTGACAGTTGCAGCACATTTCATCAGGAAAGGGGTCTGTGAGTCCCAAGCATCTGTGCCCCATCTGTGGGTCCCTATGAGTCCCAAGCAGTGATTTTTTTCCTATTGGAGTGCATGGGGCACTGCCTGATTTTTGCATCCGCTGATATTCCTTTGTTTACAACCAGTAAAGTTCATACATCACTCCTACCATATAGCTCAGAAGGAGCAGCATAGCTGCCTGGAAAGAAACAAGATTGTATTCCAGCTCCCTCTGTACAGAGCTGTGTCCTTACAAGAATACATTTTTTTTTTTCTTTTTTTTTTTTTCCCCTGGATGTATTAATGGCTGGATTTGGAAAAAAGCCAACTTAAAAATAGAGAATCATTTCTTAGGTAACAGTAGACTTTTTTTTTTTTTTAAAAAAACTATGGAAGAACATAGACTGTCTCTCATGTGAAATACCTGATACTGGACAGAACTGAAGTATTTACCCAACCATATCAGCTGCATTCAGTTCACTCCAGGGTAAAGTCCTCTTCAATACTGCTCCAGAAAAATGATACTTCTTATCAAAAGGAATTATCTAGATAATGTCATGACAGATACATGACAAACTTGCTTTTCCTTCACAAGTCTTAGGGCTAAGCAAATACAAATTGAGCCTCTTTCCCAAGGCAAAAATGCAAGCTGGTTTTGCAGAGTCCAACAAAAGAAAAGTAGGCCAGTTCTTCAGACTGAGCTCAAACACAGCACAAGTAAAATTCCTCCAGCAGCAGTCTTCAGTGACTCTGTGTGACTGAAGTCTACAACAGCCAACTGTTCAGTACATTTGTTCCAATAAACTTATGTGATGGGAAATTGGAATTTTAATAAAGTTGACTTGATCTCAGGATAATGCTTTGGCCACTGTGTGAACTCTCTTAGCAGGTTGCACTGCAAATGCTGAACAAATATATGCTCCATGTTCTGAGATCCACAATTGGCCTGAACAGTCCATCACGGCAGACACTGCAGTGTTCACATTGCTGCACTAAATTAATGTCATAGGGCTTGAATTAACAAAAGCAACAACAACAACAAAAATATAAACCTAAGGTAAATATTGGTTAAGTCCGCCTATTTTCAAATATGTTTTTCTACTTCAGAATTATTTTACCACATATTTTCTAGCAGCAATTATTCCCTTTTCTTCCCCCTCATAAAGTACACCTCACCTTTGCAAAACACAGACACTTCTTAGATCAAGATATTCCTTTAGTCCAGAAAAGATTAAGACAGCACTGGGTACAAATGTTTACACTACAAAAATTAAGGAACAGTGCTTTTCCACCTAAAATAAATTTCTGTAATTCTCAGTGCTTTGTATGGTTTAGAGTGATCTTAAAGTATTAATGCTTAATTAATTAAAGAAACATTCTCAAGTCTTATTTAATGCTGGTTTGGGAACAACCCAGTAATTTTAAAGTGACGACAATAATAATAGTAATAATAGTTATGTCAGTATGGTAGCTGGTAGGGATGAGTACATTTAATAAGTCTAATGAAAAGCGTGAAATTTAATTATTTGGCAAAATTCTGAGTTGTGTCAAGACACTGCAGCAGTCCATGTCTGGGTTAACCCTGTGAGGGCTCTGTGCAGGATTCTTTTACTCTGATTAAATATAGAGGATTGGAATGCTCCTAATTCAGACACCAAAATATGTTGTCATTCTCAAGTTAGACATCTACCCGAGGTGCTCCAAGTTACCTATCAGCCCATCCTGGATGTTCCTTCCTGCTGGGAGCTCAGAATGATGCCAGCAAAGGTAGACAAATTGTGCTGTGGAAGAGGAGATAGACATGAGGAATAGGCTTTATCTCTTTACTCCTGAGTAGAAATAGGATGTTAGAACAGAAATGAAAGGTCTTCCTCTCATTCTCACTCTTCCTTTTCTCCTTCCTCTCCCCCTTCTTTTTCTTCTCCTTTTTTTTTTTTTTTTCCCCCAGAATAAGATGGATTGGTAAGACTTTGGTATCACACCCAGGTGTTAAACAAGGAGGTTGGGTTTCAGTCCTCACCCTGTTGTCACTAATTCACATGCAACAGAATGCAAAATGAGGATGAAGCAAAAGCCTGGAAATTTTCCTTTTGTTGAGATTCATCAGTTTCACTCAGCTATGCTAGCTACTGCTCTGAGACCCTCCATCCAAACTGCAAGGCTGGATAGTGCATCCTGAGTTGTACTGTACATGGTCTTCATTTCCTAGAACACAGACTCTGATCTCAAGCCTTATCACCACAAGCAGGCAGGTGTTCATAGGGGATCATCAAAGGACAGGAAGTTGCTTGCAGGGAAACAAAGAAACAGGAAAGCAGAATTGGGTATATACTGCAAATGAGCTGCAACATTCCCTAAAATACTGGGCAGAGAGAAAAGTTTCAGTTAGGAGTTCCTCCTCTGTTCCCACAAAGGGCCATTACTCCAGCTCTCACAGGCTTACAGAGAGGAGTTCTTTCTCTCTCCTTCCAAATCCTTTCCTCAAGAGCCTGGGACTATCACATGCAGTAAGTGAAATACTTGCAAATCGTACAGTTTCATAGTATTTCAAGCAATGTTCCCTTACATATTTCATATTCTAAGTTACTAACAGCTTGAGGGTTGGTTGTTGGTTTTTTTTGTTTGTTTTTTTTGTTTGTTTTTTTTCATCAGTACAAGATATTTTAATCTGTGTGGTGTACATTCATGTATATTCAGGCTCCCATACTTTTAAAAGACCTCCAGGGAGACTTGCTGGCAATTTTCTACAGAGATGGAAGTGGAAATGGATGTGGATTGTTAATACCAGAATATCACCTGCCATCTGGATTGGCTTAACACATGATAAACTGTGAGGCTTGGACACAGATTTGTGGTGCTTGCGGAGATTGCTTAAAGCCTGTCTCTGTTGGCCTAGACTGACTCTCATCCTGTGGAGTCTTTGCCTGTTTCCTTTTACAAGAAGAACACAGAACAACAATTGTGAGATGTAGCAGACTCAAACTTTTAACAATAAACCAGAAACAAGAGTGGTTTTAGAGCTGCTCTACCCTCTGTTTTTAAATTCAGCTCTTTGAATTAAATTGCAGTTGTTGCAGATTCATAGATTATGAAATAAAAATGGACAACTGAGTTTGCCTACTTTTTATCCTCCATATAACAAAGGCCAAAAGTCTGTTACACTTCTTGGTTTAGCTCCACATCTCTTAGATCCTCTTGCTGCTATATCACTTACCAAAAATATTCAGACAGGTTTTCATTTATTTTTATTCTTATGGGGAATCCAGCAACACAAGTTGATACACTGATAAGGAGCTAACTGCTCTCACTGAAAGAAAGTAAACCTATCTCTAACTCTGAGTTTATCTAAATTGAGCTCCCACCCATTGGAATGTGTTGCAGTCTTTTTGCCAGAATGCAAGTACTATTTATTTCTCCCCCACATTTCTTCTCCTACACTTGACCTAGCTACCTTTTACTTAAATATCTGACTACAGTACGGCTGTAGTTGATGGCTAGGGGATAGAAATAAAGCAGACTTTGTAAGGACCAGTGATAGTTTTTGTTTATAAGACAAACAGATACTGTCAGGAAAGAAGGGGATTTCAGGGTTTGTGTATGTAAAAGTTCATTCATCTGTTCTTTCCAGTGGTACAAGTTAGATGTAAAAATAAAACTTCTCACTGCAAACTTTGCCTAGTCTATGAACTAAAAGTACATAGAATCATAGAATGGTTTGGGTTGGAAGGGACCTCAAGGATCATCAAGCTCCAACCCCCTTCCTGCATGCTGTGCCACCAACATCCCCATTTAATACTAGACCATGCTGCCCAGGGCCCCATCCAACCTGGCCTTGAACACCTCCAGGGACGGGGCATCCACAACCTCTTGGCAGCCTGTTCCAGCACCTCACAACTCTCTTGGTAAAGAACTTCCCCCTGACATCCAACTTAAATCTTCCCTCCTTCAACTTAAAACCATTTCCCCTTGTCCTGCCATTATTGACACTTGTAAAGAGTTGACTCCCCTCCTGTTTGTAGGTTCCCTTGAGGTACTGGAAGGCTGCATTGAGGTCATTCTCATGATGCTGCTAATAACAAGAATGAATTTTAAGAATGAAGCAGCAACACTGTTCTAATGGCTTTTCTCCATGGTGAATAGATCAGAATGGGGAACTGGTTTCTGTTTTACTCAGACACTGAGGTTGTGTGATGCATAAGAGGTTGCATTTTTTGGATGCAGCGTCGCTCCACAGTTCTTCATTTCAATTGCCATGTCCTTTAAAGAGCTATTCCAACCTGGGATTCTGTCTGTTCCAACATGGGTTACAGGTGTGCTCTTTCTTTCCTTCTCTCTGCTACTGCTCCACACAGGCAGCTTCCCACTGCTATGCTGTGTTACAGTGAATGTATACATTTCAGTTAGCAAGAGATCCAGCTGGCCCTGGGTGGCAATCTACTCCCTGTGTTATTTATCCATATAATCTCCCCCCAGCTTCATGATCAGTTAATTTTTTATCAGTGATCATTTTATATTTGAATAATGCAAATGCATTTCTGGAGGAATCTCAAAGGATTGTCTAGGCCATATACCTACTAAGAGACAAATGCACATAAAGTTTGACTGTTCTGACATATGGCTTAATCAGTTCTCAAAAACTTTTACCAAGAAACAGCAGCTTTTCTAGGTATTCTTTTTGCACTGTATTTCCAAACACCTATTCTAAATCTTTTCCTTTCCACTGAGACAAATATTTCATAGCATGGCATTAAAAACTGATCCCTGAGGAGCTGACTAGGAAAACATAATTTCTGTGAGAATTCCCTGTTTGCAATTACAAGAAAGAAATTGTACTTTTTAAGCCATTCAACATGCGCCATGTTGAGTTTATTATCGTTTTATTTTCTTAATCAAAATTTTGTGAGGTACGAAGTCAAATGCCTTATAGTACTTGTGTGAACATTATTACCTTTATCAACCAAACACATGCAATATTTGAAAGCTAATGAGCTATCCAAGATAGTTTCTTAATCATCCCTTTTCCTTTCCACCAGAAATACCCAAACCTAATCTCTCCCCTGCCAAGTCCTTCTTCCAGCTCATTTGAAATATCTCTTTTTTAGAAAACTAGGCAGGAGAGGATTTTGTTTTGGGAAAGGAAGAGAAGCAAAACTGTGGATTCCTGCTTTCTTCTTACCTCTTTCCATTGCCTACAAGAAAACAAGCTGGCTAAGTGGTACATACATGTAATTAAAGCAAAGCCATTTTGGAAATAATTCCATCTTACCCTGAAAAAGTGATATATTAGCTAGTAAATGATGTGTTTCAAAATTAGAGGTGTGCATAGGTTAAGTTTAAGTTGATTGTTAAAACATAAAAATTGTCAATTAAAAAACCCAACAACCCTACTAACTACTGTCATTTTCAGAACAAGTGAATGAGAACATCAAGTAATGAATCGAAATTAAGTTGTTTCTCGGTAATCACAGTCTATCTAATTTCTTCTCTCTTAAACATCTGTTACTTACACATCAAAGTAAGGGCAGTTAGACTAAAAGTATCTGTCCAGTGTAGATTGCTACTGGAGAGCCTTCCCTACCAACATGAAAATTTCCTATCACACACAAAGGAAAATGGAACTTCAAATTAATTTTCTCCAGATATATTCTAACCATAAATTGAGTGTTTCCACAGAGTACCCATGCTGAATCAAATGATTCAGGAAGAATGGACAGCAAAAAAATAAAAAATAAAATCAAAGATGTTATTCATTATAATTATTTTCATTATATTCATTACAAAGTTACTTTCACTATATACTTCTCTACAGTCCCTTTAGCACAAATGTGACTGACACGAAGCCTGAATTCATGCAATGTAACATAGTGTAAGGCTTATCTAGGAAGAGGTGAACACTTGTATCAAAAGTGATGGTTACCATGAAATGATATGTGTGTTAAATATTTACCAGATCTCAGTATGATTTTCCGCTCAAAGTTTAAGGATCTACTTAGTGTCTTCAGACTGATGATGTGATAACCCTTGGTAAATATTGGCTTTTAAATGGTGACCACTGTACAAATTTATACTTGCTAATGTGAAGGCCACAAATCAAACACTACTAATTGAGCAAAATCAAGACACTCCTTCAGCTCGCGTGTTTGACTAGACATATTGTGACAGACACAATGCAGCTCTCAAGTGCCTCCCATCCAAACAATGTACATAATACCTCTGGGCAACATGGAGACTTAAGGTAAAGAAGAATGAAAATGCTCGTCATTACTCCTTGCATAGTGCACACCTTTGTAAGAAGCCAAATTAACTGCACTCTCATCATCATTTCTTCTCAGAATGCCATCACTCCCTTCCACTTTCTTCCATAAGTTTAGTATTTTTATGTGTATTCTTTCATACTCCTGGGAAAAGCAAAGGCATCTTTTTGTTAATAGCCCTGATTGCCAAGCTTTTCCTCAGAGCATCATTCCCAGAATCTGTCTTGTGCTTCCCTCTTCAAAGGCTCATTCAGAAGAGGGATCGAAGAATCAACCACACATTGTTGGGCTATGCAGAAAGTGAGGTTTAGGACCCTCAGAGCACAGATCTCAGCCACACAGCTTAGAGGGGTTTCACAGCCACTGCACAAGGGCTTTGAAGCAAAGTTGGTGAGACCATCTGCGTGCTTGTTACCACGCTAATCTGCACTTGTACACAGTTATGCAGCATTTTATGCAAAGTGGGAAGGAATTCACTGTGCAAATAATGTAGTTACTTATTGGGTGTAAATGAGTTGCCCATGTTCCAAGACTACTTAACATGTTGTAGGCTGCGCTGTGCAAGATTCTTCATTTTAAATGCATAGAATTGAAGAGATTGTGAGATTATTTAGAGAAACTGCTTATATATTGCTGGCCCTTAAATTTCACCCACTTACCCTCAGACTGAGCACCCCAATTAAGGCTGGAGCATATCTTCTGAAAAGATATCTTGACTAGAGATGAGTTGAATTTTCAAAAAAAATGGAAAATCCCAAACTTCCTTTAAGAGAACTTTATCAGACTGTGCATCTCTCCCCAGGCATTTCAAGCACAGTGAGAGTCAAAGCTGAAAAACTGTCCTTATATCAGGATACAAAGAAGAAGCAAGTTTGTTACAGCAAAATTTGGTTAATTTGAACAAAAAATAAAAAAATCTCATTGGGTATGTATAATGCAAGTATTTATTAATGACTTTAAACCTAGAAAGAAAAAAGTTATTTAGAAAATTGTTATAGCTAGACAGAGCAGGAGGACCTGAAATCAGATTTACCTGTCTGCCAGTGTCTACTAAGACTGAGAAGAGATAGTGAAGAAATATTGAGACTTGGGCAATTATTACCTTGCCAAGTCTGCATTTCCCTATTCCATTGCAGATTGTATGTGTGGATGAAGTAAATATAGCCTGAGATGGTAAATCAGATATCTTCAGGCGGCCAGGTATACTTATAGATGAAACCGTCTAAGAGGAGCTTGTTTTAATAAAACCATGCTTTACCTCAATCCTTCACCTTGCTCTGCAGAGAAGCTTCTCTGGAAAGATGTTACAATTTTTGAAGTGAATTTGATGTTGCATGTGTCTGCTACAGCTTGGATCTGCAGTTTATGATCCCTCTGCACACTTCATTCACAGTTTGCCCTGTATTTCAAAGATGGTCTCCATAAACAAAACAAAAACAAAACAAAATAAAACAAAAAACAAACTAAAGGAAACATTAAAAAAAGAAGAAAAAAAAAAAAAAGAGAGAATATTGGTAACTGCTGTCTACCAGGCAGCCATCTGGGCTCTTTTGTTCAAGCAGGATCTTTACTAGACCTCTAACTTCCAAAGGCGCTTCTAGCTTCTGTCTGCAAGGAAAGTAGCTGCAGCAAACGATCAATTAGCTACCAAGAACATTACTGGGGTGTTTCTGATGTTGCTGATGCTACAAATTACATTCCATTGTTACATTTTCGTAAAGATGGGGGAATTGTATATTTGCATAAAAATATGGGTCACTGGTATGAGAACATTAACAGGTGCTTCTAACAATCTGATTGTTTTCTTAGACAATAATTATGTGTTATCAAAACCTATAGCATTGTCCTAATGGTGATTTTGCTTGAAATGTTGAAGCTGGAGGGGATTAAAAAAAAAAATAAAATAAGAGAGAGCTCCTTTTATGAATGGAAAACTGAGCAACTTGTTCTTTAGCAAATTATTAGGTGTCATGGTCAGAAAAGCTGGCTGGTGAGCAGAACTGAGCTTTCTGAAGCTGGGTAGCAGGTGGAAGTGCATCCCTTCTGTATCACTTCTGGGGACAGGCCTCCCACAAAGCACACATGTTGCAGAGTCAGGAGAGAAATCTTCCAGAAGCCTGGCTGACAAAGTTTGGGGAGGTTGTGACTGCTGGAAAGCATGCACTTCAGACTGTGTTAGACTTGCAGAAACCCTTTGGCAGAAAATCCTGTGGAGCTCAAGTCTTTCAAAATCCCTACCAGTATACTATTGAAGATGCTTGAGGCTTTCCAGCTCAGCCCTGGCTTTCCCAAGGTTTTGTGACTGATCCATCTGGGGACCACCAACTGACAGACCTGGTGGGAACAGCCCTGCACAGCTCTATGAGTAGATGTGTTTAGAAAGGCTGAGGAGTTGAATTCATAACCCAAACTGTGAACTTTACACACAGAAAAAAAGTTTTAAAAGCCTGTGAGAGGTCTCAAAATCTTCTGCAGTAGATACTGACTAGAGCACTATAAATGTAGGACTACAGCAGACAAGTACACAGAAATATTACACAAAACCATCACATGATTATTTATTAAATGGATGTAAAAAGGAAACATATAAAGGAAATAACATATCTATGTCTGCAAGTGCAGGGCCATCAGCTCCTCACAATACCTTCGTATCTGAAGCATGTTCTTTCAGCTCCTGCATAACCGTGGACTGGGATACGTTTCCAAACTTCACATTTATTTGTGATAAAGATATAGTTATTATTAGCAAGTTTGAATCTGAACCCTTTCATCACATTGAATGTATGCATTATGAGTGTTTTTTTGTGTATTTGCAGGGCAGAAACTGTACAGTGCATGTTAATATCACCTTGCCTTGTTAAACTGTGAAGGTTATTTTGCATATGAGCTTAGCTATCAGATGCTGTATCTGCTGGATGATTATGTATTTCTAACTTTTATCATTCTATTCTATTTTTGTCTTATCTCTGTACGTTTATTCTATGTTCTCTATGGAGAAAACCTTACACATTCGTGACATCTTTTTCTTTTTCTCTACTCCAACTTTCATTCCACACAAGGGAGACACATAAATTATTATTATTATTTAGTGTCACTAAATGTTTCTCTAGATTATTTTCTTTATATTCTCTCATCTAAATTACTTATATATGGGTATTTACACTTTATATGTTTACACAAAAATATATACAGGTTTACTAAAAATATTTTCACGGATCCAAATATCTGTCTATCAGTGAAGTCAATCAGAAAGCTTAATTATCAGTTACAATGAAATCTTGGCTCTACCGAAATAGGCAGATAAATGCTATCTTGGACTTCAACTAAGATTTTAAATAGCCCCTCTGTAGTGTTAATTTCTTTACAGTTTGCACTTTGGTAAGTATAGTCATGTTAACGCAGTAATATTAGATGTACCCAGAATACTGGGCAAGGAGACGTTTGCAAACAGATGAAAGATAGCACGTTTTATTTCAGTATGGTTTTTGTTTGTTTGTATTTAAAAAACAAAACTTAATTCATCTTGATCTTTAATTTTTTTTAGTGGTGAGGGGATGGATGGAGGGAGAAAGAGGTAAAAAAAAAGAAAGAATAGAAGGGGACAGGAGAAAAGCCACCTTTTCCCACTGGTGACTTGGGCAAGGCATCCTGCCAGTACAAGGCTACTTTGCAGGTCACTTTCCTTGTGACTGAAGGAGCTTTGGATTTTTGCTCATGAAGGAAATTCTTCACAGTACCTGTTGATTTCCAGGAATGGTTAAGTAAATACCCATTAAAATGTACATGGATATGTGTATTCTTAGCTTGTATTTGAAAGTATAACACTTTCCTACCACCAAACCCTCCTACTCTCCATATTACAGAATAACTGTGGGGTTTTGCATGGTTCCTTTACATTCAGAGGCACAGGGAATCATCTAGGTTTTCTGATTTGTATTTTTGCAGATCCAAGAGCTGTGCTAAAGTGAAACTACCCAAGTTTCATCACATCAACTTTGCTGTACACATGCATTTGAAAAATGCTTCACAAGACCAACATTATTTGCATTAATTCCTTGAAGGTCCTAGTAGTTACATGTGAGTGTAGCACACAAATTGATCAAGAATTTAGAGGAATTGTTAAAGCAAGTTCACAATGACTCTTCCTCTTAGGTCAAAGAAAATCCAATATAAAGACTGCCATTCAGCAGTTAAGTGTGTCAACTATTTGTTTCATTTCTTTTCTTTTGAAGATGTAGTTGATGAAAAATCTTACTTAACTGATGAGAAATCTGTGGTGATTGAAATGTTTGAAGTTCTCTGGACGGAAGTTTGCTCTTTTGAATCTTAATTTTCCTTGAATATCTGTAGGGGCAGCAATTGGCTTTAATGGTCACAGGGGTTTTAATCCTATGTCACAAATTATGTCATTTTTCCTGAGAAAGCAGTTTTCTATATTCTTGTTAGAATCATCCATATTTTGAGACTATGAATTTCATATTCAGGAAAAAAATATTTTCTGAGTAGCAGCGCTAAATACTTTCTCTTCTTACATATACCTTTAAACCAACAGCTATGGCCCTTTTATTGGTGAGATAGCCAATATGAAGTGTGATCAGTCACACTTAGCACTTTAGTCGTCAGCTTGGTTTACTTCAAGGACCCAGATAGTTGGCATAGATCTTTGGGCTTCACTTAAAACAGAAAAGCACTTTCAACATGTTTGCCTAAGTTTTACTGTTGTTGTTGTTGTTTTCCTGATTATACAGCAAACATCTATTTTTTTTAATAATTCTGAAACGTGAAAAAGCCAAAGGTCAGCCAAAGTAACAAAGAAATGGTGGGTTTCTATTTTTCCCATTCCTCTTCCTCATTTTCCAACCAGCTCCATTTTTTTCTACATAAAAGCTACTGCAGAGTTTTGCAGCACTTGAGTTGTCTGCCAAAACGGTTTTCAGTTGGGTGCTGTCAAGAGTACTGGGTATCCACATCTGTGACATGTACGTGTCAGATACAGTGCGTATGAAAGGACACAATTTCTTACCGCTCAATAGGAGCTCAGCATCCTCTCAGAGCTCAGGGCTAATGCAGCTAGGATCTCTTGATGGTGAATTCGCAATGCTGACTGACAGTACCCTGCAGGACCAGTCTGAGGAGAAGGGTGAACCATATCTACAGCTTTTTGTTTTCACCTCCAACTTTCACCTCCACCTTTTGACAGTGGCCATCTCAGAGAGCATGAGTTCTCAGTTTCAGCCACCCAAAACATCCCTCACTTTCTCTAAATAAACTCCCTCCTCTCTCTACAGGAGTATGTCTCAGTTTTAATCCATTACTGACCTTGGACTCGCAATAACCTCTGCATGCTCCCCATCTCTGAAGTAAGCATCTAATTTTTCATTCCTCTATACAAGACTAAATATTTGGTTTAATTATTTGTGGGTGACCATCCATTCTTAATTAGCTAAGGAAATCAATATTTATTGTATTTGCAGAAAAAAATATTTAAGGCTGGAATACCTCATGAATGAAATAAAACCCCATTTCCGTATTTCTTCACATTCTCAGTTTTAGGCCAACTTTATGATATCATTTAATCATTTTAAATTGCCGAACTGGAGATTTTCCAAATTTCTCTAATTTGAAGTCACAAAAATTTTAACCATGTCACAGAGCACGCTCTTCATATATTCTCTCTCTGAGTATATACGTTAATATGCATTAATTATACTCTAAGTACTGTACATGTCTCTGACATGAGGATTCTACATTACAGTGAAGGATTATTGTACTTTCTAGGCCCACTGCAGCTACAGAATCCTCAATCACTTTAATATATTTTATAACAAGTAGCATTTAATTAACAGTACATCTACTGTCCAAGTGAGAGATCCAGTCTCACACAGGTTTAGGCACACACTTAATTTCGTGGACTATGAACAGCTCTGTGGTTGTTTTATTAAAGATCAGGATTCTCAGACACTATTGTATGACACAACTGGTGGCACAGAGATCTGAGTGAGGAACAGAACTACAGCTAAGGAAAATAAAATATTTTGGACAGGATCAGGAGACTAATTCCTTTTTTGCCCATGTTTAATTTTTTAAATAGAACAGATTTGCTTGTAGATACTAATTTCTTTTTGTATCTGACTTTTTTTTAGTATGCTTCAAGTAGCTCTTGCAGGAGTAGTTTACAGTGACTGCAGGGGATAGCACACAACTGTGTTGGCAATGGAGCTTTTTTCAGCAATCCAATTTCCTGTACTTTGAAGGAGAACATTTTAGAGGTATCATTAGTCATTAAAACAAATAAATAAATAAATTGAAGAATCTTTCGGAGCTTCAAGAAAAGACAATATCGAACTTCAAAGAAATTTGTCTTCCCCCAATACCGAAACTGCATGCATTGCACATCTGTTCCCTTCATGGATTTCCTGAAAATTCCTCACATCAGATACAAAATGTCCTAAACAAAAAGGTTATAAAAAACATTGTAGTGCATCCTAGAGCACGATCAATTCTGGCTGGTGGTTTTCTGCCTAACTAAGGGGCTTTGGTCACTAGAGGCATGGGACTGTCAAAATGGTAGCTGTAGCTCCCAGCACTGAGCTGGCATGGTGTAAAATGGGGATGCAGAAAATGCTAAGTGATATGATGCTGTACTAAACCTCACTTGTTCAGTTAGAAGCTCGAATTATTAAAGAATACTAAAAAATAAAGGACCCGTTATCACAATTATAGGTGACAGCTGAATTTCAACATTCAGTCAGCATGTGCATATGTATATATATTTAGCCACAAGTCTCAACATCTTTCCTTCACAAGGAATGTAGTTTCTTCACACTGGTATCACAATACAAACTATCTGGATGCATACGCTGCTTGAAAAATAATTGCTGAATCTTGTTGTTAAACCACTAGGTGGAGATGTAGGTTTACCATGCTAGGATTCCAACGGCGTTTTAAAAGGGACAAGATTGAAAAACGCCTCTTTAAAAAAAAAAAAAAAAAAAAAAAAAGTACAAGATTGATAAATTATGTATCTTGTTGGTTACAAATTCCAACATATCTTTGAAGGAGGAAAAAATGGGAAAAAAACTAAATGCTCCGTTGTAAAATTGTCCAAGCAAATTATTATTTTTTAAGACACAAGTTCTGATGTTTAAGACTCTGAGAGAATAATCGCTTCATGTTATAAATTGTCTGCTGCCAATACACACACAATTTCCTTTATTCTCCTACCAGCTGCTAGCTCATGCTATCAGTGGTCAGGAACAAACAAACAGAAACTACCCCTAAATTTTTTAGCCAGCTTTCAAACTTTCAAACCAGTGGAAATGTGCCAGCAACTGGCAGATTTCTGGACTGTTTGCTCAAGTTGAGGGAATTGCTTTTAATTCCAGGACTTTTTCAACATCCTGATATCCAGTATAAGAAGTTAAAAGCAAAACACGCTATTCTGAGTTGCTTTCTTTAAAATAAGACCCATTCCTTTCTGTCCTTCTGCCATGTGTGCCTCATCACATAAAGAGAAAATCAGAAATCAAACAAAACAGTTGTTTAAGTGTACTGCTTCCACTTTGCTTTTGCATAAACCTGCTCAATCTCCACTTGTTATCTGTGTGCATTCCCACAGCAGACACCAAGAATCTGGGCATTTTCCAGCAGGGAAGAGTCATTTGGAATTCACTCTTCCATATTTCTCCCCATAATGAAACTCTCCTGCAGCTCCTGGTATTCTTCTGATGGGTAGAAAAACAAGTGCTTGACTTCCACCCCTCAGAACCAAAAATAAGTTAACTAATGTAGTCGATTCTGCCTTCAAATCCATCTAAAGGCTCTGTACCCTTTTCCTATTTTTGTTGTTTTAATGTAACTTTTAAAGCCTCGTTAGAGAGGATTTGGGAACAAATCGACCTCCTTTTGAAAACTTAGAAAAATAAATATGTGTCAAATATTGTTCTGGAGAAGATCAGTATCATCATACAAATGACTTCTCCTTTTCTATAACCTTGAATATGGACCTGCTTTTAGCTAAGTGTATCAGATTTAATACTATTTACTGAAAGTTCTGAAATTCTGCTAGTCGTGTATTAAGTCTAACGTGTAAGATCATACATTGGTTCTAGCTTAGTTCTTTCTCATTTCTGATAAAGCCTTCTTGGTTTGGGACAAAAACTGGGGAATACAATTTCAGAAGTAAAAGCTGAGAATTGAAGGATTTTAGATCCAAAGGTCCAGTAATGTGATTATTTCTATCAGTGCTTGCAATGTTTAGGGCAGGGAGCACTTGAGAAAAGGGAGTAACAACAAAAACATTAAGTACAGAGTAAATGAAATCAAAAGAAAGGAGGCATTTCTCTTTCTGCTAGGAAACTGTGAAGACTTCACCATCAGGCAAACTCCCAGAACTGGTGATGCAGGTTCCTGCAGCCACATTCATCATATTCAAGGGGAAAGGCAGGGAAGATAAACAATGAAGCTCTTCTGAAAGCTAAACTCCTGGAAGGGGGACATTTATACTAAGAAACCTCAGGTAGGCTCCTTTCTTAACAAGCACTGTTCTAATTTTGCAGAAGGTGCATCCCCACATCCTAATAATATTTCTACATATTCTTCCCCGCAGCAGCACTTCCCATTTATTGGGAAGTTAATTATGAAATAGGAACCCTGGTTATTTATATAAAGACTAAAATAGTTACGGTTCTTCAGGGCAAAGTAGTTCAGGTTACATACAGTGAAAATAACTCATATGTATTTGAGGATAACAACAAAGCTTAAAAGCTAGCAAGAGCCAGGTAAAACAGTGGAAAGCAGAAAAGCGAAAGGAAACATGGCTGGGAGGCAGAGTTCAGTTTTAGACTCAGATGACTGTGATTTATTAGTATTATAAAAATGCCTGTCATTTTAGAAATACGTGCATCAAGCAACTATATAGGTCAAAGTTCTCACATACAGCAAGACAGAAAGACGGAAACAAAAATCTCTGAGTGAGATAGAATGGGTGGGGTTAAAGCTGCAATTTGCTAAAGTTTTCAGGGGGGGAAGCTCTACACTTTTAGCAAAGCAGGAAATCACAGAGGTGAGAGCCAGTCTGCCTCTGGGATAACACTTTAGCTCCATCCCAACTAAAAGTTGGGTTTGCACTAATCCGGTTCAGATCCTCATCCCAGCCAGCCCCCCCCTTTGGCCTTCTCAGCCGAGATTCTGCCCATCTTTTCATCCTACATTAGCTCTGAATGCCTCCTAATCAGTTACAGATTGAGAAGGAGAGCCAAGGGTCCCCACATTAAGCAGCATTTTCTCCTCAAATGTTGCATATGAAGTTCTCCTTAAAAAGCATTTCCTACTGCGGTCACACACAGCTACTGATGTACTTGCTGAAATAACCCAGCACAGAATTAAGACCCTTCCGACAGTCAGGGAAAAGAAAGATTTCATTCAACTTAATCCTAATGAAAAAAAAAAAAAAAGAGAAAAAAGAAAATTAAAAAAAAAAAAAAAAAGAGTTTCTGGCAGGAGCCTCCTTTGCTGCCAATCAGTAACACTGCATCTTAACCATTTATGTGCTATAGCCCAAGCCTGCTTTCGAGCACACTTGTTTTTTAAATGACAGGACAAATTACAAATAAGAAATGGAAAAAGGGAGGATCACTTGTCTGGTTTTAGGATTTAGCTGGCAGCACAGAAGCTGCAGGGTGCCTGGGTTCCCAGTTTCTCAGTGGGAAATTTCCCCCCTGCAGCCAAACCTCCTCCCTGTCCTCAGCTGTCCCCATAAAACTATTTCACTGGGATTGCTTGACAAGTTTAATGCATCTCCTGCTCAGTTGTCTCTGATTTTAGGATTTTCTACATGCACATGTGCACTCACAGGCACATAAATCCACACGTTAGTTCGCAGCCACTGTAACAAAGCAGAGCACATGGGGGGAGGACCACCCTCCAATGCTGAAACCTTGGAAAACAGGAGTGCCCCCCATTCTGAAACCCCCTCTGCTTTTAGATGAGAATGCATTTGACCAAAACACGATGTCGTTCATCTTATATGGCTATTTGTCGATCATAGCTCCTGGAAGGATAAGCAAACCCCATGGAAAGACATTTATCTAAATTATCCTGATAAAACGCTATCACTCCATGGGGAAAGAAAAATGAGGCAGAATGCTAGTTTGTACACAGATACTCTTCAATTATACCAACCTGGAGGAAAATCGTGACGTGGGATTGAACTACACTTAATAAAAGTTGGAGCGCTGCTTATAAAGATGTAATACTTTCCCTGAGTCAAGTTTTTCCTTTGTGAGTATGTAGTTGTTTAGGGAACAAATGAAAAACAAATGACAAAAAAAAGATTAAAAATATGAACTGCCTCTCTCATTCAAACAGCACATAGTTAGTGTTTGTGACTTTTCCCTTGACAACTAGATAAGAAGATAAATGCATAGTTTCTCTTAATTAGCCTTTCTTAATTAAAAACACCAGAGGTATTTGTGATCATAATGAACTCTTCTGACAGAATGGTCACTTGTTCTTTGGGATGTCACTCCAGGAAAATTAGATTTTTTTTTAAATGCGGGATAAATTCTGTGCTAGGGAAGAAATAAATGATGCCCGCAGAAGCAGCGTCCCCTTGGTTTTATCTGAATGAGATGGATGTGTATCTTGCAGTTTTTAGAATGGTGCGGGGCAGTATTAGCCATCATTAGCACCCCAGTATGGATCCAATTCACTAATTACTTATGCTGTCTTGGTTCACTGAGATTTAAGTACCAAGTCAATCCCATTATCTGCAGTCTCCCAAGCTTGCCAGAGTCATCCGTCTTTTATGGAAAAAAAAACACAAGGGTTATCAATAGGACCCTGAAATACTTGGGATTTTCCCACTTCAGGAGGAGGCAAGATTAGTCCTGACTAAAGTCGCATCTTCTCTAAGCTGCTACTTGGGATGTGATAAAAGTGAATGCTGACAATTATCCATAACTATGTGAAGAGCCGGAGTGAGGGGGAAGCAAGCGGGAGCAGCGAGGAGAGGAGCCTGCCACACACGCCTGCATCTGTCCTACGTTTGCAGGCAGCTCTCCGTGCCACCTCCAAGCTACAAATTACAATTCGTCTGTTACAAGCACGCGATAATGTAGTCAGGAATCAGAAATTAAAATATTCCACAGGCCTCGGGCCTCCTCCGAGAGAAAGGGAGAGGGAGAGGGGCTGAGGGAGAGAAGGAGAGAGAGGGAGACGGAGGAGCGGAGCGAGCCCCCCGCGCTGTTTGCGCCCTCCCTCCTGCATCCTACATGTTTAATGTCTGCGGCAGCGCCGAGGCCTTGTCTGTTTGGGACGGTTGATTGACATCTGCTCTGCCGAGAGGAAGGAACTGGCAGCTATTGGCAGCACTGTCACGTTCATTTGCACACTTTATGAAGCAGCAGTGTGGCTACTAATACAAAAAGAAATCTTCTAAGCAGCATGACATCTCTTGGAATGGAATATTTGTCTTTACAAATGATTGCACTGCTGCCAGTACTTGACATGGTGCTCGCAAACATGTGTAATTGTTGGAAGTGTAATGATGATTATTTGCATATTTAATGTTCAAACAAGTACTGGAGAAGCAACTTAGACTAAACCTTTTATGGGGAGGATTTAAATATGTTCAGCATCAGCCTGATGAGTCCCGGAAAGGAGTTGGGGTCTGAGGGGAGAGCTGGTGCACACCGCTGCCGTAGGAAAGGGAGTTCAGAAATCATGCTGGAATCCGCCGCTCAGACATTTTATAGGTTTATTTTGAGACGGATTTCATATGAATTCCTCTCCCATTCATTTTAATTGCTCAAAATTATATTTAAATGTAATTATACAAAAATTTAGGAATGGTCTATTTATCATGTGTCTGAAATCAGCCAAACAGCAAACTGAGGAAAGCAGATAAGAAGCACATGTTTACCAGTGACATCAGTTCACAGCAAGCCTGCGCGTGATGGCAGTAGCACTTGTTTTAACTCTTTGGCATGAGTGTGAGACAAGTGTGGGTCATTGGAGGGACACTTACAAACTTCATTTCCTGGGCTGGAAGTACAGTGCTGGACATCTGCCCAGAAAATCAGAGCCATGGCCAGGTTGACATAAAAGGACTTCCCTGACGGTAGAAAGCCCTCCTCTTTCTGCCTCAGAGACAGAGTATTCGTTTTCCTTCTACATTCAACATTTTTTAGTATTATCTTTGTGACACAGAGACCTAGCTAACGCGTGGGCATGCATGCACAGTTGCAAATATAAAGGGGAAAGCAACTTGCAATAGGGCTCTCCAAAACAGGAAAAAGGGAACAACAACAACAACAAAATCTTACAAAAGGGCCCTCCAAAACGGCAAAAGGAAATAATACTTTTGAAGTTAGTATTGGTCTCCTGGGAAGGATGCACACTGGCTTTATCAGTGGAATAATTTCAGATGATACAGCTACATGAATGGCAATCTAGCTCTTCACCTTTAGTGAAGGATTTCTTTAACTGAGGACTTCATTTTCCAACTCTTATTGCTTTTAATCTTAAAGACAGGTCTTCTCTAAGTTGAAGCCCTTCTTTAAATACCTTTCTTATTAGTTTTCATCTTCCCAGCCTACCCCAACTCTCCTGCTTTCTTTTTTCTTCTCTTCTCTGTCTTGATCTCTTTTTGTGGTCTATTGTGGATCATTTCAGTACCAAGAGATTTATCATCACCAAATCCTACATTGTTTGAGGGGCAGCACAATAAACTTGACTCAATTATCAGGCTGTAAATTGATTAAAAAAAAAAATCTGATGGATGAATAGAGACTGAATATCTTTGTCTCTGACCCTGTCGTACCATCAGCAATTCTCTGGCAGGACTCCCACTTGATTGACAATGCAGCTAATGAACACTGTCTTAGGCCATATAATGATTTACCTGCCATGAACAAGGTTTGGCAATGCTACCTTTGCATACCTGTCAACTAATTAATCCTTTAAAAAACAGATATATTGTCTTGAAGTGAAAGTGTCTGGAAATTAATAGAAATGTGGAGGTTTAAGATAAATACATGTTTACTCATTAAGCTAATCAGGATTGGTTTTTTGCTTTTCTTGTTTCAAGGCACTCCCCCTCTATTTTAGCCACCTGTTGTCTCATCCTTGCAGGAAGCCAATATCTTCCTTTATTCAACCAGCTCCGACCTTATGAGATACATCTGCCAATAACCAAAACAGAAAGTAGAAAGCTGATTGTGGCTGTAATTGCTCTTCCCACCTGAAAGTATATTGGGATTTTTCTCCCACCCTACCCATGCTCAGCCAATTTACTTGATCTGTTTTGCCTTTTAAGAAGCTGAAAGTAAAAACAAAACAAAACAAAACTTCATATAACTGGTATTAGGAATGTGTAGCTCATTGGCCTTATGACTCTACATCCAGGCAGTAATCAATTGTCCTCACCATATAAACAGAGCAAAAATGTCTAGATACAAAGGATCTCCTTTTCGATCACAGATACATGCAGGGCTCCCTAGTGCCCGAGCAGGATTCTGGAACAAGGTTGTTCTATGTCATTTTGCTAGCAATAAAAAATGTCTTTTACTTCCAACATCTTAAAAATGGAAGAGCCATTCAAATCTCTGCTGGCTTATTGAACACTACTCACTGTGGATCAATAAATAATGCAGATGCCTTCCACAAAATGTAACTTGTCTGAAGCAGTCTTGCACTTTTGCAAATAGCTAAATTCTTGCCTAAAATGTGAGAATGGGTGCATGAGTAGTGGAGGGTGCTAGGGAAAGTGCTGGTGGGAAGATGAGGGGCTTATACAAGAAACTGTTAAACTGCAAAGTTGAGTTTAGTTTCTTATGAAATTCTTTGAAGAAGCAAAAGTATTTAAAAAACATATGACAATAATTAGCAGTATTTCTTTGGGGATTTGTTTGTTTGACCTTAGCCTTTTAATCTGTCAAAGTATGCTAATAAGCTTGACAGACAGAATGATAAAATGTGGAGACAGATGAACTATCTGAGAAAACATCAGTACAATACTGAATATACTTGGGAAAAAAAAGAAAAGAAAAGAAAAGAAAAGAAAAGAAAAGAAAAGAAAAGAAAAGAAAAGAAAAGAAAAGAAAAGAAAAGAAAAGAAAAGAAAAGAAAAGAAAAGAAAAGAAAAGAAAAGAAAAGAAAAGAAAAGAAAAGAAAAGAAAAGAAAAGAAAAGAAAAGAAAAGAAAAGAAAAGAAAAGAAAAGAAAAGAAAAGAGTGCAATTAAACATTACCTCCAGGCTTTGATGACATGCTCACTATCATGGCAAAGTTGCTTCCAAATTTGGAAGGAGCGTATACTTGAGATCACTATCATTGTATCTGGCATCTCTGATGATTTTACTCTGAATAGAGGGACATCTTTTTAAGTTAATCTTCCCTCTTAAATTCCAATCTAATGTACTGAAACACTGTTTTCCATATGTTGTTGTACTACTGGGGATTTCAACAAGCCATGACTGTCTGTTCATAGCTTGAGAATCCTGCTGTTGGCGAACAAATAGGCAAGAGATTTCTTTCTTCCTTGAAGATCTGTGAAGAGGCTTTCCCCAGTTTCCACTGGGATGCTCTATTTTATTTTATTGTATTGGGTTTTATTTCTTTTTTTCCTCTTTTTCTTTTCCTTTTCCTCTTTTTCTTTTCTTCTTCTTTTTTTTTTTTTTCTTCTTTTTCTTTTTTCTTTTTTTCCTGTGAGATCTTTCAAGCTATCTGTATGAATCTTATGAGAAAGATGGTCTCCAGAATCAATGGTCACTTTTAAGGAGCAGTCTACATGACATATGAGTTGCTAAACTCTTGGGGATAAATGGAAGTACATGAGACAGCTCCTTTAGCACACTGGAAAATAAGTTTAAATTTTCTTTTTTTTTTCTCTCTTAACTAACTTTTTCTATATTCTCACTTAAACCAAAAAGACTTGTGGTGACGCTAGAATAAGATCATTTCATAACAACAGGCATGCTGAAATGTGTTGCCTGCCCTTATGTATAATTCTTCTCAACCTCTTCTGTTCAAGAGGACTTAGAAAGCTGCCTGATTATGAAGATTTGTTTTCCATCACTACCACCCATCTCTAGAACTCCAGAGAGCCCTTCTGCAAAATCAGAAACATGATGCTGTCACGTTTCTAAGTAAAAGACTAGTCATTCCCTCTTTTACTCAGTAGACAAGCTATAAAGAAGTTAAAATTTTCCCTGACCTGATTTGACCATATTCTAGTATATAGGGACCTCATTCCTCCCAATGAAAGAGACATGGATTATTGAAAGTGCAGAAATCAACTGAAGTACATCTTCTTCAGATTCCTGCTGCAGTAGCTGTATACCAAGAAATTAAACGTAAATCAGGATGTAGACTTCTCTTTGCTGCATGACTAAGTTTGGTAACTCACTTTCATGAAGTGAGACTGTGAAGGAGTTCTTCTAAATAATATGTTTGCACATTGTATATCAGTGTATCTTATTTCCTGACAGGACATCTGATACTTCGTTTTTCCATATAGTCAAATGAAGCTTGACATTTAAAACTCCCCTTTTCCAATGACTGAGCTACCCACCCTACTTAAGCTCCCTAAAAATATTCAGCAAATGAAACATAGACGTGTCTTAGCAGCCAGAAGTGTGCCTTTGCAAAGCTTTTACATTTAGTCAACTTTATAATCACTTAAAGAGCTCATCCAAGCTTCAATTTTTAAAAATGTAGCTAAAGGCTTTCTTTCTCTCTCTGAGCCAGATGCACAATTACAAGCCAGAAATTAAGGCCAATTAAAATAAAAATGTGAACACGCATTCTAGCTGAAGGAGGCACCCAGGGCCTACATTGAGGAATTGACTGACCTGTTATATTCAGAGCGTGGCAGCGGTCCTCATACCAACATCTTGGAATGAAAGATGCTGATCTGTATAGGGCACAAAGCACACCCATGTCATGTTTTTTGTTAACGATAAATGGTTGGACTTGAGGACATTAAGAGCCTTTTCTATGTAATCTAACTGATTATATGATTCTGTGACATACAGAAAGCCGAGTGATGCAGCGAGTGCCAGGCAGGGGCCGTTGGGACCAAATATCTAAATCACACTGTTCATTTCCACGCAGTCGGTTGAGTTTCACCAGCAGAACGTGACACACAGGCCGGCCACCTCTTAGCTGATGTGACCATCTTAAAGCCAAACTTTTGGAGGGAGGTGGCTGAGCGAGCAGCAGGGTACCTCCAAGCCGGGATTCCTCCGGCAGAAGATGGAGAAGCATCTCCCCCTAGGGCAGCCTTCCACTTTCTGGGGGTCGCCGGCCGCTGCCCCGCAGGCACCCCGGCCCCGAGCAGCCGAAGGGAGGAGCCGCGCCCGCCGCCGGCCGCAGGGAGAAGCGGGCGGGGGGAGCCGGGGCCGGGGGGGCCCGGGGCGGGGCGGCGGCGCCTTTTCTCCCCGGCGGCTTGGAGAGGTGGGCCGGGGCTTTCAGAGGGGCTGACAGATCTGAAGTTTTGGAGGCTGAATGAAAGAAACACTCGGCTAACAAAACAGTGCGCCACAGAAGAAGTTTCATCTGGTCTGGCCAAATCCCTCCTTTCTTTCCATCTTTTCTCTCCTAATAACAGCTGCCCTCTCATTCCCTGTTACTCCGCTGTGAAGAACAAAACCTCCCTCTGACTATCTGTTTTTCTTTTCTTCCCCAGAGTAGGTCTCATTACTGGTGATTAGCAGATGATTAAAACCAATTCAGCTTCCCCCAGTAGATATTTTCTCCCTGTTTGTGACTAACGCGTCAGTCTTCAATGAACGTGCTCCTAAGCTTATTAACGGGCTCAGAGGATTAGCTGCCACCGAGCGCCGCCGCTCCGATATTGTGATGCAGCGAGTGACATGGAACCATTTGCCGAGCGCAGGCAGGGCCGCTGGGACCAAATATCTAAATCACAATTTTAGTTTCTGCGCAGAGCGAGGCTGGGGAGGGGGTGAGAGGGGGAATCCTGACGATAATTACGAAAATCAGGCGTTTGGCGAAGTCTGAAAATAGCCTTCAACTTAAGGGCAGCGCCACGGCTTTTCGGAGAGAACAAAAACCAGCCTCACCCTCCCCCAAAAACCCCAGCCCAGCCCGGCCATAAAATATAGAGCTTCCTCCATAGGGAGATTCGTTGATGTGTAGCCTAAAAGGGGCTCTACAGGCCACTCTCGGGGTTACATATGTAGGTGTGGGCGCGTATCAAATCTATCTGCTGCCCGCGTATTACTATGTAAAACCCCAGCCCGCAGCACTCGCACAGAAGAGATTAGAGTGGGATGCAAAATAAGAAGCTTCTCTTTATCCCACCCACCCCTTTAAAAACGACCAGGCTTAACTATAACTTAATAGCTAATAATAAAGAAGAAGAGGTCGAAATTATCTGCAGGTTTGAATTATGCAGTAAATTATCCCGGAGGGAAAAAAAAAAAAAAAGGAACAGTGTGAAATAAGTTAAAATGGGTCGTGGACAGTACTTTAAAATCATGTTCTTCCTCACTGCTATTTCATGATTTTTATTTGTTCTCATTTTTTAAGGAATGTGGTAGTGAATTTCTCTGTATTTAGGAAATTAATCCCCTACACTACATTTCTTTTCACTGGATAGATCTCATAAACAAGTACACCAGGAAAATAAATTGATTTGCACTCATACTCCTACAGCCCCTTTTTGCTCCTGAATAAGTAGAAAACCTGGATATTGCAGTTGGAGGAGAACCCAACTTTTCATTTTGGGAGTAATTTCCTCATGGGAAGCATCCCTTCCCTTTCAGAGCAGGAAACAGCACAAACTTTTCTAGAAATTTCCAACGGAGTAAAATTCAAAAGGAATGTTTTTTTTTACTTCTGCTCAGGTGAAGTATTTGATTTATTCTGATTTATTCTAATTTGCAGATTTATTTTGCTCTGAATTTTGCTTGTTGTTTTCAGTAGTCACTTCACAGCACTTATTCACTGTACATTCCAACAAGCACAAATGAAAAGTTTTTAAAAAGAAAACTGAAATTCTTCTTGCAGTGTTTTTTAAACAACGTATTTGCAAACCCATGTTTTTCAGTTCATTCAAGTCTTGACAGTAAATGCTATTTAGAAAGAAACTGTCAGTATTCTGGAAAATATTCACATCCCAGGGTCCATACTTCTTGTTCTGAAGGTTGTTTCAGGGAAAAATCAGTGGTTTTAGTGAAGGCAAACTGATGGCTAAACACCGATTTACCCCCTTAACTTTAGGCATCCAGATCAGAAAACAAAGCCAAAGAAATAACACTTTTAAAGGATTTTTCTCACTCTCACCTTACATGCTTTTAAAGTAAAAGAACAAGCTCGTCCCAATAATTCCCTTTCCACATCTTTAAATGTCTTCCATTTATATTTTCCATTGTCCTCTTTCCAGTGCAGCTTAACTCTGAGTGTGCTGAAGCTTGAAATGTAGCTTCCGATTTATAATAGCAACAGGGCATGCAGCAAATGTCAACAAATCCCCTGTCACCCAGGCAAGAAGGAAATGTGAGAAGGAAGGCAGAGTAGCCCTTCCTTGCTGCATAATTCAAAAAACCCTCAGTGAGAAATAAAGTACTAAAATCTTGCTCCTGAAAAACTGTGTGAGACCATTAATATTGAACCAAAATTGGCACAGTATGGTGCCAATCATCGAAAATAGCCAATTATATGTACCATGCAGGCATAGACCTATGTGTTTGATATGTAAGTAAATTTAGAATGAAACTCCTCCATCATCTGCCTCCTCCTCTGCAAAATTAAAGAGATTTCAGCAGACCGCATTGACCAAGTTCTGAAAAAAAGCCCCCCATAAGAGCCACATCACTGACCTCAAGTGACCCCAATAAATAAGCAACTGCTGAAGGATCAGCTCCCTTGTTGGGAAACAATAGACCCAAACTTCAGTGGAGTGCATGCAAGAAAATGTCACAGGAGGGTAGCACAGGATTTCAGAGCAGAAAGAAAGTTTGAGGGATAACAAGTATACAGCCAAGTTACTGAGAAAGCCATTTTGGAAAGGAAATTCTGCATTCGTCTTAACTTCTAGAGCATTAGGCACTACCCCTCTCTCCTTTCTGCTACTAAACATAGGCAGTTCTGTTAGAAATATATGGCAATTTTTGCTGGCCACTCTTTTTTCCCTGTCTCTAAGCCATCATTTTACCCGTATATTCACTGGTAAACAAATGATTCATGCAAAAAACATACCAGGCCATTGGCTCCTTGTGAATTTTCTACCTCTGGGTTTTCCCTCCTTCTGTGCGATCGGTCACCTGAGTCACATTACAGGCTTATTTCTGGCTTCAGCTTGGAAGAAAGTACCTGTAAGACAAGAGGGAAAGCTGCCTTTGATTGTGTCAAAAGGTCTGTGAAATTAGGAGCTGATAGACTTGCTCATAAAAGAAATTTAAGAATATTTTAAATCTTTTCCTTTGGACGACTTCCTGCCTGAAAAATCCTTAGTGGGGAAATATGGATATTATGAGCAGGTTCGTTCTCAAAATGGATTTGCTCCTTTTATCATCAGGGACAGAAAGTGATTTAGACAAATGGAGTGCGGTAGGAGCTTTTTTGTGTGTCATTTGAGGCCTTGTCCATCTGCAAGATGAGGCCAGTGCATATGAAAAGCAGGGTTTGTCTGTCCATCATATATGCAGATTTGAAGTCAATACCACAATTGCAAGAGAGAGAGTTAGTTCATCTTCAGGGGCTACTGCCACTGAGCTGGGTATTGCCTCCTTAATCTGAGCCTCAGTAACAGTCATGTGTTAGTTAAAACCACTTTCCTGGTTGCTTCACTTCATTATGAGACAGAAGAAGTAAAGAGATGATAAAAGGAAGCGTATTAGATCCGTGGCCAAAACCAGACTCGCTCAGAAAAGGGAGGCTGATTTGAAGTTAAGTTTGGAATGTTAATACTAAAGAATTCATGTCACAGTTTAGGATATCTGAGTTAAACTTTAAATTGACCAGCATAAGAAAGAGTTAGAAAGAGGCAGACAGAGCAGGAGTCTAGTTATAGCACTCAGCAGTTAGCATTTGTTACCAGCACTCCAGCAATTCAGCAGCAGTGTTGTGCAGCCATCAGCACTGGAGCTGCTTTTCTTCCTTAAATCTCTGTTTTTTGAAAAACAGATGATTATGCACGGGTAGTATTTTCAGCATCCCTTTACATGGAAGGATGGAACGTGTCTGGGTAGGAAAAAAACTCCATTTTCTGATTCACTTGTGTGTTTGCTTTGCATTCAGCTATATTTTTTTCAGCATGAGGATTTAAAGTTGTTGCTGACTTTGTGTTCCGCTGTACCACAACACTTGGTAGAGGAAAAGGAAAGCAAATGTGCAGAGTTGCCAAGAGATGGGTTTATTCTGAACTTCAGCAGCCTGACACTTCCACTGTTAAGATTCTTTCCCCTTCCCTCACTTCCTCACACTCCAGGACTGGGCAGATAGACCAGAAATAGGAAATGACCAGCTCCTGATTCACACTGAAGCATTCCTTGTCAAGTTATTTTGAGCCTTTCACAACGCCACTGATCAATGTGAATGTTTTCAAGGGACAACTGCAAAATGGGTGCAATGTTGAAAATTCAAGTGGTTAGTTTGCCAAGGAGCATGTGATCCTTCTTTCCTGCTACTCCTGCTTCCAAATGTTATTTCTTTTTTGAGTTCAAAAGTAGCATTTGGAGAGGGAGAAAATAAATTTGTTAGCCTGATTTTCTTAGCTGTTTGCAAACACTTTTAATGTGGAATAGATACAGGACATCCAAACCTGCAGCTTTGGGTCAACACTTGATATATGTCTGTAAAAGGGCAAGAAATAACTTATGTTGTATAAAATTCTACCTAAAATGTGTCAAGAAAAACTGAGAATATGAGTATCTAATCAGAGTAAAAGGCAGAGTTACGAATGTACGGCAAAGCCTTTTCAGAGACATGATGATGCTCCAAGGAGACATTGATCTGCAGTTCCTAGGCACTCAGAGACTGCAGAAGAGTTTTTAAGGACAAAAGTCACAAGTGCCCTGTCATCTTTGATCTTACTACAATGGCTATTGTAAAATATTGAACTGGTTTCTTAAAATCCACTTCTTGTGATTGATTTAGCTGGACATCCATGTGACACCGTTATCCTCAATCACCATGACCCTTTTGTTTTGTTTATTCAGTTAATTCAAAACAATGGCGAAATGGAAAGATTGAAATAAATAAATAAAAAGTGACTTCAAGCAACACTTTCCTGTCTTCAAATATGATAGTTAAAAAAAAAAAAAAAAAAAAAAAAGTTTAACATGAGAGGTTGTAAATATCACATTTAGAACAATAGGAGCCATGACTTTTTTATAAAGGAACATTCTACATCTCTAAATATCCTGACTCTTAAAGATTTCCAGATATTCATTCACAGTGTAGTAATGACAAGTTTTGTTTTTTTTTTTTGCCAAGTCCTAATGAAGGGAATTTTCTAGTCAAAAAGATTCAGGGTAAATTCTGAGAATTTTGTTTGCTAGTATTTTTTGGCTCATGGTCCCTCTACTAGCTATCATGTGTACATTTTCCTCACCATAGCAGGTATAGCTAGAATAACAGAAGGCTTGCTCATTTGATTTCCATTCCTTCTTGACGCCTGAAATTGCTAAAATCTTTTGAAGTAATATTGGCACGGAAGATTTTCAAGATATCCTCTATTGCTTCTGTATATTGCAATGGTTATTCCTTTACATTCCTTGTTCTCTTCTCCCTGATGCAATTTTTATAAATTTGAAAGGTAAAATTGCATAATCTCTTCTTTTCATGGAATAGCTCTTTGATGAAGGCCTCACATGGTGGGATCTGCTGGCAATATAAAAAAGTCTTCAGAGATAAGACTTCTTCGTGTACAGCAGTATGGCTGAGAAATAAATAGAAGTTAAACCATTTCTTTTTTTTTACCACTTCTTGTTTTCATTTCTTCTTTGGGAACACCTACAAGTGTGTATGTCAAATTAAAGGGAAATCTGATTTATGGAAGATCATCCAAAGGAACAGCAGACTTCTGAATATGATGGGACACTTCAGTAGTGAGGAGAAGTGCAGAAAAAGGAGAAGGAAACAAGGAAGGGCAACAATAAAGATAAATGGAGGCAGAAGAATGGTGTGTTTATTATAAAAAGAATGGAATGTGGCTGAGTTACTTTCAAAAGAATTTCATAGTACTGAGAAAGGAGAGCACAGAATATGGCGGAGCTTTGAGAGACTATTCTAGACTAAAAAGGTCATGTTTCATCTGTAAATAGTCTGTTCTCATTTACTCTGAGCTGTCCCTTTGCTTGGGAAGACACCAAAGAATTCCAGATTATCAGCAGTCACCTCATCTGCAGTGCTGGAGAGATTAGAAATTTGTTAAACAGTGTTATAAGCTGGGGAGATAAAATGTTTTCAAGTAGTGCTTGCATGATTTTCAGTGGCGTGAATGTATCGCATGAACTTGCTTTCTCTTAAAAAACTGCTGAACTTCAGTAAAGATGAAATAGAAGAAATTAGTCCAATTCAAAGTGCACCCTCTCTAGCTCTGCGTACCAAACAGAAAAATCCAAAATAAATTTATCTGTGTGGTAGTATGGATGCTGTAGACCAAAAGTTTTGGTGATGTGGTTTATCTGCAGAGAAAACAGGCACATTTTCAATATGTGCACTGTGCATCCAGAATAAGTTCGCGTCTTCCACTTTGACTGCATAATAACAGATGGAATAATGTCCTCTCAATGCACTTGCTCAGCTCAGAAAGCCCATTTGGTCTAACCTCATCACCACTTCAGCAGTACTTTCAATTTTGACAGCCTGGGGTGATATCAAAGAATTAATTTCCTTGCAAAGCTCGATGACCACTTCATCTGTGGTAGGTTAACAGTAACACATTTTTGGGTAACAAATAGCAATAAACGATACTTGGAGTTTCTCAGATATATAAGTTGCAGCTCCATTCAGAGCCCTCTGAAGTATTTATGGATGTGCTTTTGTTTTAATCTTTTCTTTCTGTACTCGGTACTGCATTTTCTTTGAAATTTGCTCCTTCTAAAGTGAACTTGTATTCTTGGCTCAAGAAGATGGGATGTGATGGGATATTTGTCAGATCTCACACTTAGATTGCATCTCCTTTGTTCTTGTCCAGTAGCTAATGCTGTGGTGCCGGTACTGCTGGAAAGATGCTGCTTGTTGTATTTGCTTTATTTATTTGTTTGTTTGATTGTTTTTGTATTCTGTGACCTTAGACTTGTTTCTGATTTCCCCACTGGTATTTGAGACAGTCATGAAGAAGCAAAATTGACCAAAGAAAAATGTCCCTAAAAATAGCTGCATTTCTTTGCTTCAGCAGTTGTCACAGTAACTTAATACCTTACGCAAGTAGTAGCCCATCACTGCTGCACCTGATAAGTACCAGGCAAAGGATTCCATGAGTCAAGCACTTTTTTTTTCATGCCCCAAGAGTGAATGGACAAGTTATTCCAAACCATTTTACCAGTTGGATGATAAAGCAACATGCTTTCTTTTGTGACACTATGAATTCCTGTCCAGCTGAAGCTGATGAGTTATCTATATTGCTTGACATTGATAGAGAATAATACTGACAGATGTGTAGGGTGTGAGATTAAGCTGCTAATATCAGAGAGGTAAGGTGTGACATCAAGATGCTAATATCAATGATATTGCAGGATAAGCCCTGAAGATCAGTCTTTGATGTTTTCTTTTGCAGTTGAGAGAGAGAGGAAACAGAAATGCAGAGCTGAGTATTTGCATTGTAAGAGTTTCAGCAGTCTGCAAGTGTGTTAATGGAATTTGTTTCCATGCACTGATATCATAGATGGGTAATGCCAGAGAAATAGTAGGAAGGCATGTTGTGTTGTATGTACAGCAAATAGGAGAGTGAGGAGAATCCTTACTTTCCAGGTTAAACAGAAACAGTCTTACTAGATGCTTATGCAAAGGATATATAGGGAAAAGAAGAGGGTCACTTATTCTCCATTGCCTTGATTTGCCATAACTGCATATTTTCACTGTCACTTCCTTGGGGAAAAAAACAAGCAAATAAACTAAACAAAACAAAAAACCATCCTATGTAAATGTCTGCACTGGGGGCTACCTTCCACCTCAAGTGTCTGCCTCACTATGCAGCTCTCAGAGGAATGAACAACTGCAAACATGGGTTATGGAAAGAAAATGAATAAAACAGATGAGAGAGGATTAAGTTTTCAAGGAAGACAAGATCAGTCTTATCTCAATAGCCATTCCTTTCACATCTTTACTACTTTTGTCACATCAATACTATCAGAACAAATGTTAATTTCCCTAATATTTTTTCTCAGACTCAAATATGAACACAGTGAGGGACAAAGACATAAGTAAGTTAGAATAATTTCCTGAAGGAGTAGATACATGCTAATTCTCAGTGATTCACAGATACCACTGCTGGCCTTAAACAAGCCAACACTTAAACACTCAGTGTGATCCCATCTGAGTCAGCTGAAGTCCATAGATTTATGTCTATGTTTGTACATGAAATAGACAACCCAAAAAGATAGACGAAGTTTCTATTCTCTACTGAGTTGAGTCTGACTGTTGAGCCATACAGTGATATGGTGGAAGAGTTTTCCAGCCTGAGAATCTTTGCACTGTGATGCTTTTTGTAGCATTGAATACCCTTGGGTTTCTGAATGAGTTGAAATTAGCATGTTCAGCTATTAAATATTAGCTAAAAGTATACTTATAGTGTAATAGATTTGATCTGGAAGAAATAGTGCTATGATGGCAGGTGAAATCCTTGTATTTTATGATCAGAATATAAAGCGGAGCAGGAAGCCGTAATTTACACTCATATGAGGTTTGATTTTTGATGGTTGCATGCTTTTGTTTCAACAAAAGTAGTTTCACATGTGGTATTGCTCCATTTGGCTTAAATGCTTGTAGGTAAAAATCCCCTTATTATTGGCATTCTCCTGAAAATCCAGATACGTTCATCAGGACAACTCAGAACTACCCAGCTGATAAAACTTCTGTCTAGTTCTCCATTGATCTAAATTATATAATATCATTTAACTGCAGCAAATGACTCCATAGTGCCCAAGACATTGGACCAAATACAATAACTTACCATAATAAGAAATAATTAAGCTTCAAAAATGTGGTAGGACAAAAACAAGCAAGGATGTTCTGTTTGGGGGAAAAAAAAACCACCTTTAATGAATAGTTTATTTGTTTAGTTAATACTCTGTAAGTATGATAAGACCTTTTTGCAATATTATAACCTTTAAACCAGATGACATCCATTATGGCACCAAAAAGAGGCACAATATTTATATGTGAATGCAGATATACAAGTGGAGTACATTCAAGGCACAAGAAGAAGAAAGAAAAGTGGACAAAAACAAACAAACAAACCATCCATTGCCAATCCCAGTGTTTTCATTATATTAAAGTACTGAATGTACAGAAAAAATATTTTGCTAGTTTAGAAAAGAAATGTGAAAATGCAACTTCAAAAATATATTTTATTCTGGTAGAACTCAAATGACATAACAATGGCATTTTCACAGTCTCATGTATATGACGGAAACTCAGAGCTATAGAATTAGGTAACTTAGGCTGCACACCAAACCGATCTTGCTACAGTCCAAACGAGGTTATTGACTCAGAGTAAGGACCATTGATAGAGCAATTAGTACTAGTAGCCAGATGTGTGATAGCTCATTTTTGGAAATGGACAGATGCCTCAGCATTAGTGGCATGGAGATATCAAATACAAGAAATCTTTTGAATAGAACCAAAATGACAGGCAGCCTCAAATTAGAATCTGGTAGATTTAATGGGTAAAATTTCCTTGGAACTGCAATAGGATAAGCACGTGGTTGAGAGGCCAAATAAGCACAAATGAATCTTTTGATAGTGACAAATATGCTTTGTATGAATCTGGTTTGTTAATGCTTGTCCAGAAAGTTACTGTATTCTACTAATTATTTATTTATTTTTCTAAGCTCCTAGGACATAATGTATTCTAAATTTAGGTGCATAATTTCAGGTACATTCCTTTTATTTTCATTCACTGCACAGCTTTATTAGGAAATTCTGCCTTTTGAACATGACATTGCTATGCCAAATGTGCAGTTCTATAAATCAGCCTGGGAGAGAGGGTGCCAGCCCTTCCTGATGATAAATACAGTGGCAGGAAACTACTTTGTTTTGTAATATGTAAGGCTGATTAATCCAAAGCTGTTTGCAAACTTCATTTGGTACAGGATGCCCCCATCCTTACAATCAGATTAACAAATCAAAGGTGCATTCAGACTTGGAGACAGGTTGCCACTTAAGTATTTCAGACACCCAGGCATTTGGTTATGCTAAGCTCGGATTAACAAGGTCTGACTATTTAGAGGGAGTTATGTTTAGGGGTTCTCTGTCTCTGCTGATTTTGAATGCTGTGCTCATGGGGGTAGCGCCGTCCAGTCTTAAGAGCTCAGTGAGCTTACAGAGCTTTACAGCCTCCCTGCAAGTTTCACAAGCTTAATTGAAGATAAGTATATACAAACTCACCTTCCTAGAAAGACCTCCATTTATACAAAGGGGAAAAAAAACCAAACAAATCTCTTTATGCAGTGACTTCACTGCATCTTCCCTGTCATCACTTATCCTTATTTTTATATAGTGCAATTTATTAGACTAAACCCCTTAATCATGTGGAATAGATGAAAGTGGAATCACTCAGCAGTGTCACCTTTTGCTGTCACTTGAGAATCTCTAGGAGGTGACAGAGACAGATCAAGTGATTTGTTAGGACAAAGATGTGCCAACTGCTTCAGCTCTAATGGGAAGTGGATCTGCGAGGGTTTGGGCCTAAGTCTCTCTCTGCCTTTCTTTCCTCTTTTGTTTAAAAGTGAAGACAGAACCGCTCTAGCTAACATGTTCAACAGTGTTCCCTTTCCACTCTATCATTTACAGAGACCAATCTTGCAATCAAGAGGTGAAGAAATGAGCAGCATCTCACCCGCAGGACATGAGCACTCTTGGCATTGAGAAGAGGCATCCATAGGAGGGCATGTGGTGCAATGGTTGATGGTGATGTTATCTGTAAAGTGCTCTTGAGGAATGATTTAATGATGCTGCTACACTGAGGGGTTGCTTGTGGGCTCTGCTGGAGCATCCAACAGTTACAAGTGAGAAACTGGAGCATGAACATGGGGCAGGAAGCGTGAAGAAGTTTGCTATGGTAGAATTTTAATGATGTTAGCTTATGTTCAGAGGTGCAAACACAGTCATTCAGCAAGAAACCCTTCTTACTTACTACAGCTGTATGGCTGTGTTGCCATATAGTTAGTGCATACACATACATTTCTGAGTGAGAGAGACGTTTGTCACTACCATTTTTTCCTGTATTTCAGCTCATAACATCTCAGTGACTATAAAATAGTAAAAAATGCATCTATAGAGTTTTTTTATTATTTATTTAGTCTTACGTGCTCTTCATGCACTTAAAAAAAGAATGACTTCATTCAGAAATGTCCCTGTGTCCTAACGAGGAGGATAATTCAGGAATTCAGGGAGGAAATCTGTGAGGGTCTCAATTGCTGTGAGATGCTGAAGCTTCATTTGGAGAGGCAAAGTATCCTCACCTAAAGGGTGTGTGTATGTATGTCTCACCATATGTTCTTTGTCTAATCTGCTTCTGTATAGGAGATTCAAAATGTGATACATTGGTCAGAAGCATAACTGTCATGTGGCTTTACAGCTGACTATAATTCAGTACAATTTAGTGTTATTTGCAAGTAATTGTAACATAGTCAGTCAATAATTTACATACTGGTATAGTTCAGGAAAATATTCATTATCGCAACTGAAGAGTTTCCTTTAAAGAGTGTTTAAGAATTATTTCATTTGCAACCTGTACTAATGCATCAGAAGAAACAGAATTGGGGATGGGGGAGGAGGAAGGAGAATAAAGAAGTCTCAGAAATATTAGCAAATAATTAATTGATATAAGAATAAAGAAAAGAGGTTTTAGCCTGCTGTAATCTCTCCTTCCTACCTTAATCTCTCCTTCCTACCTTAGTTTAAATAAAGATAATATCATATGATACTCTGCAAGAATGTCTGGATATTTATTTTTTATTTTCTTTTATTAAAGTAACAGTAATATTTATAATAGGATCAACTGAAATCCCAGCTACTATGACTCCCTCCCTCAAAGTTTTTGTTGCAAAGAATGCTTATTTTATTGGTGAATGTACATTGTAATTATGGAATTAAAGAAGGTTTAGGGATTTCTAAGCAAGAAAAATTGTGGGTGCTAAGAAGGCTGGGTGGTCTGTGACTGGTAGATAATGCTGATCCCCTTCCAAAAATATATTTTATCTTTTTCCTCTTGAGCACGTTGAGAAGGACAGACAGAATGCTGAGTCTTTCTATTATTTTCCTGTCTAAATTAAGCCTCAATTCTTGCCACTTCTTTTCAGAGGAAAAAAGAAGTTACAGCAGGAACAAAAGATACAGACTGACTTTGGATAGTACATCCTGTAGCATCATGATTTCTTCCATACCAGAACTGTTTCCAGTCATTGAAAATTTAGTTTTCTGTCTCAAGAAACAAACCTTTCCCTCTGTAATGACCACTGAACAATACAGAGTTCAGGAAGGAACCAATGTTTTATTTTATTTCCTATGAAGGCCGCTTTAGATCTCAATGTACTTCATGAATGTTTTTTATAGCAAAAGCTGAAACATCAGCAATAGTACTGTTTCTACTCTTCACCATTCCTCTACAAAGGTATTAGACCTATCTATCTAAATGGCCTAAAATTTATCACTGGATAAATTTTACAGGTCAGCAAATCTGTTGTGTGACAAGGGGAGTCCCATAGTCTGGGTCTCCTCATAAGATTTGTCTAAATTAGCCTATTCCACTTAGGTTCATGGTTGGACTGACCTCTCTGTGTCCTTCACTGTCCTTGCACAATGCATTCTCTGTCATTCTCTCTCGTTTACATTTATATAAACAATGTCAGTGAAGTAACCTACAAATATAAACACCGGAGATTTAGTCTGCTTAAAATTCAGTGGTTAATAAGGTTCAAAGTAGTGTGCTGCTCTAGGTGCTTGTTAGCAATGCACAAATGTAGCACAGGTCTCCCTGCCACTCATGGACTTTAAGTTAACGCTTATGTACTGATTAAAACAAAACAGATACAAACCATAGCCAGTTGCAGTTGTTCTGATGAACATTATATTTTACAGTTGTTATATAAATAATTAGTAGGAAGAGACTACAACATCAGTTCTGTTAGCAGGAGAAGGCACAGCCATGGCCAATCCAATCCAATTAAGCCATGCCTCCAGTATGCAGATGAACAGCAAAAGTGCAAATCAGAACATGTCATTACATTGCATTCCCCAAGACACTGAGAGCCTGATCCCAAGAGGTGGTAAGGGCAGTGTGAGAAAGAAATGAGATGTGCTAGGAAAAGAAGCACACAGTGAGGAGAGAGCTGAGCTAAAATACATTGGGGAATTAACATGGCTGTCACACTTTGTGTGTAGAGGAACACCTGAAATTTCCCAAATTTTAAATTTTTTTTGCAGTAAGTATATGAGTAAATAATTGAAATCTATGAGTTTTTCAAGAAATTAAGTCTTCCCCCTGCTTTTACTCCCCTCAAAAAAAAAAAAAAAAAAAAAAAAAAAAAATTGCAGGAGAATTTTATTATCATCATCCCTATAGTTTTAAGTAATGTGTCAAGTACTGAATTAAAACACTTCAATCTACCGAAATCAAATATTTTTATAACTTTGCATACAAAATTTCAATGAAATGAAAATATTATTTCTTTTGACTTCACTGAGTGTCATATTTGACCCAAAAAATAAAAAAAGCTGAATGACCCAGAGACAAATTTCAGACAAATTGTAATCCTGCCATACAACTGGTTGAATCCTAGATCATATATGTTACTTATTATTAAAACACAATATCTCTTCCCTATCTATAGTATCATTTATACGGTGATAAAGTAGTAGTACTTGATTCTGAAAAAACGGTCTTGTTCTAATTAAGCATTACATTTGTAGGGCTCTCTGACGCACTTCATTCAAATTTTTTAAGGTTTGACATTCTGACTTTAAAGATAGTATACATATGTACAAAAAGCAAGCAAAACATTAAAATATTCAGAGACAATGCAAGAAATTTCTCTTCCCCTTTGCTTATTCATCAAATGGATCTAGCAACAGAGCTCAGTCAGAAAAATGGTGAACAAAAAAAAAATCTCATGAAATAGATTAGCGAACAAAAAGATAAAATATATTCTACGAATTTTAAAGTAAAAGTATACAAGGCAGCTCAAGACCAGACACATTAGGTATATTCTTCAGCTTAGGATGAATAACTTAAAGTTCAAGTATTAGGTGAAAGTTCTCAAAGCTTAGACTCTTATTTTCTCACAGGGCACTGCTTATTGGCAGATTCAACATGCAGACTGCATTTCTGCTGGATTTGATAAAAATACAATTAAAATGTTGTACAGGGGGGTACGCCAAATTGGCCTGCATCCTAGAACCCACTCCAAGCAAAACCTTGAGGAATATATTGTACAAGAAAAGGTTTGTCCCCTGGGATTACCTCCCACTTCCTTTAACCTGATATTTTGCTCATCCTATTAAGAGATTCCTCAGAGGGGTGAAACAGTAGATTGCCTCATTAAGACTCATCATTTACAAGATGTTGACAAACGCTGGCATTTATCCTGTTGTCATAATAAATGTGAGAAAATGACCACTTGGCAATAAGTGATTCTATGCAATTGCAGGTTGTAAAATACAACAATGTAAGGGTCTGTGGATAATGTATCCATATCACTATGTAGCATCTCTGAACAGATTCTGCTTTCATTGTAACAAATGTAGGCTAAAATAAATAATAATGGACAACTTTTTATAGAGTTTTCCACATGTGCAACCCTAACATTAATTAAGAAAAACGAGAGAATAATTTTAAATTCAACACAATAATGAAACAGTTATTATTAATCCTACTAGCTGTCTCAGCGTAAGTACTCATCATCTATACTGTCTTTGTTGACAGCCTGAAAATTCTTTGAACTCAGTTTGCCTACAGCTCTCATCTGCCCTGTGGCTGATAACAGTATGGCCTTTCTTAACTAGGGTCATCTTGTCCAGTCTGTGTTAATGGTGTGTATGAGATCACCTCGAGAACGTATCCCATAACTGTGCTTGCTGAGGCAGGTTTAAGTGTGAGAGAAACATTCTCCTGCATCCACGAAGAAATGTTTTGAGAAACTGAGGTTTTTGTACATCAGGTACATCCACTGTGATTCTCCAGGCAGATAATGTACGTAGGTAGAGATCTAAGTAATGTCTCCTACTTATTATCATGGAAACTAGAGCAGAAACAAAGAACAAAACACCGTTTGACAGAGGAAATTCTCACCTACAAAACTCTATTTTTCAACTGTCATCACTATTAGCTATGCATTCTCATCAGTGATGAACAAGAACACCACGCTTGTAAAAATTTGCATCAATGGAGGTGACCCATAGTTTTCAATGCTGAAACACACCACTACCACCTCACTATGCTTATGTCCACTGTGTGGTCTCCATAAACGTTCAGCAAGAATTGATGAAGGTCAATAGGTGCCATTTTTCTTCTCATGGAGGAATTCTTTTTTTTCTTTTTTTTTTTTTTTTTTTTTTTACAGAATTGTAGGGGTTGGAAGGGACCTACAGAGATCATCAAGTCCAACCCCCCTGCCAAAGCAGGTTCCCTACACCAGGTCGCACAGGTAGGCATCCAGGCAGGTCTTGAACATCTCCAGAGAAGGAGACTCCACCACCTCCCTGGGCAGCCTGTTCCAGTGCTCCGTCACCCTCACTGTAAAGAAGCTCCTTCGCACATTTGTGCGGAACTTCCTATGCTGCAGTTTCCAGCCGTTTCCCCTTGTCCTGTCTGTACTCACCACTGAAAACAGTCTGGCCTTGCCATTCTGCCCCCCACACCTTAGATATTTATAAACTTGGATCAGGTCTCAGTCTTCTTTTCTCAAGGCTAAACAGACCCATTTCACTCAGCCTTTCTTCATAGGAGAGATGCTCCAGGCCCTTCACCATCTTTGTGGCCCTCCGCTGGACTCTTTCCAAGACATCCCTGTCTTTTTTGTACTGGGGAGCCCAGAACTGCACACAGTACCCAGATGAGTCCTTACCAGGGCAGAGTAGAGGGGGAGGATCACCTCCCTCGACCTGCTGGCCACGCTCTTCTTAATCCATCCCAGAATGCCATTGGCCCTCTTGGCTACAAGGGCACACTGCTGGCTCATGGCCAACCTGTCGTCCACCAGGACACCCAGGTCCCTCTCTGCACAGTTCCTCTCCAGCAGGTCATCCCCCAATTCAAATCACACACCTTAGCTTCATAAGAACTTCCATCTCAGATGCCATTTTTTCAGAGTGCCCCTCTGCTGCCATCTGTCACATGGAAACAAAATATAATGGAACGTTGGTGCGAAGGTTCAACCTCTACTGCTATCCCACCAACATCTGCCTCTGATCTTGTGGGCTAGCATAATAAAATAGGAGGCATTACTTTTGGAGCAACCCTTGTAGGTGAGAAGAAAATTTGGCAATAAGTCTGGCTTCAGGATTGCTTTAGATTTTAGCATAATTCTGACAGTTATTAAGAAATGTTCTGAGGGAGATGAGTGTACCTTGGAGACGCAACTATCAGCTATAAAAGTGGTTGGACTTGATGATCCTTGAGGTCCCTTCCAACCCGAGCAATTCTATGATTTTATGTGAATGCATGAAGATAGATACAGTCCTTATTTGTAAAGCTATATTTTTGAGCTCTCCCTTCAGCTAGAGGGCCCTGAACCTTCCAAACACTGCAGTTTTCTCAGATGTTCTGCTTTTGTATGAGCCCCAAAAGCATTTCAGTTTTTACTGTTTCAAGGAAGTTGATATGTCTATTTACCTTAGGTTTTGTTTTCATTTCTGTATAGGAAGAATTTTACCCAGTAGGCATCTGGGTAAAGAACATCAATGACGTTGGTTCATATCCTTTTATAGAAATAATTTGTTTCTCTTAAAATATGTCTGGAGCAGTGCCCTGTAGCATAATTTGTCACAGTCAAGCTGAGCACAAGATTGAGTACTTCAGGCCAGAGAAGATCGTCAACTTCCACTATGGTAAATGGGAAGAATCATTCCAAATTTAAGATCTAATTTCATTAGTATGATAAAAGTGTTCAGAGAGATGGAAAGAAATCTGTCTCCCCTTGATGACCTTTGCAGAGAAGTGCTTACATGCAGAATAATACAAGACTTTTCTGCATTCAGGCTCTCCTAAACTGAGGAAATAAAAATTAAAGCCCATTTGAAATTCTGACCTTGTAAATCTGCTTACTTCCTTGGAATCTTCTTGTAAAAACAGAAATTGAACACAAACAGGTTTATCCTTTTCTTTGTATTAGCTGTGAAATCAGAGGAAAATCATGTTATGAGCTTAAGAGATTTCTTGAAACGGAAGGTATGGAGTATGGCCCAAGCACAGCCTGGACCATATTCTCCAAGGAGAGAAGTTGTGCAAGACTGAAGAAGGGGACAGAGCATAGGTCCATAGGTTCTGTCCTCTAGTTGATAATAAGAACTGCCCTTGGCCAGATGAGGCCATATCTATATCTGTGCCTTGCTATGTGTGGCCTGTGGGCCATATGTCCAGGGCTGAGCTGTGGATGGAAGTTATCTGAGAATAGAGAATGTTCTGCCTTTGGCAAAAACACAGAGACCATAAGCTTGTGTGATGATTAACATACAAACAATCTCTCACATTTTTGCTAACTGAAAACGGTCTTAAGGAACCATCAGAAGTTTTTCTGCTTTTCTGCACAGTCATGTATTTTTCATACCTCTGTTTATATCTTAGTTTGCATACCTTGTAACAGTATGCTCCCCCTCCCCACCCCCATCACTTATCATGGCATACCACGTGTAAAAAGGCTGTAAAATCAGGATGCTGAAGGACAGCTTTCTGAGCTTCCATCAGCTGGCCTGAGATCCACAGCATGTGTAATCCTCCCTCTCCCCTTCGGACCCCAGCTCATGACAAACACATTGATGAGACAGATTGAATAGCCTTTCCTACCCTAATTTACATTCCCTGGAATTTGTATATAACCTTATCCAACTTATTTACCCCTACCTGCCCTAATTTACCTCCCCCCCAGAATACTGATTAGTCACAGGCTAATACATTGTTTGTTTGCTTAGAATACATGTGATTATAGATCATATGTGCAACAGCTTGCTCAGAATATATTTAATAAATTGCTTTGGTGCACCTGATCTGTGTCAGTGAAATTTGCCATAATCACTGTTTTCTTCTGAGTGAAACAAACCAGGGAGCAGGGTGGGACAGAAGGTCATCTCTTTGTTTCCAGAATGCAATGATTTCCACTTTCAAAAACATTTTTTAGCTTTTATAGTAATGCTTACTTTTACCGATTTTTAAAAGAAACGAAAGAACAAATGCTACACAGGACTGAAAGATTCACAAGATTAAAAAAGAAAAAAAAAAAGTATTTTTGTTTATGGCAACCATTGTGAAAAACAGGCATAGCCAATTGGTCATTGCAAGTAAAAGGCTTTCTCAATGCTTGAGTGAGTTGCAGTTCTTCAAATGAGAGAATCTGGTCTTTGCCTGCAGAAGAAATACTCAAACTCATTGCTTTGTCTTTCTAGTTTCCTCTGGTTTAACCTACAAAGGCAGCTATCACAAACACATGAATAAGGTACTTCTGTCATAAGCTGTCCAATATCCAAACACCTTGATCTTAAGGTTTATATGATGAGAAAATGGAGTCCTCCTTCAGTCAATTCTTCAGACAATTCTAACCAAATTAACAACAGAATATCCTGATTATAATAGATTTATTAATAAGTACCAAGTGAAAAAGTGGTGATATTATGAACAATCAGAATTAAAAGTGAAAATAGCTCAATTTCCAGGGATATTGAGTTTCAGGTGGTTGACAGCTCTATCCTACTTGATTGATACATGGCCTGAAACACTGTACTTGTGGTGATTGTGAGATCCTAAAAGAATCAGAAAAATTGTTTTGTCATGAGAATTTGCAACCCCTCATTTGACAGTATCAATTCTTAGTGCAGAATTCAAATAGGTGTGTGGAATTCATTGGTTCCTATTTCCGTCACTAGTCATTATTACTCATTCTGTGTTTCTGCTTATTCAACTTGATTTCTGTGTACTGATGTGTATATTTTTGAGGTATAGACTGAGTTTAGGCATTGTCTGTTGGAATCTCCTCTCCTCTCCTCTCCTCTCCTCTATCCCTCTCAGTCTACTAATGACTTAACATGGGGTACTACAACTTGCTGCCAAATAAGCCCAGTGTACAGAAAAAAAACCTGAAATAATCCTTGCGTTTTTTTGGAGCATGCTCTATTTCTGAAGTGAATGCTTTTCAACATGAAATGTATACTGCTAGCAAAGCCAAATTTCTGTTGAACAGAAGAGACTCGTGTTTGAGATAGGAGACACGTAAAAGTTCTCCTTGTCTTACCTTCTCCACCATTACAGTTTCTCTTTGTTTCAGAGACTCAGTTCTACTCCTGGATCATTTTTATGCTCACTTTGAATATACACTACTATTACTTTAGATCTGGAGTCATCTTATATATGGTATAATGTTTTCCCAATCACAACACCATAGGGTGTGAGATTATCATGTTGTCTCCTTCCTTTTGTACTCCTCTATTTTGTTTATAGTATTTTTAATTGAGTCTTGGACTCCCAATCTGCATTCATTAGACATGGAGAAGATAAACACTTGTAAAGACACAATTAAGTCACAGCCAGGTACTGGTGTTTTCCTCCCTGCTGACTTTACCTCTGCTGAATTCAGTTCATTAGCATTTCCATAGTTTTAGTTATCCCATATTGGAATTTAAGTCTGTATTTGCTTATTTGCTTGCTTATTGCCTGCTCTAAAACTCACTGCTCATTTGTTTTCTCAGATACACTGTGCTAACTTGGTGGATCTGCCTATCAGTCAATGGAATATGACTGCCACAACCACAGCTTTTCCTAATGGATTAAAAATATTTAATGGTGCTCTAAAAGAAATTTTTCCTCTCCCTGAACAGAACTGACTTGCACTCACAAAATAACTTGCAGACTTGCATGTAGTACTCACCAATCTCTCTACTGTAGAGCAGAACTGGATAATGATCAGCTCTCCTATTCCAATAATCTCACAACTTTGAGACCAGCCAGAAGGCTTCTTCTGGTAGAGTGTTGAGTCAAATTACATACTGATTGGGAACAGATGATTGCCTTGGCTGCTCTTGAGTCTGCCTTGTCAAGGTTGGCTTTTCAATCGGTAGTGGTAAGGATTGAATTTATGTTTGCATTTCAGAGATGTACTAGCTTACTAATCCACAGACAATGTCTTTTTAAAGTTACAAGGCTGGGCCATGGAGGGATTCTGAAGGAGAGCCCCAGACCTGAAGTGCTATACTGTGCAAGTATACATCATGAATTATACATTCACATTTTTCCAAAGATCTATATCAGTATATCTCTGCATCTATATCAGACTATCTTTGCATAGTCATCTGCAGTTTGTTGTGAAGGCAGCTCATAGATCGAGCTTATTTGTGTTCTGCATTATATAGCATCTCATGATACAGGAATAATTAGAGAAGTTGGGCATTTTTAACAATACTGAAATGCTTCAGTCTTATAAGAGAAGCACAGTTTCATGCAGTAAAGGCCAGGGAATTTGTTTATTTTTCTTCTTTTGAAAATTTTAAAATATGATCAAGTTATGCTTCACTCTCTTTGTAAAACCATAGAAGTGCTAGTATCTGAAAGAATAAGCTTTCTCTGATCAGGTGACTTTTTGATACAGCTACGTGGAGCTCAAACTGGTTTCTATTTATGTCAGCAGAAGAGCTCACACTGAGTTTAGGAGCCACAGATGCTGGCTCTTTGTGACCTACCAATGCACCTGAAGCAGATGTTCATAACCATACAGTGATGTGTGCATAGTTTGTGCCTCATTGCTAATTCACCACAGCCATCTTTCTCTTCTAGCACATCCTACATCAACCAACAGCCGTGCAGGTCTTTGATTTCCTTTTTGAATTCATAGGCTTACTTTGAAAATACTTTAAAAAAGGACAGTGAGCAAAAATATATTTTACAGAGGCCAATAAGGACAATGCAAATAAAGAAAAGCAATTTGATGACAATAAATAAATAAATAAATAAATCAAACATCTGGAGGTGTGTGAAAGTTTTTTTTGAATGAATTATAAAAGTTGAGAGTGATCTTTTCCCCTGAGTTTACCAGCTTGTTAAATAATGCATTTGTCTTTTTTTTTTACCCTGAAATTTGTATACTGTTTCATTCACAATAAAAAATATTTCTAATGCACAAACTTCTTCTGAATTTCTTCCAGACGGAGTACATTTACAGTCATGTGAGGTAAAGTAACATAATGTAACGCAATGTAAAACGTAATGTTATTGTATGCTGTTCATTGCACATTATGCAACATGAGCATAGTCATATTCTCAACAGTAGTAACAAATAATAATAATAATAATGTAACTGCTACCATAATAAATATGAATTAGAACAGTGGTTAAATCTGGTTGGGTATAATTATAGGTTGCCCTAGTGAACTAAATTTCAGTGGGGTTTGGTTCTGTGGTTTAGGGTAGTCTCCATTAAATATAGGAAAATCCAGTTAATTAATTAGCCTTTAGTGTTAAATGAGTTTTTTAAGCCTGAGAGACAAGAAGAATGTGGGATTTGTGGGGACTTGACAATGAACATTTAATGATGTTAAACCCAAAGTGACTGTTAATATAGACTACAGTACCTGAGAGTCAGAAATACAGTCACAGTGATAAATGCAAATAAAGTACCAAGATTTAACAGGAAATGAAGAATGTTAATTTACTGTGGATATTCAGATTGTCTTTCTATGATTTTTTTTTTTTTTTCATAGTTACAATGCCAAGATCCCTCATTCTCTGACTGTACAGGGGACACATAGAATGACAAAAAAATGTGTGATTGAGTTAAACCTGTTTGAGCATTTATATCATTCTTTTCCTGGATGATTTGCCAGCATGCGCAAAGAGCTGTTGATGAAGAGCTGTCCTTTGGAAAGCAAGGCATTACAGTGCAATTTCAGTAAGGATCAATCCCGGACTGAGTGAGAAAGCATTCTAGTCTACCTGGTGATATTTTATATCTAGACACTCTAATGTGTGGACTTGTAGGTTCTTAGATGATCTCTCTTTGCTGTGTGCTATAGACATCTCCCTATACATCAGGGCTTTTTCATTCTTCCACTTGTCCTTCTTTAACTTCACAGGGGGCTTATTTAAGGGATCTGGTAGTGTGCCTGTCCACCTGTCAGGGAGGACCTGTGGATACTACCTACTCCTGCTCAGCTGTACCAGGGTTGCCATGACCATCTCCCAGGCCCCTACTTCAGCCCTAGGGCCATCAGATAATGCCCCAAGGAGGTTATGGCAGGGCTGGGCTTCACCTTCCCTCACCTCTGCCCTGCCTGGCCATGGCCCCCTCAGAGGAGCCTACTCATGAACCTGTACCCCAGCCTGGACTTGATCTCTCACTGCGGCCCTCCTTGGCCATGTTTGATCCTGATTCCCTCAGTGGCCCTGACACTGGCCGCATCTGTGGGCTCACAGTCTCCCCTGACCCTGGGATCTCCTTGGCTTCTGGCTCCTACCTGTTCATTGCAGGAGAGTTACTAGTTGACCTTTAAAGGTCTCTTCCAACTCAAACAATTATGATTCTATTTATGGCAAATACTGACATATATGTGAATGAGATTCATTGTCTCCACTGTGCATCTGCAGTTTACCTGTCTACATCTTGGTTAGTCATTCTACATAGCCTTCATCTCCAGTAGCAATAGGTGAACGTACGTCATTTATTTGGCTGATATCAGCAATTTACATTAGGATACAAAATGTAGCACTATATGGACGCTACAAAGGCAAGTAAGAAGCATGCAGAGGTGCTGGGTTTTCTGCACTGCCTTTCCATTCCCTTGACTCCTTGAGGCTGTCTGACATTCATATGAAATGGAGAACGCATTCCCAAAGTAGGGACTTTTGAGTACTCCCTGACAGCCACTTATCCCTATACTGAATTTAGCCCTTCATGATTTTTTATTTGCAGCCTCCACTTGAACCTTATGCTAATTTTGTGCTACATGAGTAGTAGGTATTTTTTTTTTTTTATCAGTTTGGTAGAGGGACAGTGATCAGGGACCTCTTGAGATGACAGTCTGTCAGACTATAAATCAAGGAGGATCTCTTTCTTAGCAGCCACAAAGATTAAACAGACTAATGAATCAATGTTTTAGACCAACCACTCTGGGGAGCCTTCACTTAAGTCCCAGAACTGTTGGTCAGGTCAGAAAATGCTCTTTTCTGTCAAATGGTAGGTTTCTCTGTGTGGTAGTGTGTGTTCATTCCCTTTTGTGTGAGCTCTAAAACCTGACAGAGGCAGATGTCAATCCATACTGTTTTGACACTTCCTTATTCAACTCTAAAAACTTTGTGAGATATTTTAACCACCCAATAACTGACAAGAATGGGGAGGTCTTGTTTGTTCATTTTGCAGGAGTCTGTTCTAAGGTTCATTTTTCTATTTTTCCCTTCTGTTGAGGACATGAGCCATTCATTAATAACCATCCTCCCTCCTCCAAATACCCAACCTTTGTTTTTATCATGCTTGTTGACTTTAGGGCTCTTTCCCTGCATTTTTGTTCAATCTTTTAGTATAAATAACACACCTGTAATTTTGTTTTCATAAACAAGAATTTTTTAAGCTAAAATCTTTATAGATGTGTTGGATCCTATTCATTTTGATTCTGTGATCCTGAAATGCTCATAATTTACAGCATATATATCTGTTTTAAAGCAGATTTTCTGTTTAAGTGCAAATATTCTGTCCATCTCTAGTAACTGAAGCATTGATATATAAAAGGCTTCTCCTTACAAAAATACCAACCATGTATGCAAAGAATAATGTATATCTGTTAATGTGTATTGCACTGAAGGCAATATGTACCCTAATAAAATAATACAATGGATACAGTTTATTTAAGTAAATAACATTTTAGCAGGAAAAATATTTTTCTGTGATTCTGGGGAAACCAAGATGTTGTGAGTCCTAAAATATACTTCATTCACCACTTCCTCAGTGATAATTTGTTTTCCTTGAGTAAGTAAATGGAACCTTGTCGTCTTTGATTTGATACTATTTAAAAACAGCAACCTGTAACTCAAGTGATACAATGATAAAACAGGAAAATAAGTGACTATGTTAAAAATGTCACTGCCCAGATGATCCCATACAGAAGTTCTGGTCTGATTACTTACTAATTAAAGAGAAGGTGACTGGAATCAAAATTTACTTTCTAAATTCAATTCTCCTATCTACATGAGGAGCTTGAACACATTTTATTTTTGAACATAACCCAAAAAGGCACTTAAGCAGGTGCTTAAACTAACTATAAACTGATGTTTGCCTCCTACTACTTTAAGTAGGAATGATCTCCTGGCTGTGGACCATGGAGAAATTTCAAAGCTAGGTAATAATATTGCCAGTTATAGGAAACTGATCAAGATTTAAGTATTTACTTCTTCCTGGAAGCTATACTAAGGAACATGGAAGGCAGGGAGGTGATATGGGAGAACTAGCATGGCTTCACCAAGGGCAAGATATGGATTTGATGGGTAGACTGTTCAATGGATGAAGAACTGGCTGCACAATCAAGTCCAGAGAGTGGTGGTCAATGGCTCAATGACTGGATGGAGATTGGTGTCGAGTGGTGACCTCCAGGGATCAGTGCTGGGGCCAGTACTCTTTAATATCCTCAAGGACATGGACAGTGGGGTCAAATGTCAATGTCAAATGTCAGTGGGGTCAAGTTTGCTAATGGCACCAAGCTGTGGGGTGCCATCAACACACAAGAGGGATGGAATGCTATCCAGAGGGACCTTAGACAGGCTTGAGCAGTGGGCCTAGGTGAACCTCACGAGGTTCAACAAAGCCAAGTGCAAGGTCTTGCACCTGAGTTGAGGCAACCCCCACTATCAATACAAACTGGGGGATGAAAGGATTGAGGGCAGCCCTGCCAAGAAAGACCTGGGGGTACTGTTGTCTGGAAAGCTGGATTTGTCTGGATAGGAGACACACAGGATCTGTGTCAATAGAACAAGGGGAAATGGCTTTAAGCTGAGGAAGGTTAGATTTAGATTAGATATAAGAAAAAACTCTTACAGTGAGGATGGTGAGGCAGTGGAACAGGTAACCTAGTGTTGTGGTTAATGCCCTGCCCCTGGAGACTTTCAAGGCAAGGCTGGATCAGGCCTTGGGCAACCTGATCTAGCTGTGGTGTCCCTGTCCATTATAGAGGAGTTGGATTAGATGGCTTTCAGAGGTCCCTTCCAACAATAAGGATTCTATGATTCTATGATTCTATTTGAAGCTAATATTTTCTACAAAGATATAAGCTGAGGTAGAGATGCGGGAAGAGGGAGACATTTTGAGTGATTGTGTTTGTCTTCCCAATAAACTGTTGTGCGTAATGAGTCCTGCTTTCCTAGAAGTAGCTGTACATCTGACTGCTGATGAGAAGTAATTAACTTCTTGTTTTACTTTGCTTGCAAGCATGGCTTTTGCTCTACTAGAAAACTGTCTTGATCTCAAGCCATGAGTTCTTGCACGTTTACCTTCCCAGTTCTCAGTGAGCAAGTGGCTGAGTGGTAGTTAGCATCCTGCTGTGGTTAAACCATCTCAGCAAGGCAGGGTTTCCTGAGAAAATTGAGTTAAAGTAAAAATATAATAGCAACAGTAAGTATCACAAAATTTTTATGCTCCCTTTGTGTCCTGTAAATAATCCTGCTGGTAACATAAATATTGCATGATTTTTAAGAGTTAAATTTTTTAAATTTAATCTACCAGACAATCTCACACCTCTGTAGGAATGCAGAATAGACAACAAACATATACATTCTTAACAAATTATTCCATGCTCTGAATATTATTTTTGCCACAATATGCACTTAATTCCTGGTGTTAGCATGTGATATTCAGTTGTAAATACAGATTGTTCTATGCTATGTGTACAAATGTGGGGGAAACATTACTGATGGGGAGATTTCAAGGAGTGGTGAGAATGCATTTAATGGCTCCATCAGCAGATATAGCTACTTTATTGGCTACGCTGTCACATCCATTGCTGCCTACCTGGGCAGTGATATTTGATGCAGTTCTAGGGTGGGGAAAAGATTTCTCCTACTTCCTGCTGTTTTGTAACAGGCTGATCATCTGGAGGAATAATAACATTAAAGCAACAAACCAATCCCACTAGTGTTAAATGACCACTGGTCATTGACCACTGGTGTGGTGGTTTCATATTGATGGCTATTTCAACTCCACCATTCACGCCCTCCCCCCTCTCTCCCAGATGCTGTGGTGCAACGATGTCTCCCTTCCTTAAATTCACTCTCTCAGAGAATACCCAGCATTGCTTGTGGCTCAGCTCTGGTAGTAGAGGGTACCTTTGGAGCAGCTCTGATCAGACACGGGACAGTGCTGAGCTCTGCTCACAGAGAACACCTGTCCAGCTTTCCCCAGCCATCCCATTCCAGCCTCTCAATTTGTGGACTGGAAAATGAAGAATGAAATTCTGAGCCAACTAAATCTTATGAGAATGTTGTCATTTTAATGGAGCCAGGATTTCAGCCTTTGCTCTGAAGTCCCAATCAAATTATCGTAGGGAAGTTAGATGATTACATTACTGTCTTCATTAATGTCTCTATTAATCTTTCTTTCATAAGATAGGAATCAAATAATTAAATATTACACGTTTGCATTTTAGTGAAAGGGGAAGAAAAAGGTAAACGCATGAACTGAAATGTAAAGATATTTTCAAGTTTAAAGAATCATGTGATCTGTATATCACTGCATGAACAGAGAAGATAAGGGGCCCTATCAAAGATCTGTAATTGGATTAGAAAGTGATATAATCATATGGCTTCTTTATTCTTTAGATTAAGCCATTGTCTGACAGAAAAAAAGAAGAGAGATGAAAGGGAGAATAAAAGGAGACAGGAAACCCTCTCCTATTTTCCTTGAAATAAAACAATAGATAACAAGGAATATTCCCATTGTGGAAGGTGGGACAACTTGATGTCAGCATGAAGCACTTGCATCTTACTCTCAAGCTAAGTTTTGCATTCACTGTGATTGATTTAGCAAATTTTGACTGTTAAACTCGATCCTCACAGGCTGCAGCAATACCATGCTAATTCTGATTATTACACTTTGCAATTCTTTTCCAGACCCTGAGCATAAAAATTATCATTTTTTTATTGTCACTGTAATTGTCACTGTGTATGTGAGCAATAGTAATTGTGAGCAACTGGGAGAGTATACTGAAAGAAAATTGCCTAAAGAGCTGGAGTTTCCAAGTTTTTTCTTTTGTTACCTCCTACATCTTAAATACATTGCTTGATAATGTAAGGGACATGTCAGGGGTAACGGTCTAGATGTACAGCTGAGACTGAGGTTATGGCCTTTAATTGACCACCCTAGGTGATGCCTATACCTGTACTGTTCCCACAACAGCACAGATCTGCAATGTCTTTTCCCAGCAAAGCCTGATTGGGATTCATCAGAAAGATTTAAAGAGAGCTCATGTGAGATCAGAGAGTGGAAAAGAAACAGTGGCATGTTTGATGGTGGTCCTGGCTACGGTGTCAGACTGCTGAGTTCTGAGGACTAGGATCTTGAAGGTGACTGTAAGGTTACAGATGTATGTGGACGAGGACCTGATTGTAAAGTAGGATGAAAGTAGGTGGGAGATAAGGGGATGAAGGAACCAAATATAATCTTGGTTTGAAAAGCTATATGAAGTATGGCTAGAAGGTGTGATGTTCTGCCACATGATTATTGGAAGGTGGATCCCAGAAGCAAAACATTTGCCCTTTATCCTAGCTCTGTAAGTGCACAGCACACATAACAGAAAAACAAATGGATGAAGTACTGTTTTTGCCAAAGCACGTTCTATGGAGAGCACATCCTCCTGCAGTGAAAGTGGACCCTCCTGGCAAGGTTGGAGATCTGGCAATCATTCTGCATTAATGAGAGGCTGTTAACCAAATACATAAATAAAATGAAAACCGCAAGAAAAAAACCTCACTGTTTCCATATGACTCTTGACTATATTCCTTTAGTGGTTGGGCTGCTGAAACTTCTGCATATTGGATAAAGTCACTTAATCATTAGTTGGATTAGTTATGACCAGGTTTGTTCTTGATTTTGATACAAACAGTGAAACCATCCCAGAAAAAGGGCTCTGAAAGGATGTCTGAAAAAGTCATTGATAATTTCAGTGAGCTACACATTGCCCTTGTGGGAAAAGATAGAAATTCATCAGTCAGAGAATATAGTTAAAGAAGAAAAAATACCCCCACATGCAAACAAAGATGGGAAAACACACAGGCAAGTTTCTATCCTATTACAGAAGCATAACTGTAATCCTTCTAGCAAAGGGATGTTAACCACCAAAGAGGGGCAGGAGCTCTCCAGAAACTCACAGTCTGTCATGGTGTATGTTCATAATAAGGGAAATAAGCCGACTTGTGCATTTACTTGGGTATGACATCACTGACAGCCAATTAGAAAGTTCCACTTGTGTCATTTCATAATAAAGAAAAGACTATTCAGCACTCACTGCATCAAAGAACGCATGTCACAGAGATTTGCACAGAAATGGGTTGATTAATTTTTAATGAATTATACCAGGAAAAGTTTCCTTGTATAAATTGCTGTGAGAATACCAGTGATAACCCACACTTGAATAAAGAGTTTCTGCATGTGTGGTTTCTGCAACTACAGAGACATTGACCAAAACTGAACTAAAAGTGGTGCTACTAACTCTAATCCACACAGTTCATAACAACACTAAAAACAGCATGGGTTGCACAGTAGCACAGGTTTCAAAGACCATTTTATTCACTGGAAACATGTCCTCTGACTCGTAGAATACTTTCCAGATGTCATTGTTTTCGGTTCAAGAGTGGTTGTTGCCCCTGAAAACAGGACTTTTGCTGGGCTCAGTGCAGCTTTGAAGTTCTGTCATGCACTCCTGCGTGTCTTAGAACTTTGTGACTGATTTTTTTTTTTTTTTCCCATGGAAAGCTATGAATTTATCAATCAGCTGATCCACAGGCTACTGCTTCTGCACCAGAAGTATGTAATGATATGGTATCATTTATATTATAGGATATGTAAAGAAAAAAAGGCATTTCAATACAGATGCTAAGGTAACTATTAACTTTACATGACTAGTGGAAGCACAGGCTAGCTGACCCACTGTGGAGATCAGGACTTGTAGCAGGGCTTTCACACTAGTGATGTCTGTTCCTATTTGTACAGAAAGACTGGCAGTGACAAGAAAAGTATGCACAAGTAAGAAGTTCTTGAAGTCATCACAACACACCTTTTAGAAAAGAGAGTACATACAGAGTTTAGAGAGTATACTTTCAGTATACCCAATTGTTTGCCAGAGTTTGAGTTCACCTAGATTTCAAGAAAGAATAAAGGTCTTATGAATTATAAATCAAGTCTTACTTCAAGCTGATTTGACAGAAGACATGCAGCACTGAATTCAGAGTTTAAACTTAAAGTAGTCAAAATAGAACCAAATTAAACCTTTTTATCTGTTTCCATAGGAAATTTGTTTGGATTATATCAAATCTGTGTGTGACCTTGGTTTCTGAAAAATCAAATCTATCAGGAAGCCTCCTTAGCCCATGATATACAAAGACCATCTAATGTTATCTAGCTTTACTAGAAGTATTTTACAATTGGTATCTAGATTGTTTTAATTCAAGGAAAGTGCAAACATTTCTTTGATATTGAAATGATCTGGATAAAATTGGGGCATAGCTCCCCTATGTAGGACTCTATATTAAACAAATCACATTTCTAAAATAGTCAGAGATTTGATTTTAAAATAGACTTGTGCTTCTAATATTCGCAGCTAGTGCCTGAAAAGCATTTTCTCTTTTAGTTCCTTGTCATATATGTTCAGGATTCATTATGTTAGTCGGAGGCAACCAGGTAAATTTCTTCAGAACGTTGTTTGTGCTGATCAAGGAATGCCAACGAAAAGCGCATTTTTATTTTAATTGATCTGACTGGAATGAGCTGCCACTCTTCTTTGCCTATGAACATATCTTTGTATGGAAATTTTGGTTAAATTTTCTGCTGCGAATAATTTAGGATTAAAGGAAGAAATATGGTTTCAAATGTGTGAAAAGTTCATTCACTAAGACATTCTTTTCCTTACTGCCATAAATCAGAGAAGATACCTTAGAGTGGCAACTGTAGAAAACAGAGGGAAAAAGGTCTCATTAAAATTAATGCATAGTAGCTATAGAGTAAATTAAAAGCCAACAGGATCTCAGTGCATGGCAATTGGCATTCCTGATTTAACAGTTTTTGCTACCACAAGTGAAAAAAAAATCTGCAGTGAGAAATTTGCCTTTTTATTTTACTACTATTCCTCACATATAGTTTCCTGTAGTTTTAAAATAGACAGGCAAAGAAAGAAAGATTTATTTGACCTACCTGTAAGCCTTGAAATATGTATTTAGCACAGCTGTTCTTTTGTGTTTAAACTCATCACAAAAATGCAGCTTTAATGTAACCCACCATTGATCTGCAGTAAGTGGAAACAAAATCTCTCCTTAATTAGTATCATCCAATCACTTTTTTACATTTCTACAGAACACATACTGTGAACTGTTTAATGGACTATTATTCAGAAGAGTGGCAAAGAGCCTGAAAAAAAAAAAAAAAGGCACATAGTGAAAATAAAAACTAGCAGTGTCAATGAAAAATGTGTTGCAAAATAATGGAAAAAAAGATGTTTCGTTAAGATGGGCTTCACTGGCATTTTACTGTATAGATGAACACTGCTCCAATTACTGCCAACAATGGGGAAAGAGATAGAGAGATATAGATTCATTACTTTCAACACCCTTAACTGTCTACCACTGAATTCGCTTATCTGTTCCTTTTTCTACAGGACCTGCATGGAGGGGGGAAGGAATAAACAAAGAACTGAGTAGAGTGAATGTGTCACAAATTACCACAAACACACTGTGACTCAATGCACTTTTCATTTCTCTCCTCATTAACTGTGTCTTGCTCAAAATGAGAGACTGGGTCTAAACATAATCAAGTCCCACAGATAACAATTGACTTGACTGCTGGGGCAGTCATCACCTTCTAGCTACTGGGAAATAAATTTAGAAATAAAATGAGTTAAAATAAAATTCACTCTGCTCTCTTTTCTGTGCTCAGATAATTTGAAGGCCATCAAGGCCTGCAGAAACAATCCATCTCTCTGTGAAAAGGAAAGCAGCCAGTGCCACTACCAATAAGGCATGTCTTTAGTGTTATCAAGAGTAAGTATAATTACACAGTGGAAAGGCCATCAAAGTGTCTTGGGCGCTGGTATTTTTTTTCCTGAGGTCTTCATCAATAGTGCTGTCGGAATGAAAAGAATAAGTGGGGGGAAAAAGAGAAAAAAAATAATATCCTCCAGATTGGTGTGACTGACCTGCAATCTAGTAGAGCGCATTATAATTTGAGAGCAGTAGGATGATTCAATAAAAATTTTGCTGTCTTCCACTTTAAATCAGGAAGGATTAATTTCAAGAATCTTTGTGGATACTCTTGTGGTCTTGGTTTTGTCAGTACTGAAATTTCTCTTCGAAGAGGCTAAAGGACTTCCTGTTGAAGGGCATTTATACTTGCCAAGCCCTCTAATAGCAATGCATTTTTGAATGGCAGATTTTCTGGCTGGTAAAGAGGAGGTAAGGCCATTTGTTTTTGCTGAACAGGATCCCAGTTCTTTTTATTTAGAGACAGCACCAGCAAAGTTAATCGGTTCATTACATTTCCATCATGGGCAGCTAGGCCATGATGTACATGTTTTCAGGGAATTCCATTCAATAACTACGTGCATGCTGTATCTGATGCTGTTTTCTGTGGCAGGAATTAAAAGCTGTATGCCCAAGTCCTGTGGTGCCTTACTCATGTTACTGAATGTTGGACTGGCAAGCAATATCTCTGACCTCTGGGGTGGACTGTGCATAAACAGGTCTTGAGAAGTTCTGCATATATATGTAGAGCTAATGCAGGCATCTTGCTAGCTGATTGTCTGTTATTGAAAATATTTTTAAGAATGGAGAATCACTCCAAACCTAGCTATTAAATTGCTCCTGGCAATGTTCTGTTTTAAAAAAAAAAAAAAAAAAAAAAAAAAAAAGTATGTTAGTAACTGTGAGCTCTGAGTATAATCACCCAGTCGGGTGATTACAGCCAATCATCTAATCATCATTGTCCCCAGCAGCCTTGTTGTTCTTGGAACTTCTGTTTTCTGTGGCTACTAGATCTGGAAATCACAACCTCCAAAATGCTGCCGAGTGTTTGCTCTGGGGCAAATTAGGTCTTTAAAAAGCTTTAACCAGTCTACGGACATTTAAATCTGCCTTGGTGGTTTGTTTCGACTGTTCATAACATGAATATATTTTCCAAACCTCACAATTTAATAGATTTATTACAAGCAACAAGATTAACTGGACTTTACTGCTTTGAAAAAATGTAGTTATTGAATAATAACTGTAGGTCTCCTGAAGTCTGTAATAACTGAAGTAGAGCAGACCCAGCAATGAGGCCAAACATAACAAATTGAGAGGAATGGGGGAAAAGAAATATAACTGAGAGAATGCAAATATTCCTGAATCATTCTCTTAAAACTTGAAAGAGCTTTTATTGGCCAACTGGCAGAATGATTAATTTTCTCAAGTTTTATTTGGATATCAGCATTGCCTGGAATTTGGAGGAAAAGATGTGTTTTTTTTTCAAAAAGCTCTGTGACAGAATTTGCATTTATGGACTATGGACTCTGGAGATTAAGGGGTCTAATCTGCCTAGAACTACAGAATCAAATGAGATAGCAGACCAAACTGAAACCCAAGTTCTATTCATGAAGGATGTGGGATGCACTGTATGGAGAAATAGTTGAACATCTGCCTTTGTTTAGCTGTTCCATCACGCTGTCTTAAAGGACACAGCAACTGGAACAAGGCTATGGCATGTCAGCTGTATTCCGTCTAGCATATATCTTTGTTGCTCTCACAGAAGTAGTAGATATTCTGTCAGGGTAGTGTATAGACATGAAGTTACATAAAAAGTAGTTTAGTTCAGGTAGTAGATGAATGGGAGCTGCAGCTGTACAGATCCTGGCATAAACTGCATTAGCCTGCCTAATTATTCCTGTGACTGAGGTTTATATCCTAGTACAGTCTAATCTTGAATGGTTTCCAGAACATAAAATAACCAAGCAGGATTATAGATTTTTGTTTGTTTTTATCATTGACCCTTCCAGAATGTAGAGATTTATATTTTCCAGTCCAATTTTTCTAGTATGTTGAGAGGCTATTTGTGCCAGAGAATTTTTGTTCTACCAGGGAACTGAGAGATAAATTCAGTTAACATCAGATCAAATTTATTTAGTCACAACAGAAACCCAATAAAAAGAAACTAAGTCTTTTTTAGGTGCCATCGTAACATCCTCTCTAACAATAAAATTAATCACCCAAATAATACTTCAACTTCTTGTGTCAGAGCTATCCCATTCACTATTGCAGTAGCAAACATTAACAGATTTTTCACATTTAATACTGTATTTGGGATCTAGTTAGACCGATGAGCAGGGAAAGGGAGTTATGAAAAAGTGAAAACAAAAAACCCACAAAAATTCAAACCAACCAACCAACAGCAAAACAAACAACAAAAAAACACCAAAACAGCCAACATCAAAATATGAAAGCCGAACAAAAAATCGCACCATATCTTCCTGTCATTGCAACAGATAGCAGATAACACTATAGATAGGCACCTCTAATTTACCTGATGAAGATTAGACATAGCAGATATTCACAGAATTATAGAGTAACAGAATCATAGGGTTTGGAAGGGATCTCTGAAGATCACCTGGTCCATTCCCCTGTTAAAACAGGTTCTCTGCAGTAGGTTGCACAGGGAAGCACCCAGGGAAGTTTTGAGTATCTCCAGAGAAGGAGAGTCCACAACCTCTCTGGGCAGCCTGTTCCAGTGCTCTGCAATCCGCAAAGTAAAAAAGTTTTTCCTCACGTTCAGATGGAACTTTCTGTGCTCCAGTTTGTGCCCACTGTCCCTTGTAATTATCAGTGGGCACCACTGAAAAGAGGCTGGTCCCATTCTCTTGACACCCAATTCTTAAATGATTATAATCATTGTTAAGATCATCTCTCAGTCTTCACTAGGCTATCCAGTCACAGATCTCTCAGCTTTTCCCCATGAGAGAGATGCTCTGGGCCTTTAATCATCTTTGTAGCCCTCTGCTATACTCTCTCCCATCTTTCTTGAACTGCAGAGCCCAAAACTGGACACAGTAGTCCAGATGCGGCCTCACCAACAGAACCTCCTTCAACCTGCTGGTCACGCTCCTTCCAATGCACCCCAGGACACCCCTCACCTTCTTGGCCACAAAGGCACACTGCTGGCTTATGGCCAACATATCATCCACTAGAACACCCAAGTAATTCTCAGACCTCCTTTCCAGTAGGTCAGTTCCTAACCTGCACCGGTGCATGTGGTTATTCCTTCTCAGGTGTATGACTCTATACTTGTCTCTGCTGAACTTCATAATGTTCCTCTCTGCCCAACTCACCAGTCTGTCTAGATCTCACTGAATGGTAACATAGCTGTCTAGTGTGTCAGCCACTCCTCCCGGCTTTATATCATCAGCAAACTTGATGAGCGTGCACTCTATCCCTTCTTCCAGGAGAGTGATGGACAAAATTGGACCCTGTACCAGCCCCTGGGGAACGCTATCTACAGGTATCAAACTGGACTCTGTGCCAGTGTGAGTTTGTTGTACTGATCACAACACTCTGAACTCTGCCAGTCAGCTAGTGTTCATTCCACCTCACCATCCACTCATGTCTCACATTTTTAAGCTTATGCACATGGATGTTATGGGAGGCAATGTTGAAAGCCTTGCTGAAGTCATGGTAGACAACATCCACTGTACTCCCCTCATCTACCCAGCTGGACAATACATCATAGAAGGCTGCCAAGTTGGTAGCTTTGGTTCAGCATGATTTCCCCATGGTGAATCCATGCAGACTACTCCTGATATCTTTATTTCACATTGCTGCAGCCTGTCTTTTCCAATTATTCATCCAGAAGATGTCTGAAAAACACTCTACTTTTTTCCTCCTGGCTGCACTGGCCCCAACCTGGCTTGAGAAATATTAGAGCAGTGTTCAAAAGGTAAATAGAAGTGAGCTCCACTAGCTATCTTATTTTCAAGTCACCATATCATGGCCATGAAAAGACAAAGTAGACTCAATAGAGAAAACAGTTATAAGCCAGTAATAATTATTTCCCATGTAAACTGATACTCTCTCCAGTCTCCATGATTTCCAAGTTTTACTGCAGTTTGGAATATATCAATACTTTAGGTGTTTTAGAGATTGTTTATTTGCCCAGGGCTCTGTTCTGAGTAGACAAACAGCAGGAGAGGCATTTATGATTATACCTCATTATGTTGCCAAAAAGTCAGAAATCTCTGAACATAGCTTTCAAACAAAGTTAAATAAAAACATAGGTATTTCTTTAAGCTCAGGATTCATAAGTATAAATGATCTGTATCACATGCAGTTTTTCCATGAGAGTATTATTTGGCACTGTTTTATGCTGTGCTAAATTTGTGGTTTCTTAGGTTATTGCTTTATAGAAAAATCTGTTTTTGGCACACTCATACAAACACACAAATTGAAAAGAGAAATATTTATATTGTGAAATTAAACTTGTTCACATCTTCAATGATGATTTATTAAAGAAAATATATGGCTAGCCCCAGAATGGTGAAATGTACCCTGACTTTTGCTTTCCCTATATGAAGCAACCACAAAACTCATTTGAAAACAAATAGTACTATAAAGACTTAAAGAAAGAAAACGAAGCATTTGCATGTGTAAAATACCTCACACAATACATCTTCATTCTGAAAGACTAAAGAGAAGTAAATGTTTCTCTAAATAGCTTTTTGAGGGCATTATTTTTATGGCCGGGATGTTTCTGCTTTTGTAGGCACGTAGAGTATGCTACTGGATTACTTCACTGAAATGCCACTAGGTTAAGCACAATACTTTCAGTGTTGCAGTATTCTGTGGACAGTGAAAGTTCCAAAGCAGAAAAATACTAAATAAGTGTTAAGTTACAGGCATTTTGTGACAGGATGGAAAAAGCAAAACAATATAAAGGAATACATATTAAAATTACTGCTGTGTTTTTTATTAATTTTGTTATGGCATCCACTTGCATGCAAAATCAGGACTCCATTAAGCTAGATTTATTATCAGAGATGACATGATTCATCTGATATTGTTTATTTTTATCATACGATCAGATTTCAGTAAAGATGCAGACATCTGAATGGTAGTTATGTATGCTAGTAAGCTCCTTTGGAGACCACTGTGTAGTTTTAAGGAGCAATTCATTTGAACTTTTCGGAAGACTATGTGAGAGTGGGATGAAGCACAACCTAAAAAAGGACATTTATTTTCTCTAAGAAAAGTCCAATGTGAATAGCTCACATGAAGATATTCACGTATAGACACCTAAACAAAGAAGGATCATAGTCTTGCTGTCTGCTACAAGAGATAAAATAGACAAGTGGGGAAGACAGATAAGAAAGGAATAAAACAGAAGACAAACAAGCAAGCAAGCAAACAAAAATATAGAGATTAACAGGGTTCACAAAAAATATTTGAGTGTTAGGAAAATTTCTAACTGCTGAAAAAAATAAAACATATGTAAGTCAGATGATGTGGTCAAGTCTAGTTTTCTCTAACGCATGTGTCTCAGCATCTCTGAACATCACTGGAAAATCCCACTGTGAAACAATCTCCAGCATGGCTACAACTCTCTAAGTTTGCTAGCAATAAATAAATAAATAAATAAATAAAATTTAACAAGTCTAGTTATCTAGATACATCAACTATATGAGAAAAATATACTGAAGAGAAGGATTAGTATCCAAGATGACAGCAGATAATAGTAAGCAGAGTTACTAGTAAGGTGGAAAAGAAGAAAGGTATAAAAGCCTTCTAAAAAATTGCTAATTTGCATGGAATAAAACTGATTTAACAATGTGTGACAGTTATTTGATTATATTTTTTTAAAGCCATATGAGAAACTTGCTTTTATATAAAAGCACTGATAGAAAATGATAGAAAAGAAGAAATTTGAGTGCAGCATACAATGCAATAGTATTTCAAGGTCAATGCAATTCCTCTTTTCTAAACATATTTGTTGTACAGACTGGAGTAGGAATATTAGAAGTTTGTATTTCCATCTGTCTGCTTAAAATTGGGTCTGTGCTCCAGCATGAACAGGCGAATCTCTGATGAGCTAGAAGTACTTTGGTTCATGATGCACTCTATAACACTGCCATAGTATGCTGATTTCCTCATGATAATTGGTAGGGGTTTTATAAGTTTTAATAGTCATCACATGGTCACAAGCTGATTTTATGAAAATTCGTTCATTAGTCTCAGCAAAATACTGCAGCACATAGTTGCCAAGTGAGAATTTCTAATTGAGTTTAGTAATACACTGAAAAGGTAGTTATGGCAGTTATCACAGAAAGCAAATACAAAAGCAACGTAAACAATTTTATTTTGTTTAGAACTGAAATCTGGCAGCAATTTTATCCTGTGTCTTAAAGAAATGTATAGTAAGCATTTGAATCAGTACTCTCATGAATAGCTGAAGTCAAAAGTTATTAGCAGCATTAAATGTGAAATATGAATGACCTTTGTACATCTGTTTCTAGGCTCGGGTAGAATCGATTAAGCTTTCTCCAGGCATTTAGGGACAGAGCTGAACAAGGGCATATATTCCTCAACATAGGATTTATAAGTGCCTAACTTGAAAACACTGGCTTAGCCAATAACTAATCATCGAGTTCCATGGATAGGTTCCAATTTCAGCTTTAGGCATTTAGGTTAATTTATCTGTAAGAAAATGCCTATGAGTAAGCTAATGCTTGAACTTCTATTATGACAGAAGTCAGATGTCCATACAATAGACATCTAATGATGTTTAGCTCTGATAGTATATTTAAGATATCTTTACGGGCTTGTAGATATGACACAACACTTATTATAGAATCACAGAATCATTAAGGTTGGAAAGAACCTCTAAGATTATCCAGTCCAACAGTTCACATACCACCAATACTGCCCACCAACCATGTCCCTCGGTGCCACATTTACATATTTCTTGAGCATCTCCAGAGACAGTGAGTCCACTACCTCCTTGGGCAGCCTGTGCCACTGCCTCACCACTCTTTCTGAAAGTTTTGTCTATTATCCAACCTGAACCTCTACTGGCACAACTTAAGGCCATCATACTGCTGTTACATGCGAGAAAAGACTGACCTTCACCTCACTGCAACCTCCTTTCAGGACACTGTAGGGAACAATAAGGTCTCTTTAGATCATCCTCTTCTCCATGCTGAACAATCTCAGGACTTGTGGTCTCCTAGAACAATAAGAATTGGCCAGGAAGGTTTTCAGGGCATCTCAGATGCATATGTTTGGGCAATAAATTGAGATCTTAGTCAGCAAAGCTGAATTCACTGAGTATAAGAGAAGCATCAACATTTGATAAACTCTATACACTCAACTGTCCATGCTGAATGACTATAGCAGGAATTCAGTTTCTTACCTCAGATGCACTACTAGACACCTATATGCAGGTCTCTGAATGTGGAACTGGATTGAACCTCTAAGTTTTATAAAATCTTCTTAGCTGTAATGTTTCAGAAACTTTTTTTTTTTTGGTTCATAGAAGCAGCTTAGTAAATTAGTAGGCAGAAAAGCCTAAAACCTATCTGTGCTAAAATGTGATCAAGATAAAATATTTCTTCAGTTTCCTGGGATGAGCTAACTCCTACAGGCACTCTCAAAATTCCTCTGGAGTGGGACCTAATACGTAGTGACATCTGACTTTGTTCAAAGGACTGTTGAAGAAAAATTTCTACTCCTATTCCTATCCCTGTTCCTATTCCTATTCCTATTGCTCTCTATATAATGTTCAAAAATGATCACAGCATTCACCCAGGATTTAGAAAGACTGAGATCAGGTTTCTTGAGCCACTCTAGGGGCTTAAGCCCCAATACGTTTTTAGGGTAAGCTAAAAAATTGTTTGATTTTATTTTATCCCAAATATCACCAAAAGATGCTGATCTGAGGCTTCACTTCTGATGCATAACAGAGCACACTCGTACTCTGATACTCAAATCCTTCAGACTAGCACATCTACAAGAGTGCACACTCAAGTGTTCTTTGCACAGAAACAAAGGAGAGCACAAGAATATGTCTTACCTTCATACAGAGACATGGGAAAAGTTCTGACCTGGCCTATGAAACTGGCAAACTCCTGGGCACTACTGTGTGAATGCATCCAATACATGTCCCAAACTCTGAAAGTTGCATGTATTTTTTACAAGCTCATGAAGCCATCAAATTTTAACAGCCCACTATTTTGTCAAGGACATCTTCAAGCTTGCTTTCTTTAGATTATACGATTCACTTACCTGCCAAAAGCAATCAAGATAATGTTACTATTCCAATGACTAGTGCTAAATGTGGTATTAACAATAATATTCATAACTATTATAAGAGTTTTATATTCAGACTATAAATGAATAATCATATCTGATGAACTCTTAGCAGCATTTCTGGTATGTTACTGTATCTGCCCTTTTAATAGCACAAGTCAGAAAATGAAAAGCAATGCCAGATTTCCATAAGAAATAGATATATACGCATTGATAGTCCACAAAGGGGTAATTAGTTTAGTGTCTCTGGTGTACACCATCATATACAACACTAAAATTATGAGGAATTTCCTTGTAAAAGTCTTTTTGAATCTGACTACAGGTGTTCTAGCAGTTTTTCAGTAAAAGTTATTCAAAGAGTTATTCAAATCCTGTTCCCGTTTCTGGTGGAATTTTTATCATTTGTGTGGCTCTGTTTTGCCAACAAAAATGAGAAAAGAGAAGATTCTGTTCACATTCATCTGTGGGGATTCAGCAATTAAATCAATTTGATTAACCAAAGACCCATTCTGCTGTGTATTTACATACTGTAATTACAAATTGGCAAATAGCGGGAAAAGTGGGAGCGTGGGATAGTGTGTTTTTATATCAGTTGTTCCAATACAACTGCAATACTTCTAAATACGCAGATATATCTAGTCACTCTTTTAGCACTCCAAATGGGAAGGATGAAACTATGCTTTCTATGGTAATTGGACTGTCTCAGATTTTACCCTAACTTTCTGAAAATTAAAACACTTATATTTTATACACTTCATATTTTGTAAATCTTTAAAAGCAAGTTGCACAGCTCCTAAGAAATTTTTTGTCTCCGCCTTCGAAATCTGTAATTTCTTCTTACTGTATCACCAATATAACAGTTTAGACTTGCTAAACATTCAGGATTGATCAAATCTGTTCATTTTTTAGATTAATTAGTCCAGCCCAGTTTGCAGCATGGGCTACTGAAAACTGAATAATGTTGAAGAAGATTGTGAGGACACAAACTGATAGGTAATGTCAGCAAGCGCTGATTAGCAGTTAGGCTCTGACTAGGTGGCCTCCTGTGTGCTTCCAGTCCAAGCTGAAGAATAAATGTTTACGGGCACTGAGCAAACATACCTGCTTGGTAGACTTAGCAGTCCTGGGGCATCTCAGGGACCTGCAAGGGTCAAATACAGAAATGTTCACATTTGGATACAAATACACTGAGCAAAAAAATTGGAATTTTTTCCCAGCTACTTAGTTATTGGCTACTGTAACTGCTGAGAGAAGAAGAAAATCTGGAACTGTTGGAGCATACCATACATGTTCATGAAAATGACCAGTCGACCTAAGTCTAGAGCACAAGAATCTTGATTCACATTCAGTCTCTTGTGTATGAAATATATCTATCTTTACTGTACAAGGCAGGATGTGTTTTCAATTCTGGACTGAAATCAAAATTAACACCAGTCTGAACTGATAGTATGAGTCTGATGCTAACTCATACCTGAGTCTGATGCTAACTCATACCTTCTGTTTCACCCACATAAAAAAGCAGTGCTTCCACTTAATTTTTCATCAAATGCATACTTTTTGTTTCAATGTTATTATCTCCTTAAAAATATCCAATTCATTACAAAGAACATATTATTAAAATTAATCTACTATTTCTTTACAATATAAAACACAATATACTTTATTTTAAAATACGAATGACAATATATACTTTTTTCTAGAAGTTCTTAGAGAAACCTCCACATCCATTCCAAAGGTTAATTGCATTTGCTCTTAAAAATCAGAATTATTTCCAGTTCCTGTATGTATAACTTCAGATCCTATACACTATACTTTTTTTCCCCTGCTAGATTAAGCATTTTTACAAGAAATAATGCAGGTACTTCCAAACTGTTGTCATCTCATTTCTTAACCTTTTAATTTAAAAAAATAACAGCGCAGATCTACCATTTTTTACCGCGATGTAGGTTTTCCAGGTCTTGGGTTATTTCAGTTTTGAATCCTTGTCAGTTTTACAACACTCTTTTTTGAAATGGAAATTAAAGTACAGGGCCCAAACATTTCTCAGAATCTCCAGTTTGCATTGGAGAGTCAGTCTGAAAGTTCTCACTCACAGCAAAGGGTGGGGAACCTTGTTTCTGGAAGTCTGGGCTTGGAGAAGGCCATTTTAAGTTACAATGTTAGGTCATTCAAATGGACCTTCTTTGCAGCATGTTATTTTAAGTGACTACTTGCTTGGAGAAGAGAAGGCTCCGGGGAGACCTCATTGCAGCCTTCCAGTACACTTGAAGGGAGCTTGTAAACAGAAGAGGGAATGACTGTTTACATGGGTAGATACTTACAGGACAAGGGGGAACGGTCTTAAACTGAGACAGGGGAGGTTTAGGTTAGATATTAGGAAGAAGTTTTTCATGCTAAGGGTGGTGACACACTGGAACAGGTTGCCCAAGGAGGCTATGGATGCCCCATCCCTGGAGGCATTAAAGGCCAGGCTGGATGTGGCTCTGGACAGCCTGGTCTAGTGGCTGGCAACACTGCCCATAGCATTGGGGTGGAAACTAGATGATTGTTATGGTCATTTTCAACCCAGGCCATTCTATGATTCTATGATATTTACACTATCATACATCTACTACGCAACATGATATTTTTTGTGTCATTTCATAACTTTTAAGTAATAATTCCAGACGTTAACGAAAACGTTGAATATCAGTAGGCTCAAAATAGACCGCACCAGAAGTGAACAGAACTGAAAATTTCTAGTTTTCTAATGTTATTTCTTTATAGGTTTTATTGTGATGTGTACACATCTTTTGCCTTGGTTTCCAAAGCAATGTAATGTAATGCTCATTTACGAGAGATCTGTTATCACACTGTAGCAGTATATTTTTTCCTCTCTTTTCCTTTCATGGACATTTTGTTCTGCCCCATGAATACAGGGGGGATTGCTTATGATAGTACACTTTTATTGTTGTCCTTCTATGCAGCATTAGTAAATTTATCCACAAAACTATACAGAACTTTTAACAGAAAATCTGCCTTTTCTTCTCCCCTGAACAGTGAAGATGGAAGGAAAATCACTTAAAAAAAAGTAAAAAAACAAAACAAAACAAAACTGAGAGGTGTCTTTCTTGAAGTCAGTTTCAGTGTCTCTGCTGGAAAGCTGAAGACAGCCCTGTTTTGAAGATCTTGAATCTACAGAAACAGAGCATTTTTCTTCACTATTTTTCTCTTGATCTCATTCCACTAGTGCTCTCATACATAAGATCACAGATGTTAGAATCTATTTACTTCAGTGAAAGAGTAGTCTGATTTTCACCTGGTCATATTTTTGTCTGAATGACTACTTAGCCTTACGCCTAGGACAGGGATAGAAAGTCCATACAGGCACTTCTCATATTCCCACCTTGTTTTAGGGTATGTATTTCTGTTCTATTGGAACAAAGTCACACACGCACACACACACACATAAAAAAAAAAAAGAAAAAAAAAAAAAGAAGGGAGCAGGGGAGTTATGTGTTCTAGTCCATTCTAGTCCAGTAGTGAAAAGCCATATTTGAAATAACGTAGGTAACAAACTCAGGAGAAATTAGTGGGAAGGAGTAAAGACTTAATGTCTACTTTCTACTAATTTCTACTTTGTTCACTAGAAGAGGCAGACAGAAACTGGTAAATTCAGACAGTAACAGATGTGGCTAATTCTCTGCTTAATTTTTGCTTTGTATTTTCTTCCCTAAAAATATTTTTAAAAATTCAATTCATGAAGCAAGAAATGATACGTATATATTTTTTCTGTTCATGTTTTAGTAAGACATGGACACCTAGAATGACCTCAAAAGTAGACTGAAGTGAAGGCAAAAATGTACTATGTCATAGGATTGGAACACACAGAAATGATTTGAAAAATAAAAAGCCAGCATTCATGCTTACTGATACATGTATCTTCTTCAGTTTTTCTATTATATGCAGTAATTTAAACAAAACTTACTGAACACTTGATTTTGAATAAATCAGGTATGTGACTAAAATGCCTTAATTATCAGAAGATTATTTAGGTCACTACAGTAAAAAAGTACATCAACAGAAAGGAGTATTTGCTGTGTTGATAGTCCTCTGAGCATCTTCAATAAATGCCTACTTGGAGAATGTGAAACTGTTCAGTTGCCAGTTTTCTGCAACCATATGTTGTGTGTCTCCTGAATGCTGACTGCAGAGAGGTGTTTTGGATCTTCTAGACACTAGTGAAAGAAAATATTTCTAGTTTATGATGAAAAAAGAAAATAGAGTAGACCTTTATAGTCATGTTTAATTTGCCCGTTACCAGCAAAACACAGTGGAGGATGCATGTCCATGGTAAACAAATAATCTTCTTTTTTTTTAACAAACTATTTTGTGTAGAATCATAGATAAGAATTTGATTATTTCTGTGACACATCTGTTTATCTGGAATATCTTGAATAGCTTGTTTTTTTATCCTGTATTGTAAGTTATTCATATGTTTTTGATATGAGCTGGTGTAATTGCCTTAAGGTATCTGTTTTAGTTGGTCTTGACATTCAGTGCATAGTCAGTAAAGACAATCCCAACAGTTTTTTCAATTCCTCTGGTCAGAGAGGCTGCAAACATATTTTAACATTGCATTTTATTGTTTTACACAGAACAAACTTAAAAGTTCAAGTCCCTTCCTATCCTGGGAAATAAAAAAAAGGAGTAAAAGGTTGCAACAGATACTCTTTCTTATTGCAATTGTCGACTCCCGAGGAGCTAGTCTGATAGAATTTGATTAGGTCTTAGAGCAAATCTCCTATGAAAACGTAGGGGTTAGGTTTCTCTGTGTATAAAGCTCATTTAGTCAGATTGGTTGTATCCTCAAATGGCAGAAATCAAGAAAATTCACATAGCAAAAATCTTGGCTGAAGACTGTAGATCAGGAGATAGGAGCCTAACCTCGAATGTTTCAAAGCCTTCTGATAAAAAGCAGGACAAGCTAGCATCTACAGATATCCACTCCTGAAAGCTGTTACCTCTCACTAGAGAAAAAGGACCATTTTATGATCAGGTCCCATTAACTTTCACTTTTAATAAAATAATCATGGTGCTTTGAAGGGAATAATGCTTTTTCAACGTACCTGTGGTTTTGACTACGCCCTTGGAGAGATATGTGAATAGATGGACACATATACACACTTGATGAATTATGTATGAAATATAGTCTTTCATATAGAATCACAGAATCACCAAGGTTGGAAAAGACCTGCAAGATCATGCAATCCAACTGACCACCTACCACCAATATTTCCCCAGTATACCATGTCCCTTAGTACATCATTAACATGTTTCTTGAACACCGAAGAAGAGATGGTTACTCAACCACTTCCCTAGGCAGCCCATTCTGACACCTAACCTCTCTTTTGGAGAAGAAGTTTTTCCTAATTTTTTCCTAACATCCAACCTGAATCTCCACTGGCACAATTTGAGGCCATTCCCTCTCGTCCTATCACCAGTTATGTGGGAGAGGAGGGCAACTCCCAGCTTGGCACAATCTTCTTTTAGGTAGCTGTAGAGAGCAAATATACTGTTTTATTTAGTTAGCTTGTTTTTGTAAACAAGCTAGAGTATTTTTTTTCCATCGTCCTTCTACGAGAATTAAGAAAACTTTAAGAAATCTATAGCATAGCCTAAGTATCTTGCGTTTCTCCTCAGTTGTCTAGGTGCCTCCACTGAGGACTTCAGTCTATATTTTAGGTTTTTAATATTGAAGTTCTCATACACTCATTCTAATTACATATCTCCAGAATATACAGTTCCCCCATTTTATTTTAGTCTTTAGAACTCTGAGAAGTTCATCTTTCTCAGAGGTTCTTTTCAAACATTTCTAAATTTATTATTAATCTTTTCTCCCTCTACGGATACTCACATTGCTCATATTTTCAAACATCCTGAGCCGGCTCAAATCTACTGAGGTAAGAAACTTAGTCATAAACTGTCTTTTAACAGTGTTAGAGATCTCTCAAAGATGCCATCTAAGAAATTTTAGCTAACTCAGAGACTAGAAGGGGCTGTGGCATTAAAACAAAACATGAAAAATAATGTCTTACTAATGTAAAGTACAAGGTAATTTGTACATATGAACTTTTTAAAGGTTATTAGAACTATTTTGCTTTCCCTAAACATATTCAGCATTGATGAGCAAGTACCCATTAATCTCAGCAATGTAACTATGATGGGAGATCTTAGCTGTAACCACTCAAAGCAACTATTTAGTTCTGTTCCTTTAGGTTATGAATTGTCTAGCCCCACTGTCAAAGTAGTATCATTGAAAAACACACTAAAAGGCAAAACAAGAGACTACTGAAGAAGAAACTCCTGCTTTGGGCTCTGGCAGTCCAGTAATGTTTTTTAAGTCAGGAATGAAGTGTTGACATTTTATCCACATAGACCATGAAGCAACTTGCCATGTTAACATATACATTAGTTTCGATATTTCATACTGTGGATTAGAAGCCACATATTTGACTGAATTAAACTTTTTTTTTTACGTCACTTTTATAAAGCAGAAGGAATGGACAGTGATACAACTAGCCAGAACAAAATTCCTCCAGTCTGAGACTTCAAGCTCAAAGTGAAATTTTTCCTGATTCAATCTGCGTCCTCAGCACAGAAGAATGCTGTGCTTTTGGTAGATATAAGGGGCAACAGTTAGCTTTCTTATGTCCTTTTGTGCTCCCTTGAGTGTTGGCATGGATGGTAGCCATCTGGTGGAGTCTTAAACAGTCTTGAAATAACAGACTTGAGAAAACCAAAATTGCCTACAACAGCATGACAAATCTGTGCTCTGCTGTTGAGTTGGTTAAAATAAGATGAAAATCCAAGTCAATATGGAGCACACAGGATGGATAGTCACAAAAGCTGATTCGAACCTTGCAAAACTGAGCTGCATAAATTCCCCTACAGTCAGAAACCACAGTGTCCTCTAAGGTGCAGTTCAGAGTAGGTATTTAAGTAGCTGTGTATCTCTACTTACAGGAGATTGGGTTCTCAAAGAGGAGCTTAGGAAGGGCAAAGAATAGGTTATCTTGCTAAAGGTGAAGTCTTTGTGAGCACTTTTATTGGATGTTTCTCTTCAATGTGGAATCCCTATTCTCTGCACTTCATGCCAGTCAATTTTAACTTGGGCTCCAATAAAAAGCACACAAAGCAATTTCCAGCTAGAGATGCATGGGATTGGTCTACCAGCTAGGGCACATTAGCATTTTGCCACTGCACAGAAGCCAGGTTTGAACTGTGTCTAATCTAGCTTATTCCTCCGCAGCCCCACACGACATGCTTTTCTAGTGTAACCCAGCAGGCCTGGTAGCCTCAGACAGTTTCCATAAATTTCTGGCCTGCAGTGTATACCCCACTCTTTTCACCACAGTACAAAAAGCATTCAAAATGCATAAAACAGTCCACTCTTTAGCATGCATACAGCTATGGTTCAGACACAGAAAACTGTGGCCTTCAGCTTAGCAATAAGAAGGGCACCAGGCAAGACCTCTATACTTGTTGCTTTGCCCCTGGGAAGGCCATTCAGACTCATGCTGAAATGACCAAATTTGTGCATTAAGGAAAATACAGTCATCTGAATCCATGTTTGTATGTAAGGCAGCCAGCATCCCCAGCATGTATAAACTTTATTTGGAGCTGTGTAGGAACACCACCTGCTCATGCTGCTCCAAGAAATTCCACTTAGAACATTCAGAAGCAGCTGGGATGTGAATGTTTGATTCATCTCATCAGAAGCTGAAATTAAGATGGAAAACATAGATCGTGTATTCTCCTAACATTCCAAGAAAATATTTATTTCTTAATATTTGTTGTTCAGTGAAATATTACAAACTGCTTATCATTTTCAGCTTGTTTACAGTATGGATGGATGTAGTTTATATTAAATTTTGCAAATGATTTTAAGGTGACAAGTTTACCACAATTCAAGCCTGTTGACCTGCAACTAAAACACTAAACTAAAAGGTGCATTTGGAAGTAATTGTTTCTGTTTTGAGTGACAGTCATATAATGTATAATGCAATATAGTATTGTGGGATTGGGAAGCTCTTGCCTGAGTTTTATAATTGTAAGTCTTTGGCTCCTGCAATTTTAGAAAGCATTACAATTAAGGGAAAATTCTACCTATCCGAAGAGAAAGAGAAGTGAGGACACTGCAACTGATAGAAGTAAGTCCACTGATTATACCAGTCTGTGGCTCCTGTAGCAGCACACTGTTCTTTAAACAGATACAAGGTAAGTGAGGTTCAAGACCCAGCTGCTATTCCTGAACCACAGAGCTGATATGCCTGAGACTTCCTTTCATATCTCTTGGTTCTTGAAAAATCAGGTTGCTCTGCTATCCTAAATCATTTCACCTTTTTCTAGTTCTGCTATACATCATGTACTATTATGTAACTTCTATTCATAAATTAAAGGATTGATTTTAGAAACCTTTAACTGAAATACCAGAACAGGCAGGGATGGATTCTCATTCTTCCAATAACATAATGAATAGCTACATAATGAAATTTACTTTGATATCCAACTTGGATGTTGTCCTTAAGAATATATCATACCTGTTACAACTACTAACTTCATTTGACTGCACAACTAGTTTTGGATCAAAAAGGCCTGTTAGTTTCTCCTCAGATAGCAGTATAAAATGAAAAAAAAACAAAAAAAAAAAAAACAAAAAAAAAAACCAAAAAAAAAAAAAACAAAAGAAACAAAAAACAAACCAACAAAATGAAAATAAGCCAAACTCCACAACAAACCAAACAAAAAATAGATCACAAGGGTACAAAATCCCCTTATTTAATAGTCCATCTGAATATGTTAAAGCTACTGGTCTCCAGAAATATTCATTTAGTAAACATTGCCTGAATGAGTATCATTAACTTGTGTACCTCATTTGAGTAAGTACCTAAAAATTCTCACTGGTTGAATAGTAGGGAACAAGAAATGCTTAATTCATTTAAGATTTTCCCCTTTTTTTCTTGTGTGTCCATGTATAAAAACTGCTATTCAAAGCCCCCAAGGCCAAAGCTAGTATAGTAATATTTGGAGAGGAAGCCAGACTTCTTCCTGAGGAAGAAGATAACTTTTAGCCAAAAAGAAAAAAAAAAATATATCAGATTAGATTTGAATCATCTAATCTACAAAACAGCTAATTCTGAGAATACCAGGTGGTCTGCTTACCTTACAAATTTGTTGAGACGTTCTGATTCTTAGGTAGAAGTATTCTATTTTGCATACAGGAGAATTTTATATTGCACAATCAAACTTTTCTAGGTGCTTTAAATAGTCCCCTTGATATAGTCCCTGCCTACCATTTCCTCTACTTATTGCTCTGTTTCTTCATAGGCAAGGAATTGCCACATTTTATTCATGGACCATTGTGGTACAGACAAATACAAATTCCTGTAAAAGATCATTGATGAACAGGGATTGACTCTTGTTCTATGTACTCTGATCTTCTTAGTGCTTATAGGTGGAGGGGATGCAGCAGTTCACGCTGTTACATGGATCATAAATGTCTTTTTTGATTACGTCCTTGGTTATTTTCCCAGGACATTCCTAGGAAGAAGGTGTTAGAATGGACTGTATAACCTAAACCCCAATTGTAGGACTTAAACCTCAAAACACTTGGATAAATTTGTGCCTACCTTCTGCAGTTTCCTTTGTGCCAACGTAGCTTCAGTTCCATCTGCTCCAGACAGTAACTAACACTAGAGGTTGACCTGCAGTGAGTAAAAACGAAAGCATTTGCACAAGCTCACAGGGCTTGTGGTGCTTAAGAACTCCTTGTCACTGGATACTTCTGAAATGTCTTGATACACTTGAGTGTCTTAGAAACTCAACAACAAAACCCCACCACAGTAACTTCCCTCCTTGATAATTATCAGTAATTTGTGACTGTTATTAGAACAGCATAAATCCATAAAGAACTAGAAGTTGCCAGATCTCCTCCAGTCTGAATTTGAATGTAGATTCCAGGCCTCCTGTATGGAAAACCTGCATGTGTAGTGTGAGAGTGTGCACTTCTTGATCTCTTTTAATCAAGAGAAAAATGGATAATGTAATAGCAGAATTTTGTGAAAGAATGCAAATTGCTGTGCATTGCAATGAAATGTTTCCCCTTAGGATTAGAGTGCCTGGTAAGACTCCTCTGCATGAGCTGGAGCTGATATATGAAGCTGTTGCTTGCATAAAGGCAGGGAGGTTAGAGCTCAGCTGCGCAAACCTTAGGGCCTGGTTCTTCAGTGCTTAATCAGGCAAAGTACCTGCAGAAGTCAGAGGGGTTTTGCCCCTTAATGAGAATTACTTGACTAAATCTCCCTTTGCAGAGCTGGTAGTATAATCCTGCTGTGGTAAAATTATACATGAGGGTTCCTTAATAAATTTTAATTTGCTTTGGCCACTGCTAGCATTTTCAGTCCACAATGGTCTTGGCAGCTATCAGTTGTGCTTTTTTTCCACAGTATATTATGTTCAGAAGTAATTCTTCTTTCGTGCTCTCTGCTGAAATCCATTCGTGTGTCATTTCTGCTACACTCAACCCTTCTTCCACTTCGTTATTCTTCTGGTTAGAAAGTAGCCTGGGACTTCCCACCTTTTTTTTCTTGCTTGCTGTAGAAACAGAGATAAACAAAAATGTTCCAGATTTATTTACCAAGAAAGATTAAATCATAATATAAATTCAAGAGAAATATATATTACAAAAATCTGTTTAAGTGTCAGACATTTAATCAAAGCTACTGTATGCCAAATAGAACTACCATGCTTCAGCTCAAACATGGTAATTTTGTAAACTCTCAGCTTTCGACAAAGGAGAGAAAATATGTCTCAGAAAAGCTCAAAGTGACAAAAGGCCTACCTTAAATATCTTTACTTCACATTCTGTTTACATTTGAAGGATATTACATGGCTCAGCTAGTAATTGTTTAAAGACCAGTAACTTGACCATGAGTGCTAAACATATGTTTAGGTAACATGAATACAAATATGGACAGCATGAGGAAAGTTTGCTGCAAAAACACCTTATATGATTTGCAAATAGGAACACTTTAGCATAGATCTCCAAAATTTCTTTCTTCTGCTTCAATTTTTGTTTTGCTAAATCCAATTTCTGATTAGTGAAATAATCTACTGATTCAGGTAGAAAGCAGTGAGTCTGAGTCTGACAGTGGGTCTGTCAAAGCAAAGGCTGTACTGTTATTGCTAGGAGAAGCAATACCTGAGTAGTTCATCCCTTCACAAATTTGTCAGGACGTGCTCTCTACAGCTGCCAAAACAATGGCCAGAAAGCAGATCAGAACTTAATATTAAGTTAAGGCTGAAATACAGATGCAACAAATAATCATCAATATAAATACATAATCCCACCTTGACAAGCCTCCTAGAAAATCTGCTTAAAGCAGATTTCCACCACTAACACCAACTCAGGGGGAGAAAATTTACCAGCCAGAAGTGATCTAGCCAGAACACAATACAAACCAAGGACTCCAGCAAGAAGAAACAAATGCAATGCCAGTGATCTAAGTGAGGTAGAGAATGAGTAGAATACGGAAAATGGCAATGAGTGATCTGTAAAAGCTAATAAGGCCTCCAGGAATTGTCCAAGTTCCACCCAGTTATGAGGCTGCTCATGATAAATTTCCTTATTCAGTCATGGCTCTAGCACTGGGCAACATTTCATCTCAAATCAGTGAAAACAGTCTTCTTAGTAACATTAATAGTCCTCATATTTTTATGCGAGAATACTTTATATGTATCAAATAAAGCTAACTGCAAATATCAAATAAAAAGCCTATGCGCTTGGTGTACTTTGATATGCTTGCAGTGAAGCAGGTGCTGACACAGCAACCTTTCTATTGTTTTTCTTCTAGTTTTCTAACTGGATGTAAAGGCGAAATTCTAATTCCCATTGTAGTGATTCAGAAAGAAATGCAGTTACTTGTGTAACAAGGCTCCTCTTTTTTGTCTGGACTGCAAATTTAGGACTTGCTCCTTACATCTATTTCACTACTGAAAAAACTGTAATGTGCTTTGAGGGCACAGACTGTATCAGCAAACTGATGCTAAGCTCAGTTCTGATGAAAATCTGTCCCTATTTCCCTGTTATTCTTCCATCAAAATTTCTACCCTGACTTGCCAAATTTAATCTGGAAGTTCCCAAATACGAAAAATGTTTGGGAAGCTTCCACAAGAAAAAAAAAAAAAAAAAAAAAAAAAAAAAAGTTAAATTATGATTTAATATGCTAAAATGTTAGTTTTCCTAATTCTTTTCCCACAGGTTACTACATTGCCTGCAGGGGTCACTATAACCTCCTTTGGCCTCCAGGTATTTCTAAAGTCTACACAGTCAATGCTTAAGATTATATAAATATGATAAACTATTTTTTTTTTCTTTGTTTCATTTTTGTTTCTTTGTTTTAAATGAGATTCTTAGCCTGCCATCAATGCTCGTTACTAGGACTGACAAACTGAAATCATAATTTTCTGTGATATTTTAGGGAATAAGGCAACTACATCATTTGCCAATGGAATGAAAATTTATTCCTATGTCCTTGCCTCTGACTTGACTATCATTTTCAACTGAAAGGTCCTGGGGAGCTATTTCAGGGTAATCATGGAGGAGATAGCTGAACAATCTTGATGATACTCCCAAACATTTCTTACCCCCCACTCTGGCTTTTCTGCTACCAGTGGCTGTTGGTCCCTTGCAAACTGATACATCACATGTTACTGTCCCACATGCTGGCCCTTCTTCCTTCAGCCTTGTGTGTTAATAATATAACAACTTTCCTGTGTAGTGACTCTGCATCATTAAAAGAAGGGGCTGGGTTTTTCTCTAAGATCACATCCCAAATTAATTCCTCAGTCTTTACCTATGCAAAATCTCATTCAAATCAATGGCTAATTGCATGATAAAACACTCATTTAAAATCTGACTGGAGTGAAACAGTGTTTGAGGAGGGAAAGGGGAAGGTGGAGGTGGGGGGTTATAGGTACTTTCAGAAATTAACAGTGCAACATTCACTGTGACTTGCTATGATTGAATCACTTTGCTTAGGATTTGAGGTTATTTGAACATTGGGATAAATTGAACTCTTCTGCACTATACATGTTTCCTAGTGTCTCAGAACTGTTTGAAAGTTAATTATCTTTGTTAAGAAATAGAAATAAAATCAAGATTAATAAAATCAAACATGATTGACTGTCCAACAAGGAAACAAAAAAATGCATCTCTTTTGCTCACCCCCAGGCTAGTACAGCTCTCAGCTGGCTAAGATATTGGATACTTTGTGAGCCAAAAATGCAGACGATGACACTGTAGTCAGTGAGGACAAAGTCAAAAGGAGGAGGATGGGAGAGAGAAATGAAATAAATAAATGATTAAATAGAAGAAAAGGAAACCTAAAAGTTTGGCTCAAGCACCCCATGATATAAAGAGCTGCTTGTTGTTCAGAAGAGGAAGTACCCAGTATTTCCCACTCACCCTTAACATGAGGTAATAACTTGATGCTACCACATCCCTGCCCCCAGCAAGTGATGAGGAATGACAGTGGAGACAATGTGCATAGGGACCAAAGAAGTCTGTGCTACAGCCTTTTTTTCTGGTAGAAGATCATGGATTTTACTCCTTATCCATATAAAGCTCTCCTGTTTATGCTTTATGCTGATGGAGTGAATTTCACCCTACATAATTTTGCCTACCCTAGCTCAAGTCACTTAGGAAACCTTTATGTAGATTTTACACTTAATTAACATAACCTCATCAGACTTGGTATTTTCTCGAATTTACATGAACTGGATGTCTTAAGAAACCCTGAGTAGAGACGAAGACATAAGGATTGCTTTATTGAGAGAGGGGAAGAAAAATATCATACACAGCAATAAGGCAAAGAAAAACTTGGATTAGAAGATGGATTTAGTGGGTTAAGAAGTCACAGAACTTTGACAAAGCACAACTTTGCTAATACAAATAAGAACCCTGAGCTACATTTGAATTCACATCACACCACACCTGGTAAGAATTAGTCTAGCACAGCATCATCAATCATAGTGTGGTTGTCAGTTTTGACATCCTTTAAGTCTACGTTGTGTGCTTAATGACTACATTACAGAAAATGTAAACAGACACCAAACATACAGGTATGCCCTGTATTTTTTTAAGATGCTGTATGTTTAACAGTAATAACAATGAAGCTCCAACATTGTTTTATACGGAGAGTAAGTGAAGTGTATTGCAAGCTCTTACAAAATAATCAGAAAAAAAAGTTTCTAAAAAGCAGGGAATAAAATTAAAAAATCTTGCCATATTTAGGATCTTTGATCCAAATTTGTGAAACATAAATTAATATTTAGAGAGAACAGAGACTTCTTTATATTTTGCTATTATTTATTTTCTCTCTCAAAAACATTCAGCAGAGATGAAATACTATCCTAGCTATATATCCCGTGAATTTTTCAGCTTGATACAGTGACCATGATTTACTAATAAGGACTCTGGAGTCACTTGTGAGCCCATTACAAACCCTGTATTAATAATTCATAAGGGGAAAACATGCTGAAGAAGTGCTTGGGATCATGACCTAAGTGGAATGCCTGAGTTCAAACTAAAAATCTCCCAAATTCCATTTTTATTATTAGCAGATTTCTAGAATTACAACACTTACAAGAAAGGCTCCAGTTTTGCAGCTCTAGAGGTTGCCCAGGTATTATGAACATAAGGCTCCTTGTCTCATTTACTTGTGTGATCTGCGACTAAAACTTCTATGTATTTCGGCGAGTGCAGGATCAAGTCCCTCCACAATTCATTCGAGGAAGCTTAATTTGAGATTTTAGTGAATGTTTATTTTCTGGCTCAACAGCAGAATATTTTGGAGGTGGGAAAAATGTATGCAAAAGAAGGGTCAAAATCCAGATGTAAGAATGAATAGCAAGAGTACATTCAAAGAGTGCAGGAGTAGTGAGAACTGAATGTAAATACGTGTCTGATTTGGTTTGTGAAAAGTATTGCTGTCTCCTTACAAGAACTGTGTCATACTTTCTCCTGTTATCTATATAACTGTCTCTGTAAAGATATAACAAAGGCTGTAAAATAAAAAGATCTCTTTGTAAATTAGTTTGGTTTAAAAAAGTTTAAAAAAAAAAAAGTTAAAAAAAAAAGAGATAGAAAACTGTTTTATTTTAATTCATTTGAATAATCTCCCTCATTTCTGTGATCTATCACTCACAGATAAGAAGCACCTTGCAAATTTTATTATTTTCACAAAATATATCTTATTCAATTAGCAACTGTCAGTTTAAAAAAATAGACAATAAACCTCCAGCTCTGATTAGAAAGGAAAGAAATGTGTAGTGAAATGTATGATACTGAAAGCTGTTATATTTCTTTGAAAATGAGCATTCATACAGAAATTGCTTTCAAAGGTTGTTTGTTTTGTTTTGTTCTGTTGTTTTTTTTTTTTTTAAAAAAAAAAAAAAACTGAATGTTGAAACAAAGGCTCAAACTTGATTTGATTTTAGCCATCAGGAACAGAATTTGAGATGGGACCGGACTCAGCTCTCTTCAGCTATTTGCTTTAGGAATAAAACTGTTTTAAAGCTTTGCAGGAGTTCATGCGTATTGTTGGAATTTTGATTTATTCCTTTAAGATCCCTCATTCCACTTTTCCAGAAAAACTAAGAAATAAAACAACAAGAACAATAAAAAGCATCTTACTACTACTTTATTAAAACGTGACACAGCAAAGAAAGAAATTTCATGTCTCCATTTTTCTGGATTTCTTAATGAGAATTTTATTATGGCAACATAATAAAAGATAAAAGAATGCAATGAAGACACTTTTACACTCATGGTTATCACAGGTCTGAAATAATTTTTAAAAGCTGAGATCCTTTCCCTAATATATGTGAGTGGTGTACCAAGAAAGCACTGAATATCAATTACTATTTTTGTAATGCAATTCTCAGAAGCCTTTGGTCTAAGCCAACAGTCCTTACTCAAGCAAAACAACTTGAATGCTGTGGGAGTTTTACCTAGCTCAGTACTTTAATCTCCTTAGAGATCAATAAATAATTAAAAATTTTATCATACGAGCTACTGTGTTTTAAAATTGACTACTTTTAAAATCATCTTTGCTTTACTTATTGAAGAAAGAGTGAAGATTTTCTCGCTTGCATTTGTGCTTGCACCCCCTCAAAACAAAACAAAACAAACAAACAAAACAAAACAAAACAAAAAACAAAATAAAACAAAACAAAAACAGAAAACCTGCACAGGAAGCATCTTGCAGTGCTACATCCAGCAGCAGTCTGGTTCTAAAACAGTCCCATTTTTGGACTGCTTTTCCTTTAACAATCTGATTATACTGCATGGTTTACTTCCACGGTTCCAGTGTTCCTCATTACTAATTCCAATAGCAAAAACTTGCCAGAACCCCTGAGAAGTAAACCTTCAAATCTGGAATTAAATAACAGAATATATTACACATTGGACATTTGCAGGAAAACTTTACTTGAGGGAAAATAAATACAAACATCTTGTTCTGTGATCTGGAAGTAAACTACTCCAAGCACGGTGCTGCTCCCAGAAAGGCTTCTGACAATTCCTTCTTTCAAGTCAAAGTTTTAAAAGCTTGTTTCTGAAGCCGAAATATACACTTTATGCAGTATTAATAAAGAGTTTTCTGAATTAATGAAAACCAATCATGTTCACATGAACAAATACCTAATTAAAAGAACAGTGAAGCCAGCAGCAGAGATATTTGTGGTTGATTTTTTTTTTTAATTATTATTTTATTATTAATATCCATTGTATTCCTTTAGCCTTTAATGTGAGCCTCTTCAGCTGACTGGTGCCCAAAGGGGAGCTAACAAATCGCTCAGCTGGTGGCTGACACTGGTCCTGAAGAAAGCTAGTAAGGAACACTTTGCCGTCTTTCAGAGCCTCTACACCAGCTGTCACCCAGCTATGGGTGCTGAAAAGCTCCTGTCACTTCATCCAAAGGGATTTACTTGGTCAGAAGGAAAATTTAAATACAAAGCATGCAGCTAAGAAGCTAGTGAAAAGGATTATGAGTGCACAAGAGCACATGTGTATAAGACACTAATACATCTTTAGGAAATTTCAGATCCCCAAAGCCAGGATTACTGCCAGAGGCAGGGTGGTATACGTATGCTGGGACCTTTACCGTTGGAGTTATTATCTCCCAACTATTCAACTTTATGGGTCTTTCATCATGCGTGTGTGTGTGTGTGTGTGTGTGTTTGTGTGGGGTGGGGGGAGGAGGGGGCGGGAAGGGAGATTGGCGGTGATGGGGAGGTTGTTTTGAAGAATGCTCCCCTTATCTTCAATAGGGAAATAAGAAACAACAGTCCCATCCATTATTTGGCAGAATTCACCTGCATGCAAAATACTCTGTAGCTTTTATTATCAGTCATTTAATTTGTTTGTTTGTGTGTGTGTGTGTGTGTGCGTGCGTGCGAGGGGATGGGGGCTGGCCCCTCGGGGAGGGCACAGGGCTGGGAGAGCCGCAGCTCCGCGGAGCGTTGAAAACGCTGTGCCATGGGGAGCTGAGGGAGGGTGGTTGAACCTCAAGCCTAGCCCTCTTTTTAGTTTTCGTTTCTCTTTTTTTTTTTCTTTTCTTTCTTTTTTTTTTTCTTTTTTTTTTTTTCCTCCAACGTCTTTTTAAAGTCACCGGAGGGAAAAGGAAAGGAAAAACGAAATGTGAAACCGAAGAGGAACGTCCATAAAAACTTACATGTTGAGCCAGCTTAACACTGCAGCCACATTCGACTCGGAGCAGCACCCGTGCCGGCCGGCCTGGGGCGAGGTACCGCTACTCGAGGCTGCTACAGCTCCGGCCCGGCCCGCCGGGCTCCCGCCGCCGAACCTAGAGGAAAGGAGGAGGGAGGCGGCGGCCAGAGCAGCCCTGCCCCGGTCCCCGGCGGCGGGGGAGGGGGCGCGGGCGGCCGCCGGGCGGTGGGGGCGCCCTCACCTGCGGGCAAGGCGGGAGCGTGGAGAGGGGCCTCACGGCGAGTGGGGGATAACACAGGGCGTTCGGGGGAGAATTCCCCGCGTCGAGCCTCTAAGGACGTCGGCATTATGCGTCTTACAAAGCGTGAGGTTTAACAAAACGTGCTACACGGCTCAGAGCAGCTGCCTTTAGAGGTCACTAGAACATCGCTGCAGTATTTACAAATTCTCCATGAAGGATTAGAAGTTAGTCTAAAGCCCTATATACACTAGATACAGTTCCAGTGGATGCTGTATACTATTATCTAAATTTCTTCACATAGACTATCATGTATCTGCCCCAGCAAAGCTGATTAGTGAAGCAGCTTGACTCTGACATATCCTTTATGCCAGCCACAAGCTGCCTTGCACAGCCACCTTATTCACTGTGGAGACAGGCCTGCAGCAAGATTGTAACACAACAAATGCAAATGAGATGAGCCTTACACCACTTAAACCGAGATGGCTATAATATGTAACAGCTTAATGTGCCCACAGAAGTGATTGATGCCCCTTCCGTATCCCTAAAGAGCCGCCGTTTTGATGAACTCTTTTTTAACTAATATTTCTTTTTGCTCCTTTCCCTGGCAATGCCTTTCTCTTTATCCTCAGTGTCGGGAAAAGAGGCACCGAGCGAAATATCGAACAACTCATCAAACTCAATTGTCTCCCTCAAGGTCTTGCTTTAATGAAAACAAAAACAGGGAGGATCTCTTAACAAGCTCCAGACAGTTTGTTTTGAATATTCCAGCGGAAGTGTGGTCTACTGTAAAGCAGATACTGTTAATAAAAAGCAACATCGCTTCCTATGGAAAAGGACCACTGTTGCGACAATCTTGGGGTAATGCAGTTTAATCATAGAATGGCTTGGGTTGGAAGGGACCTTAAAGATTGTCGTTTAAGGTCTGAAGGAACGTTTGCTATTAAACCCAACAGATTACAGCCCCACTGCCACTCTGCCTGCATAGCAGAGAGCCACAAATTTGGGGAAAATTGCAAGACAAACCTAGCATCCTGTAATGGCCTAACCAAATGCTGCACTAACCTAACTGGCTATACATTTCTAATCAGTATTCATTCCCTGTCCTTAAAATAAACAGAAAACAGATTTCTCCGTTTCCCCTAAAATCAATCTTTCAGTGTTATCTGTCAGTTGCTTTCTCCCAATTAGTATTCTAAATTCATTTATTTTTGTCATAAATTAATTTTTTTTTTTTTTTACGTACCTTGGCACAAGTTTTTCATTCAATACTTGTGAGTAATGTGACAGACTTAACGTTGTGTTGCTTAGCAGTAATTAAAAAAAAAAAAAAAGTAACTTTGTTAATGAATTGAGATGAATCAAAAAACCGCCTTATTAATTATTGCTTGCCTAGTAGGCTAAGCTTTGGCTCTTCACCTCACTGGCCCAGAGAACATTTCTTGCCTTTGGCCATGTCGGAGGGGCTCATTAAAACATCTCTTGGGAGCAGACAGAAATTGTTAGTGAAAAGCAATGGTCAGTGCCTCAGCTAGAGCTCAGCAGGGAGGGGAATCCCTCATCACTGAGAGCTAACAAGGCTGTATGTATTACACCTGTAATCAAACTGCTCCGAAAATGCCAGGAGACCACTGGGCTCTCTTTGTGATTGGTGAAGTTATCTGAAAATGCTGAATCCAATCCATAATTGATGTGCACACATACAATTACAAGCCTCCAGATATCAGTTAAAATGTTGCAGTTGCAGGCCTTAAGGATTGGCAAACCTTAACATGCATGGCATAAAATAAGGTGTTTGACATAATAAAAGTGAACTTGCTTTGCTTCCATGCACTGCCAGTTAAATTTTAATTGAATTTGCTACATTTGTTAACAGATGTAATTGTAGAAAGCCTCACTGAGAAACAATGGTATATGGATGGGCTTGGGCATCTTTTAGACATTCTATGAATTAATTTGTGCAGTTCAGTAATGATCTACATCACTCTTTTGCCTAAGGTAAGTAAAATTTACTGTGATGAGTAAAGTGACCTTGGGATATAGAAGTCTGAGAATTTTACATATCCCAAGCTTTGGGTTAGTATAAGGGAAAACTAGCGCTTCTGTAAGACTTGCATGTGGGCCTGGCTTCCCTATGGTCTCCTAGAAAACTCAAAACTTTAAACAGTTTTCAGTAGTCAGCTTCCAAAAAATTCAGCTTGTAGTAGATGAGAAGTTTAAATGTGAATTAAATGTGCTGACCAGACAAACTTAGAATTCAGTGACATAATATCATGTAAACCAACATTTACCGTAACTCATCCAAGTCAGCCTCAGTACATGAGAAAGAAACCCTCTACTGGTGCTATATATGCTGTTTATAGGGATGCTGAAGATCACAATGGCTCCCTTCTTGCTTGGAGGAAAGGACAGTGGGACAATGTGTAGTGATAGAACAGGAAGAGAAAAAGAAGGAAGCAGAGGTGCAGAAACAGCAGGCTGCACACCACAAATATTTCTGGGGTACATTCACAAATTTAAGATGGAACAATCATTATTGCTGTTTAAGAAGGCTTCCCTACTTTGTGTAGTTCTGTGATTTTTTTTTATTTATTATTATTATTATTATTTTTTTTAAATAGTGTGTAGATCCATGGCAAATGTGAACTGTGTGTCTGTAGCACTGAAAAGTGATTCATGAAACTACAACATGAAGAACATGCTTTCCTCTGCTTTATCTGGCGATAGTTTATATCAAATATGACTATAGGGTGTTCTTCTAGGAGAAAGCTAAAATTTTTATCAGCCATTAATAAATAGGAATAAGTAGAAAACCACATAATGCCTCTTTATGGTGCCTCTGTCAGCACTATGATCTCTGTCCATTAAATTTGGAGGAGAAGCACTCCTCTTCCCAGCCTTTACTGCTTCAAAAGATGTTGCCCAAACTGAGTTGTTTAGGCTCTGTCTGTAGAGAAAGAGAAGGGACATCCATACCCAAAGGGAGAGTTATCCCACCTCTCAGAGAGAAAGGAAGATTTCAGATTTTGAAGGGAGCCCAGATGAACCCAGAGAAGGCCAAGGCTTAGGTAATATAAATCTTGCAGGCCTTTCCTTTGTCTTTGTCTTTGTCTTTTTTTTTTTAATTATTATTATTTTTTTTTTTTAGTTATTACTATTTTTAAAAATCATTTTGTTATTATCTCTCCAGAGCCTTCAAAAATAAAATGCCTTTTTTTTTTCTGTCTGGATTTTTGTTTTAGCTACGTTTGATTTCTTATTATCTTCTAATCGTACACAGCTAAGAAATAAAAGAAATAGAGAGCAGGGGAGGAGAAAAGGTGCTGATCAAACACAGTCTTGAGGGGCTGGGTTGAGAGGTGTGAAAGACTTCAAATGCTTATTGACGTTTATTTGAAGGCACACCTTTTTTCCATTTAATTTTTTATGTAAAATTGAAAAGGGGAAAATATACAAAGCCACAGACCCTGGCAGTTCCTGAGCTAGAAAAAGAAGCCATTTTTTCTTATTATTCCTGAACTGTAAGTCAGTTAGCTGTGATTTTCAAACTGTTGCCACTCTGAAATTTCTTCCTGTTATTGTGCCACCCAAATTAGAAGCATAAAGACCTGTTTGTTGTTAGCACTACATGTTTGACAGGAAGCATCATTTACAGTGGTAGAAGTTGTTTTCTACCTGATTCTGTAGACACAGAGAATAAAAAAGGCAGTTGCCACCCCCTAATAGTAAATGGCTTAAGTGCATCATCAAGTTTGTGACAAGACATCTGTGGTTTAATTTGTAGCATTCTCCTGGTACTGAGAGGATACAGATACGGAGCCAAATTCATCCCAGAATCACTGGCTACATTCAGATCACATGAGATGTGAATTTGACCCATTGACTTCAGTGGTGTAAATGACAGATGCTGAGGAAGTGGACAAAAGTGGCTTTCCCCCACCTTTGCCCTCTCTGAGTTCCAGGGCTAACAGAGGCTTGTCTGTATAATTTAGAACACCTCAAGGCTGCTCCAAGCTCCACTGGCTTGTAACAGCCTCCGAGGTGCTTTTGTGCCGCTGAGGGATTCCCAGCACATATGCTCTGGCCATGGGCCCTGCAATGGGGTGTGGAGCAGAACGACATCACTGACTCCACAGCCCTCAGAGGTTGCCCTGGCTCCCAGGCAGTCCTCTGCCTCTGTTAGGGCAGTTTTCCAGGATGTTTGTATTGCTGGAGTCAGAGCCGTGCTCTGCTTGTGAAGTTGCATCCTTGCCATTCAGTGTTGAAAAGATGAGGGCATGCTAATTTATCACTTCTGTTGTATTGCCAGCTCATGGAAAGGTTTCTGCCACTTGTGATTATGGCCTAGGCATTTGTAAGGGACTTGTGTCCTCTTTCTGTAGGTCTTTCTATAAATTCGCCCTGAAGATGGTCCTGCTTTTTGAGTTGTTGTTGCCTAATGTATACATATGTATATATTGCATACATGCAAGAATACCATATATATATATATAAATGTATATGAATTTGTATTTGTTTAGAAAATCCTACTTCTAATAAGTCTTGTAATCAAACATGGGATCAGTAATATCAGTTATAAGTGACTACTAATATGCTACGGCACATGTAATTACCAAAGTATCAATAATCGATATTTAGTAGGAAGAAAACTGACTGTTCGATTACTATATCTAACTCAGTGACTGTGTATACCTGTATGTGCAATACATATGCATGTGCATATGCTTGAATATGTGTAACTTTCATAAGTTCTGGTGCATCAACCCTAATGTGTGTACTCATACACTTGGTACAGTTTCAGATCAAAACAAGTAGAGCCCCAAACAGATCATTTAAACTGTAGACAACTGATGCTTCCATCCTGTGCTCTCTGCCCTGAATACAAGCAGGTGAGGAATGGTGCTAAATGCTTTTGATGTTACCAGCTCCCATTTGCCACCCAACTTTTTTCTTCTCCAAAACCTCTTAACAAACTTCAAAGGCCTCCTTGCTTCTTGCCTTAATCCAGTGCACTGAGACCTTTAGTTCAAAGAACTTTCCTTAAACCCTCTTCTTAAACTGCAACCAAAACTTTTTCTTTCCTTTCCACAAAGTAGCAATTACAGCTCTGTTGCGTGGCAATTGGGCTTGGGCCGATCAGCTCCTGCTATTAATTAATCTCACAAAGGGGGCTCATTTCCTGGCATTCAAATTGACAAGAGAGCAGAGAACAGAAAGCCCTTTCAAAGCAGTTCCAGTTAACTGAGGGAAGAGGTATCAGAAAAAAAGAGCCCCACAGTATTTGAGGTAGAGGGCACATTTGATACTGCCTATGCTTGCTACTGATTGAATGATTTTGTTGAGGAGAGCTCTTTACTAATCTTCTACCTGTAAAAAGCTCAAGAGCAAGTAAATGCAGCACAAATATTGCTAAATTGTGGCAAAGAGGCTTCACAGGCTAGGCTTTCGATTTCACTCTCCCAGTGCATCTTCTGGAGCATTATACTTACTTTAAACAGAAAGTGTTCACTTTACTAACACAGAAAAGCTCTTGGAAGAAGGGGGGGAGATGAAGAGGCAAGAAAGAAGAATAGCAGACAAGAGATTAAAGCTTTTTATTCTGTATCTCTTTCGTATTCAAATTGTGCTAAGGGCTCTGTGAAAGTTAGAAGCAAGCTTGTTCAGGAGAGCTTCTAAAGTGTGTACATGGATTTCATGGGAATAGAAAAGAAGCCATGGACTGGGTAATGAAAGAAAGATAAGATGTCCTATATAAAACAACTCAAGAGTAGTTCAATTACTTCAGCAAACCATCAAGCAAGCTTTGAAGATTTGAGGAAACACTGCTAAAATGTAACAAAAAAACCCTCATGTTGCAGGTTTTGTACCACTATATGTTTGTATACTGGGTGAATTACTTAAGCTATATTCTCTCTGTGAATGTTGTTTACTTCTTTAGGGGTTTTATTGTTATTTTTCTGGAAGAGCTATGTTTGTCTGGGAGAGTTATGGAAAATGCAACATCCTTGTTTGATCTTTGTATCTCCGTGAAAGGGAGTGTGCCATAAAAAAATAATAAAAAAAAAAGGTATCATTGTTTATCAAAATAAGCCTGGGAATTAAAGGTCTCTGGCTGACAGTTTAACATATTTCTTTTTGCAGTTAAAATAGCCCTCCTGACAGAGGCTAAATAGTATAAGAAATAATCAACTGCCTTCACCCAGGGAAAAGTCTGAACCAAGGAATATATCAGCTATAAAAAAAAAAAAAAGTCTGCAGTTTAGAAAATACCTATTTTTAATTGTAGCTATCTCTTCCTCTGTTGACTTCCCCTACCCAGTTCTCTGACGGAGACTTGACAAGTAACATCAAACATGGCCCAAGAACAAAGCTAACCAACCATGGCCTGCAGCATCCTTCAACCAAAAGTCACCTTTAGTCAAGCTTTGCCATCTAATTTGCAGTTTCTGTTTGTACTCTTCAAGCAGAAGTCCTAAAACTCTTACGGTGTAAAGCTTTCTGTGCAGTAAAATTACACTGAGGATGCTGCAACTATTTAACGCTTCTAGCAACCTTTGGCTGCAGCCATCCTGGGGTTCTGACTTCAGAAACGCAGATCTACTTTTTTACTAATGTTTATTTGGGTGTGTATGTTTGTTTATTCTTTTTTTTTTTTTTTTTTTAATGCATCCTGAATAATACTGCTGTAAGACTCCAATTTTAAAGTGCAACTTAATCCCCTCCTGTGCCAGTGTCCTGAAACAGAGCTAAATTACTTGCATAGATTATTGTTTTTTTAATTTAGTTGGGTCAAATAGATGGCTGAGTGAAAGACCGCAATGACTTGTTTGCTTGAATCAAAGTAAACAAAGACAGTAGAGAGGTCCTTCTCACAAGAGGAAAAATCCTTACAAAAAGGAATGTCACCAGCAAAACTCATCAACTCATGGAGACAACAAGAAGAGGAAAAAATGAAACTTCCAATACAAATTAATTTTCTACTTTGAAGGATGACCATACAAACTCATTAAGCATAGTATTCAAGAGTTTAAAAATCGACATTTTTCAGGGGACCATCAAAGGTCCCATGATTTTCTAAAAACTTGGATCATTAACTTAAGACCTAGAGGATCATTAAAATATGGCATCACTTGTTTTATTCAGTATTTAACTGTCCTGGATTCACAGGTACTCAGATAAAGGTTGTACAAACTGTGTTTTGCTCTGTACCGAGTTCAACTCCTAATGCCACATGAACCAACGGCATTTGGTAATCAATTCCATTCTGTGTATGACCCTCAGTGTCTGCTCTGAGTAGGCTGAAGTTGTGCCAGAGATCTGCTGATTGGATGCTGAGTTTTCCCTCCAAAGACGGACTGCTGAGAAGGACTGTGATAAGAACTAGCATACAGGATAATCCAATAAGCCAATGTTAAAAGTTTGTTGACACTCAAAGGCAAGCACCAGTCATGGCTGGAACATCTTTTAAAACTAACAAAAAAACAAATAACTGAGCCTTTTCTAATTTTATTTTATTTTATTGAGTTATGCTTTATGAATTAGGACTCATGAGTTTTGAACTGCGTACTCTTCTCCATTCCTAAAGGAAGATCTGCTGGGAGGAGGACAGTGATGAAATTAAAGGGAGGGACAATTTCTATGTTGTAAATGAAATTTCTTTGTTCTTTACTTTTTGTGATGGTTATTATAATATGTTGATAAAATACAGTTGTATTTAGGATTACTTCTCTTGCTGCACTTTCTTCACTTATTTGTCCCCATCTTCAATTCATTTTGTTTCTTCCTTCCTTTTATATATCATTATTTTTGCCTCTGCACTTTGATCTCCAGTAATTTATGTCCTAGTGGAATTACACCAGGTCATCCTCAGTAGAAGACCTCTATGTACTACTCAACAGTTACATTAAATATAATACAATTCTTGGATTTCATATAGATGTATGCAATCTCTTACTTATGTGTTTGGTGTTCTGCCACAGATATTGCCTTTTTCAACAAAACAACTTCGGAGTGATTCCAACCTTGCCGCAAATAAGACAACTACAAAAAACTTAAGCTAAGACTTCACACAGGGTTACACGTTATATGTTTTGAATATTTTAGCAATATCTGTCAGTACCTCTACCACCTTCATTGAAACAGTGATAGATAATCTTTAATTACATTTACAAAATAATTGACTGTTCTCCTTGCTTCTATTGTCTTTCCCCTGTTCTCTATTCTTCACATCCTACTCCTCTCTATTCTATTCTTTTACCTGACTAATTTAGATTGCATGCTTTTTGAAGCATCATTCTTATCATTTTATGGGCTCTGCTTAGCACACATGAACAAACTCCCACCAGTTTTGATGTGTATATACACATATATGGGTGTCATGTAATGCCAGAATTGACCTGTCTGCCTCCAAACAATGTGATTGTATGATTGTGCAAGTCTTCTGAAATAAAAGTCCTTTGGAGACCCTCACAGACATGTGGCTTTATCTGAGTTCCTTTAAAAGTTAAAAGCATGTTTTTCATTGACTTTAACAGAAATTAAATTGGCTCTTAAGCATAAGAGAAAATAAACATTTTTAAATAAAACACAGCAGCGAATGTGAAAAAAACTCCTTATATTTTCTCATTTTAGATGTGCCAGAAAACAAAACAACGTTGTGGCTCTCTAAAATTCTTTCTGATTTCTGAAGAAAAGACAGTTTTGCAGGAAATAAATAAAAGGTCTCTGATTAACTGACCAACAAACAAAGGTCTTTCACTCTTCCTAAAATGAGCAGTCTCCCTATCAGCTTAATAAAATTGTCTGGGGCAATTTTGCTGGTTCTGAACTTGATATAAAGACAAATGCCATTCTCGAGACACTAAAGCATACCTTTAGATCAATAGAGCATAGGAAATCCTCCAGAGATACAGTCTTGTTTATGGTCAGGGAAGCCTTTTTGGGGTCGGAAAAAGAGGTTTCCACAGTATTCAGGTTCATTAGAGTAAGTATCAGCCTAGAGGAGCCCTAATTTCTTTGAGACCACAAAAGAGATTCATTTGAAACCTAAGCTCTTTTTCAATTGTGGTACTGGAATAATAGATTCTATGGCAAGTATCTTGGAGACGGTGGAAATGGCTGCTCGCTTTTTTAATGCACAGTTCACTGATTAACATCTGCCTGGTTGAACCCATATAAACGTGGAATGGAGTGAAATTTTATTGAGTAGACTTGCTGTTATGATGCCTATGGGCATGTAGATGGGCAAATAGGTTGGACTTCATCAGCCACTGGTTCTGCTATCTGGAGACTATATACTGGATTGACAACAAAAGCTACTCAGAGTAATGGTATTACATGGTAGGTGTCACTCTTTTTTCTTGCATTCTACTAAATGTGTATCACTTGTCTTGGACAGCAAATAATGATTATTGAAGTCACTGGGCAAAAATTGTGATTGTATCATCTAAGTATTTCTGAACTTCCACATAGGACAAAATGGGTTATTAATTTGGAAGGTCTGTATAAGTCCTTTATTTGACAGGAAAAAGGGGAAAAGTGTACATGACTGAAAGTTTTTAGAACAGTACATTAAAAATTTCTTAGTAGTTTCCCCACACTTAAAGCTGAGTCACTTCATTTAATGACATAACTCTTTGCCATCTTCAGTGTTACAGCACATTGAACTCAGACTCACTAGTGTCACAATATGAGATTCCAATGCTCTTATTCAAAATGAGGTATGATTTCCAGAGAATGACAACAAATGAAGGGAGCAACTACTTAGCATGAATAAAGAGTTTGACTCTGCCCCCATATTTCACCATGTGAATCATGCTGGAAAACCAGGAACAGCTAGCATCAGTACTTCACTCAGCAGGCTGCTGAGTGCTCAGTGGGATAATGGGTGCATTTTAATGTTTAGCTGATCCAAATTCTTCAGTTTTGACTAAATAAAATGCTTCAGTTATGGATCAAATAACCCACAAGTGATATATTTAATAAAGATAAATATGCCCACAGTGGTCACCTAGCTCAGAAGGAATATCCCTACTATGGCAGAAAGAACTGAGATGATATTTTCAGAAACAACACAATGTCTGTAGCTGAATGGGAGAAAAAATGTGAGGTAAGTAAGAGCAATTGAGAAATAAGATTCTGAACTGGCCATGTTTCCTGTTGTCACTCGTACAACCAAATTGAAATATGGACTATAGATCTTGGATACTGAGATTTTTATCAATGTTTAATAGTTATAAAAACACATGTGCAGGATAAAATGTGCTGGATTATGGAGTGAATTTCTGATGTTCAACAGTCCTTAAATATTCAATTGTTCATGGAGACATCTAGGTTACTGTTATATAGTGGAGTATACAGCACACAGTATGGAAGAACTCAGTTCTTTTGTTTACTCGTAGCAAGATTTAACACTTTGAATGGCAAGCTGCTGTCTCTGTAACTTCTTGAATATTTTGCAAATCTCATTTAAAAATAATCTAGACAACACATGATTAGATGCTGAACGTGGTAAAAAGTATGTGGAAAGGTGGTAGTGACTTCTCTCAAGGTGTGCTGTGGCTGTAGAGTTAAAGATGTAGCACTTGTTGGCTATTATGCCTAGCAGGCCACACAAAAAAAGTGTATGACTTAAATCTAAAACACAACTCCTGAAATCTGAAGGGATTGTTCTCAGATCTAGACTGTAAATACTGTTTTTCTAGGAAGAAAAGATGAAACAGGTAAAGGAGGGGCACCTGTGTTAAATCACTGAGAAAAATGAGAAAAATGTGCTGAAAACCCCACAACGTTTAAGTTGTGAAGAAAAATATTTTATTGTGCCCAAGTCTAGGCAACTGCACCATACAGCTGACTGGAGATAGAGTAAAAATACTCAATATTTATAAGAGTGCATTTATTGACAAATGCTAGAAGGGGAGTAAATGACTGAAAGAAAGGAGAACTTAAAAAATCTTAAGATTAGGGAGCCTACATCATTATTATTGTGTTTTGTTGTTGTTTTGTGTTTTGTGTTTTGTTCACTATGCCTATGTATTTCTAAGGTCTGATGCTTTGGAAACAGTTGCAATTTTGTTTGGCTTTATGGAGAAAGATACAGAATATAGTGCTGGATGTTTCCTTTGTACACCTTACACTGGTGATACTGACCTAAAATAAAACTATGAACTGGGTTGAAATGTTGAGACCACTTATCCTCCTAACTCGAATAAAGAAGGAACACAAAGAATATGTGGGAATGTTGGCAAGAATGTCTGTGACATTTAGTTAAACAGCAATGCCACTCAAAGGTGTACAGTATTAAAGATTTACTCTAGAAAAAGAAATTGTCTATAAAGCTGAGTTCAGTGATACAGTGAATTGACCTGTGTAGTTGGCAAAGGTGCAGTGCACAACAAATAATCAGGTTGTATGTGCATGTTATTCTGTTAGCTGTGTAAAATCTGCTCTGGAAAGATCTGCATAAGCTTCATGATTAGATTTTCTATTGTCACAGGTATTTGTGTACAGCTTTCAAGATACTGAAGATGGAAACTTGCAGTTTGTACCCAACTGAGTTTGTTTCTAGTGCTGCCAAAGAACCTTCAGCATGGCTGAAAACCAGGCCATAAGGGTTTTTCATCAGGCTGTCATTTAAAGAATGGTAGTTTTCTTCTCTGAAAAGAGCAGCTGCTGGCTCATGAATGTCCCAAGAATGTGGCAAACTTCATTTTTCTAGGAGTTGGGACAGTTTGTCAAACAACATCAAAGCATGTAACCTTGGGTGCTTAAAATAATCAGTGAAAAAATATAGGCTTCTCCAAAAGGGTATTCAGAGCCTGTGTATAAGAACCTTGCTCTGAATTTATTTTTATTTTTATTTTTATTTTTATTTTTATTTTTATTTTTATTTTTATTTTTATTTTTATTTTTATTTTTAATTTTAATTTTTATTTATTTATTTATTTTTTTGCTTAAGCAGGTAGTCTCTTATGGAAGCCTGTTTCCACCAGTGACAAAGGTAAAATTTCTGACATAATTTTGCCAAACCAGACATATTTTTTTGGAAGAAGGAACTAAAGGTTCTCTGCTATTACATTTCATTGTTATGAGTTATCAGAGAACATTATTTTCCCACTGAAATTGTGAAGTGTTTAGTTTTAATCCTTTTGCATAATATGAAATATTTCAGTGTTTCCACCATTGCAGTCCTACATTCTGATTTGTTGAGCTAGTCCAAAACATGTGAGGTATGTATTTCTGATCAGTAAAACAAGCCTTATGAAAGTTACTTGCAGCCACAGAATCCTGGGTTCTGTCTGTGTCAGAGGGAGGGAGACAGGTGTTCTCTGAATGCAATTTATCTTCACTGTCTCAGGTATCTTGTGATGGGATAAATTCCTCTGTGAGTGTGTCTCCCTCTGGCAGAAATCTTGACACGTATTTAAGATTATACTTGTAGCTACCAGATGTGGAATTTTGGTGAAATTTCACTTTCTTCTTTTCCTTTTTTTCTTTTTCTTTTTCTTTTTTTCTTTTTCTTTTTTTCTTTTTCTTTTTCTCTTTTTCTTTTTCTCTTTCTCTTTCTTTTCCTTTTTCCTTTTTTCTTTTCAGTATTAGTTTAGATGTGTTTTCAAAGCGGGTGGGAGATTTAAACTAAAGGAGGGAAGATTTAGATTAGATGCCAAGGGGAAGTTTTTCACCACGAGGGTGGTGAGATGCTGACAGAGGCTGTGAATGCCCCATCCCTGCAGGTATTTAAGGCCAGATTCATTGAGACCAGACTGGATGAAGCCCAGGTTAATCCGATTTGGTATTTGACCTAGCATTTGGCAACCCTGCCTGTGGCAGAGTGCTTGGAACCTGATGATCCTTGGGGTCTCTTCCACCCAATGCCATTCTATGACAGATGTTATGATAGATGTTATGATAGATGTTGGCTCTCAGCAGATATAGCTTGGTAGGCTCCTATCTCTTCTCCTTCTGAATGAGATCTCCCTCCATGTGTTCTGTCTACTACAAGGACCTCAGATTATGAGCCTTCCATGATGTTCCACCCCAGCTTCTCTTATATTATCTGGAGCAGGGTACAGAATTCCAGTCTTCTAGAGAGTTTTGCCCAGAGGAAAAAATGGAAGCTATATACAAGAGTACTATGAGGCAGCAGTGAATTCTATTTTGCACATATTTATGAAGAAAAATTGTAATATAAACCAGTTCAGATTCAGACTTAGAATATTTATTTATTTATTTAGAGAACTTAAGTCTCAAAAGATTACAGTTTCTATCAGAAAACTCTTCATAGATCCTTTATTCTAATGATTTTTATTTATTTATTTATTTATTTTTAAATTTAAAGAATGAAGACAGCAAATTTGTTATTACTACAGGTAATGATACTCAGCTGTCCCCAAACAAAACAACACAGTCTAGAAGTCAAAAAGCCTTCCCACTGGTTCACTGTAGAAGGCTATACACAGATATAATGAAAAATGTACATAAAATTTAAGCTACCAAGATATAATTCTTGAACTCATCCTTAATCTGCCATCTATATGTGGTCTCTGCAGTCTCATGCTGTGCACACACTCATCACAAATAATTGGTGTGCACTGTAGTAAACAGACACTGAGATGAAAAGCTCTTAAAGAAAACTCACTTTAGATGCTCGCTTTCCTTGTATTGTGCACTAGAAAATTTTGATATCCTGTTGATGTTCTGGAATTATTTGAAATGTACTGGATTAAGAAATCAGATTAAGTGAGAAACAACCCTGTTAAATTTTGTAACATGTGTCTCTCACATCTTTAGTGTTTGGAATACATCTCAGTTTCAATACCAGTTTTCTAAAAATGCTGCATGCTTATTAAATTGTTTTATGCTAAGAATGGTGAAAAGAAATATGGTAGTCCCTAGTATACACATTTCTGAAGTACAGCAAGACATCCTATTTAGCAAAGGGTTACAACTTAGCATAAATCAACTTGAAACTCATAAAAGCAATAACTTACATATATTTTATCACCATAGGCACGTTTATTAGGATTAAAATTTTACAATATCGTAATACCCCTACTGGCTCACCTAAAAGTATTATTGTAATAGGAACACTATTAATAAATGTGTATCATACAGTAGGTACTTTCTCAAAAAGGGTGGCTTTGAACCCCATGTATTTCATTAGATGTGAAGAATTTGCATCAGCAGTTCAATATTCAATTCTATTTCATAAACAAAGTAAAAGGTAATATGCACATAACATTGGTGTACCTCAAACTAACTAAACATTTATGTCATTTTTTCTCTTAGAAACAAATTCTTCAGTAATACAGAAAAATTGTACGCCTTTAGTGCTTACTCTGCTGTAAATGGTTATTCAAAAAATATATTTTGTGTGCTGAAAACATATTTCATCATGTATTCTTTTCAGTATGTTACTTAAATATATATTCCAATTAAAATTTTTATCAATATAATTTCAGATATTGGTCTTCAGTATTGCCAGCATCATTAAGTCAATTGTCACTGAAATATCAAATGTTATTGCAACTTAAACTAATTTTTCAAGGTTTTTCTCAACTACTGAATAAATAGAGAAGCTAGAAATTGGCAGCTTTCTTTTATTTCCTTTCCCCACCTTCCCCTCCCCCCCCTTTTTTTTTCCTTTCAATTTTTTATTTTGCTGGTAGCAATTCTAGATGGCTGAATTGCATTCAACTCTATCAAACATCTATCGAATCCTCCATAGAGCACTCCAGCTGTTTTCACCTTTATGTTACACATTCTTTTCCAGCTATTCATCACTGGTCTTCATGATTTCATTTTGACAATAGCACATAAAATAAAAGGACATTTTGTGGGGATGTTTAATACAGAACCATAGCAGTTATGGTCTATATAGATAGTATTATTTTTGTCTAGAAAATCACTATAGGTGAGATTCAGCTCATCTAACTCAGGCACCTAGTCATCTAATGGCCTTCTGGAGATTGATAAGCACATTTAGGGCATTAATTGTTTGACAAAATTCTGCTGTAAGAGATGATGAATCGTACCCCCCAAATTCTTATCCTCCTCACTCCCTGATTATAAAGCCTAAGATGATTAACACAAATACAGATGTCGGATTTGTAAACATCTAAATTTCATATTTATGTCTCGTGGAATCGCAAGACATTCTTAAGCTCCTGTGTAGATACTTTGGGATTAGTGTGTCTGGAGCATGATGTTGACACAAGGAAAAAAAAGAGCAGAACAATCTGAGCAGTGGGGTTATTCAAAATTTTAGAGGGCATGTATTTTGCTAAAGTAATTTTAAACGTGTTCTGAGTGGCTGGCATTTGTCTCTAGGGATGTGAAGAACATCTGTTATATTCAGATGTGGCAGAGCAAGTACAATAAGAGCTGCCTTTGCTTATAGCATGGGCAGTCAAGGATGAGGGATGTCCATTCTTCACCGGTCTCTTGAAAATCCTTAGGCATTAGGAGATCAGCATTCAGAGTCTTCTTGCAAACCTGTTTGGTCTGCAAATGTGTCTTCCCAGAAGATCTGCTGGAACAGTATCCTAAACCATCAGTCACATCTTAACACTTGCCATCATCTCCCTACTTGTTAGAGAAAAGACCAGCTTATTGGAATGAAAATGACCACAAGGCAAGTTCTGAGTGAAAATAAAATGCAAATACTGTGAGAATTATCTAGTGAGTATACAAATAAGCGTTGCCATCTGTGATAGTTAGTTATTTCAAATATGATTTTCAGGATCTGTTTTATTTTTTGTTTTCAACGAAGCACAGAAACTGGAGAGTTGTAGGGAAATCTGGCCTGAAGAATTTGCCATCAGTATATACATTTCTTCTTCGCAAACAACATTCACTTACATTTCATTTGAGCACTTTCCTATTTCCGTTCTTTTTGTCAAAGAAAATCACTTGGTTGGAGGGAAAGGATGCTTACTGTGAGAACAAATTGACATGATATTTTGAAGATCAATATTGATTCTTCCCATTCAATGCATATTTTATTGCTAATTGGATGGGAGGCTATTCTTGTTTGGATATATGCAAATATTTCTGAACTTTTTGCTTGGAAAAATAACTTAATAAAACATTTTTTTTTAAATGTATTTCAATATATGTAGAAAAACAAAACTAGTTTAGACTTTGGACAGATGGTTTGATTTGGTGCAGCTGAAAAATTGCACAATTAAAACCTAAATATTGTATATTTCCAAACTGCATGAGTCAGAGGTCAAATGTAGGCATTTATTTTTAATTTTGTCAGAAGTTCTTGTCTAGTGCACCATATAGAGGGAAACTAAGCAAGATTAATGCATATTCCTGACTAAGTATGATTGGAACTTTCTGCTGGCATTTATACATAGGTTTAAATTCATTAAAATATAACAATCTAATATTTGTTTTATATGACTGAATTAATTACATTTGTAAATGTTAACACTCAATGACAGGTCTACACAAATCACCTCATTAAAATACAAGTAGACTGTGTGCCCAAACTCTTAATTTTAACTCATTTTTAGCTAACATTAACGTAAGTGTTGACTTTAAGAGCATTAACCTATGGAGAAGTTTGCTTATCATTTCCAGTATATTCCTTGCTACCAATAAAAGAATTAGTACAGGAACAAAGAGTCTGAGATAACAAATTGACTGGACTTTTAATAGCAGCTGTCACCAATACAAGAACTTGAAGATACAGGCTAGTGGATGATTTCTCTCATAATTAAGACTGAATGCAGCATGTGCAAAACATAACTGCTTCAATCTTATAAAAGAATGGAAAATTGAACATCTTTCTTTCTCTTCACTCTTTTATGGTCTTTTTCAGACCAAAGTAAGATAAATTCTTGGTGGCGTTTATTTGCTATAACATTCAGGTTCCACAACTTGGTATGAAAAAGAGGTGTCTTCTTTTTGTCCATCCAGTCTATTCCCATTCTCCACTTCACTCTTTCCCAAGCTGTGCTTCTGCTGTTTCACAGCCTGACACTAATAAAGGATTTCTAATTTGTTTGTTTTCTCCATTCAAATAATTCAGAAGTCCCTGCTCTCCTTAGAACTATACTGAGTTTTCTATCTTTTTTCTGTTTCTGATTATCCTAGAAGATTTTCAGATTAGAGACAGTGTTGGCCTATCTTTTTTCCTTCAAGTCTTAGGGTTTTTTTTTGTTTTGTTTTGTTTTGTTTTTTGGTTTTTGTTTTTTTTTTTGTTGTTGTTGTTGTTTTTTGTTTTTTAGGGAAAATATCCAGTCAATTTTAGCAGTACTTTCTATGCTTCCTGAGACAGGTTTAGTGAAAGCAAGAATAAGTGCTGTTCTGTATGTGAATAACATTTGCTAGTTAGGCAGATAATCACAAGGCAGTATCACAGAATCACAGAATCACAGAATTGTAGGGGTTGGAAGAGACCTCCAGAGATCATCGAGTCCAACGCCCCTGCCAAAGCAGGTTCCCTACACCAGGTCGCACAGGTAGGCATCCAGGCAGGATATATATCACATATATATGTATATATCAGTATATATCACATGCTCTAACTAAATACATATGCCACAGAGCATAATCTGGGCAGATAGGCTAGAAAAAGAAGAATGGTAAGACTCAGATCATAAATGATTAGCCAAGTCCTTCCTGTTAAAGAAAATGTTTTGAGAATGACGATGACCACGTATATACAAACAGATTTACTATTACTAATGCTTGCTCCAAAGATGGCCACATTTTGTTTGCTTGACATTTGAAATATCCAACTTGAAACTGTGAAAATGCTGAGCTTCTTCAGAATTTCAGACTATGGTTTTGTTATTTCTAACTTTATACTTAGATTTTACAAGTCAAATACTTCACGCTATGTCCTCTGCCAATACCAAACAAAGTATATTGTAGATTATATGTGTGAAGCATGATGAAGAGGAGGCAGTTACAGATCACCATTACTCACTTACAGATCTGCTTTAATGCTAAATAGGTCAATGTAGACTATCCTAGAAAATGTGCTAATTTAGATTCTACCTACATATCCACCAAACTGCTTTAAGTTTGCAGTATGCTTGCTTGTTTTATTTATAAAATTTTCCCATCTAAGAAAATCTCTTTGATCAGATGAGAAATTGAATAAAAGATTCAAAAAAAAAATATATATATATTTGTGGACACAAAATTTTCAAAGAATCACTGTGTCATTAATTTACATAAAATTTCAGATTCATTTAGAAAAAAATGACAAATCATTGCTGAAAGCACATTTGGTTAAAGTATACAGAAACCTACTGAGATAGATGCAAAGATCAAAACGGGTCTGCTGCAGTTTAAAAAATTCCAGACATATTCTTAATGGGGTAAAGATGCAAAGTTGTGTTCTTCTATCATTTGTCTGAAACTATAATATTTGGCTTTATTATTTATATAATTCTTACACTGTCAAAGCAATACTTGTTTAGATATACTTCTCTTTTGTTTCTGAAGAAAACAGGTATTCTGAAATGGCCCTTAGAAATCAGACATCCTGAAGCATATTATTCTGCAAACTGTGTACATGGTTTTTGTGAAAGAATAAGAGTGGCCAGTTTTGAAAGTCTGTCGCTTCACAGCAATACTGGAAAATCCAGAAATGATCAATAGGTTGCTGTTTAGGATCTCCTCTGGGTATTTTCAAGTGTTATACATAATCACGAATGCTCGGTCTGTCAAAATGGAGAGAAAAACAACCAAAACAGTTGACACCCAAACCCTGAAACATAACAAAGTAGCCCAAAATCAAATCTTGTCATGTACTTATTTAAAGAAAAAGAAAAAAAAAAGAATACACTCTGCCTTTGTTGTATTGTAGACAGCGTATACCTACGTCCTGATGATCTGATGACTCTGAAAGAAAAAGGGTTTTTAACTTTCCTGCACTGGCATGTGTTAATCAATGTACGCTATTGCTTACAGACCAGACTCTGTTATAATTTTACACTTGGACCATTAGTGGACATAAACCAGATTTGTAATTGCTTTTCTTTAAGAGACTGTTCCTCTACAACTTTATTGCATGACGCTTTATACTGAATTGACTGCAAGAAATCAAAAAAAGCTGAGGATTTTAGCTTGTTCATATCAAGCGAAGACGTGAAGAAATTTTTCTACATTTTTTGCAGGTTTTTTTCTATTCAACACTGGAGTAAAGCTTCACCTAATGTTATGCAAGATATTTCTCTACATTCATGTGCCTAATATTAACTATTCTTTAATGTAATATCTGAAGCACTGTAAAACGCTATTAATTAATAATTAATCAGCACCTTATGAGACTATTCTGGATTTAATTCCTAATTTTCCTGAAACAAAACCTAAGGTGCCAGTGTTGACAGGACTGATTTTCAAAATACCAAAGTTGTCACAGAAAATGTGTTTGCCCATTCTCAACAATTTACATATAAAATCATGCAAACCTTATCCCATTGCCTGAGAACCAGATACCAACTCAGAGTCACAGAATGGTAGTATACCCTGAGTTGAGAGGGACACACAAGGATCACATTGGCTCCACAAGGACTACCCAAAAATCAAACCATATGTCTGAGAGCACTGTCCAAACACTCCTTGAACTCTGTGAGCTCAGTGCTGTGATCACTGCCCTGGGGAGACTGTGCTAGGGCTTGACCATCCTCCAGTAAGGAACTAGTGGTGGTTTTACAGTGACAAGTAGCTGAACTCTACTCCACCACTCTCACTCCTTCTCCTCAAAGGAATTAGGAGGAGAAAACATGAAAAATGTCTCAAGACTTGAGATAAGTGAGAGATTACTCACCAGATTTTCCCTTCCTTAAATCCACTCTCCAAAGCACACCCAGCATTGTTCATGGCTCAGCTCAGAGAGCTGTGTGTCCCTTTGGAGCAGCTGGAGCTGGCTCTGCCCTGACATGGGGCAGTACTGGGCTCTGCTCACAGAGGCCATTCCTGCAGCCTCCTCACCTCCACTCCCTTCCTCAACCTTGTCATATAATCCCAATACTGAAACTTCTGTTGATATCTAGTCCGAACCTCCTCTGATGCTAGCTGAGTCCAGCAGCCTGTGCTTCAGGATTTCCGACATGTATCCTGGGTGCCCCAATATATTTCCTGTATCTGACTGGTTTGAAGACTGTCAAAACTGGGAGCTCACTAGAAAAGCGTATCCAGCTAGGCCTTATGAGTCTTCATAACGCCACTGGAAATATGAAGGCTCCATGCAAGAACTGCAGATGGAGAATAAGATAAACTCTATACAAACTATTTAAAGGTGCTGTATGGAACGCTATAATACTGCACAAGTGATCCAGCACTGATGGTAAAAATAATCACATAAATGTTCTACTCCTTTGTTGCCAATCCTTTGGGGGAGATAATACAAAGACATGCTCACCTGGAATTGCCACCTGAAATCTTACTGTGACCATAAATTAATTTCTTGCAGTCTTTACTGAGGAAAGCAACTTAAATCAGTACCTTTTCTTTTAAGACATGATCAAACCATAACCTACTCTGCAAAGAGGCAATCTGTCAGGAAAACAGATGTGAATAACATATATGAGCTTCATTTTTCCAACATTTCCCATATTTTTAAAATGTTCACACCTAAAATAAGTGCTGTTGGTACTACTTTTTAGTTTGCTGCTTCGAGAAACAGCTCTAATTGCAGTAGCAAAACACCAGATCAGAAAGCATAAGATTTGCTAAGGAAAAAACATAAATTCCCATTTTATTGCTTCCTTTGATGGTAAATCTAACAGAAGTCCTGGAGAAATTCTTAAAGCACCTAAATTTTATGCGTGCTCCAATAGCTTTTCTCTTCCCCCAGGGAGAAAAAATACCTCAGTAAGAGATAGTTGTGGGTCTGGAGACTCATTGTTTCCTCAGACATAAATCTTTTTATTTTTATTTTTTTTAAAACTATACCAGAAATCAGGTTCTAGTCATTTTCATACGTAAAGCTTTGAATTTGATAAATGCCCCCCCAAAAAAGAGACAGAGTGTTTTATAAATCCTTACTTTAATAAGTTGAATAAATTGCTTTATGCTTTTTAACCAATATAGAAAAGCTATGTGTAAAAATATGTGCTCTTTCTTTTTTAATTAATCATCACTTTTTCTTCTGAGTGATATTAACAGATAGTAGAAGAATCAGGATTACAGAGGATATAGCTATTACAGAGGCAGGCTGGTTCTGTCCAAAGGCAATAGAAGCAGAAGACCCAAACTTTGAGGGCTCACCAATTCTCTCTTTCTCCCTGCTCTGCTCCTCACTCTTTTTCCTTTTCCTTGCTCCTTCTCACAATAGGAGCCTTTTGACCCTGGCCCCAGGCATGCACTTCATCCAAAGCTTTTTACAATTTACCAGTGCTGCCAAGAAACTCAAAAGCAATTCTGCCAAACACACAGGAATAGGTATTATTTACCCACAAATGGACAAGGAAAACAGAGCAGAGATTAAGATATCTACTCAGCGCTGCAGATACATTGCAGAGAATCCCACTACAGTGCACTCGTATACCATAGCTCTGTGCTCCCTTCAGCTACAGTCCTACAAGGACCGCAGAAGGGTTGTACTTACATCTCCCATAGTAACCTGTGTCAGAATGTATTTGAAAAGATGGGAAAAAAACATCCATAAATATTCAGCTGTAGTTATTTCTTTAACTCATTTTTTCCTTCAAGGTGACTAAATTTTCTGATGCTCCCAAATAAAAATAAGATGAATACATCAGTGTGAATAACTTCTCCCATGCAGCCAAGGACCTCAGCCCTGACTTGCAAAGATCACTCTCTGCAAGAGCAAAGACATAATTACACTTCCATGATATTTCAGTTGTGAACTCTCCCTGAGATTGTCACCTGTGTAGATGAGTTTATTTTGTCATGATACTTTTCTGATCTTGGGTCCTGTGTAATTTGAATGACAAAATAAAAAAAAAGAAAATAGTTTCAGTTCAGCTCACTGAACTGCTACGTGTCTGAAAATAGAATCTAATGCCTCTAAGATTTCCTACTAATCATGTGATGTCAGTGATTTTGCTTCTACCCGTTTAGTTATGCAATAATATACATGAACTGTGAATTTGAGGTGTCTTAAGCAAGCACTAAGCGCTTTATTTTGGAAATGAATAAAGGGAATGAAGATGGTACACAGGTTCTGCTCTTTTCAGATGTGGAAAATATTGTTGCCCAAGCTAGTAACTGGCTCCAAGACACTTGGTAAACCTACAGCCTAAATATTAACAACAAACATGCCTGTAGCTGGGCCACCTTTTCTGCGACCCTGTCAAATCTTATTATTTACTAATCCAAATGTCTAAAAAGTAGCTACAGGTGCACATCTTGGGCTTTGGATCTCTGTTTTGTAATTGAAGGCACAAAATAAGTGAAAGAACTTACAGAAGTTCTTTATTTATTGATAACGAAGCCATATATTTTTCATTTTTAAATCACTACAGGTTATAGAGAAGACTGACTAACTTTAGCAGCACTGGAGCAGAGGAGTCTGACATCAGTTGAGGTAATGCACAATAGGAAAGAAATGATGATTCAGATTTAAACAATTAATAGAAAGACAAGTTCTATATTTTATTGACTCATTTTTGTTAGAAAGGGGATTGCTACAGGAAAGTCTTCACAGACTTTTTCTATACCTTCACTACTAAATATACCACACAGCTCTGCATACAAAGCTGGGCATTCACCTAGTCACAAACTAAACAGCACTGAATATGTTCACTGGTAGGCTCAGCTAGCTTTCCTTGATAGAATATCTCTTTAATAGAAACAGATCTTTTCCGATAGTATTTTTATTAAGATCTTATATAACTGGACAGCACAGCTCACTGTAAAAAGCTGACATATAATTTCCAAACACATTGACTCCAAACTGAAGTAGAGATAAGTGCTTGATAGGTGGTGGGTGGTAGTTGTTTCCTGGGTGAGGAAACAGCTGCCAAATAGGCAAGTACAACCCAGCTGACAGAACATTTTAGAAGGTGACTGAATTTAAAGACTTTAATCTGCATACAAACAGCTCAAATCCAACACAGGTGAATTGATTGGCTGAAAGCCATTATCGTTTGGTCATATTATAATTGTAAAACAATTTTAGCAGCTCCAGGTTAGTTCCTAATGGAAAATATTATGTTACTGGAACTATTAGTAATGTTGCTCTATTGACACCATGCTCTCTGTTGGCAGTCACTTCAGAGAAGTGAAAGATGGAAGAGGGAAAGCAAATTAAGTACTTTTTTTTTGTATGTTTGTTTTTACATTTAATTATTATTTTTTAATTTACACTTTGGTACTTTATCCTGCTGGTTAATGCTTTGGAATGCTGAAATGGAGCTAGCATCATTCATAAATTCAGCTCTGATTTGACCATTGACTGCAGTTTTCTTCCATACCATCCTCATAGCTATCCTTGATATATATTCCATGCCTGTCAAATTAATGACTATTCTTATTTTTATTCCCATCTAATCACTGTTGCAACTCTCTCTGGGTAGCATACAAAATGATTGGTTTGCAGTGATACCTCAGTATGCAATGGTTATAATGACATATATTTTAACTCATAACTTTATGCTGTGATTTCAAAATCATTGCTTTGCTTGCTATTCTTTTATAGCTCTTGCATTATTTGTCCTATTATTGTGAAAGACTGACAAGTTTCTGCTGAACATAATTATTAGTTAATGTTCATACACTACATAAGTGCAAACATTTAGTCCTACAGCTTATACAAATAATGTGTTTTCATTGCTTCAGGAAGTAACAAATTTTAAGCTTCAAAATTGGACCTTTATTATGTATGTGTCTTTCCAATAGAGCTTCTTTCTGATAAGAAATACATTGATGATGGCAAAGGGTAAACAGACATAGTAGATCCAGAATGTAAAGAAAAAATCTCAACACTTTCCACTTTGAAACAGATTGGAAAATATGACACACAGTACCGCATGATGCTCAAGCAGATTGGATGTGGCTGAGAATGATGCTAAGAAAAATGTAGTTTCCTATTGACTAATGTGCTACACCCTCCCTGTTCAGAACTATAGCTTGAAAACCACACAATCCACCTTAATCCTGAGTCACCAGACTAATTTTTAAGAGGGAGATGGAAACCATTTTTATATCAGTAAAATAGGCTTTGTAATAAATGCTGAGTTATCAACATCTTCCTCTATATGCTAGTTACATATTTTGTACTTCCTAATCACCTATCTCACCATGTAATCCTTGCTTATGCTGCTAATTTAAACATGACAGGCAGGATTCATCTTGTCTAGCTTCATATGCTTCCCTTTCCACTCTTCACAGTCCATGGAGAGAATTAGACACTTGTAGGAAATTACAGGGTTAGTTCACCTTCCGGAACATAGGTGCCTGGTGCCATTTGAAAGAGTCTAATATACCCAAGACTGACACATACAGAGATTTGCACCCTTATAGAGGCCAGTGACATAACATAGAGCATGACAAACTATGTTTATGTAGCTGGATTAGCCAATTTCATTGCAGCATACAATAACCATCAAAGTAAGACAGACAAGTTTTTCCCCAGGTATTCCATAGGCAACTTCTGTGTGTGAGGTAGTTGTCTATTCTGCCTTTACAGGCCACTGAAATTGTAAATTAATCCATTCACAAGAGTGTGGGGAGCTATTCAGCTCACCTTCAAGTAGACATATGTTCTTGGTCTGCCAAACTGGAAATGCTTCTGGCTGAATTAATTAGACTCCAGCTAAATATAATAGGACCATAGGCAACTATATTTAGGCATCTGAAATCACTCATTTGTAACACAGAACTATTGTCCAGCATTGCATTTACTTGAATCCCACCCCTGACTTCTAGGTGATTTCAGCAAGGTGAGATAAATCACACTGTACTCCATCATCAGCTGCAGTGGAATCCCAGGAGATGCATAAAAGGTAGGGAAATTCACATCCCTCAGAAGAATTGGTTCAGGTTGTACAGACCAGGAAGAGGGCAATATATCAATAACATTTTATTCTTATAAAGAAATTTGTTTTTGCAACAATCAGGGTTGCAAATTTACCTTTTCTTTTGAAATGACAATGGATTTGAGAGTATGGTAAAACAGCTTGTGCATTATATAGATGGATCCAAGATATCTAGAAGTCTTGTCCGCAACTGAGACAGTCCATCAATTTTATGTTTTTTAGGTAAGATTAACAAAAACATTAAATCACTGAACTTCAGGGACTAATTGAATTCTGAGACTATCTGGCCCATCCAAATGTAGGATCAAGTTCTCCTTGGATGTTCTTAACTACTATTTGCCTATCTTGTTCTTAATACTTCTAAATGGAAGGGTTTCAGAACCCTTAAAGGCAGCCTTCTCCAGGATTTTGTCACAAGAACAAGAGGTAGATTTTTTTCTTTACAAATAAAGTCTTTTTCCTCTACTCATTCCACTGCTAGCAATAAAGAACAAATGATTACCATCTCACCATCTTTATAACATTGTACAGGATGGCAGTTATATTCTGACTTAGTCTCCTTTTTTTTTTTTTTCCTTTTTTTTTTTTGCCTGTTTTTGTTTCCTGGCTAAATTAATTCTTTCAACCTTTACTCACAGGTCATGTTTTCTAAACCTTATCTCATTTTTCATGCTTTCCTCTGGGTCTCTTCCATTTATCTTTCTTAAAGTAAGATGTTCAAAAGCAGTCAGAGAACTCCAGCCTCAACAGGGCAGGACAGGGTAGTGTGCTTTATATCATGCGTGACAGCCCTGCTTCTCTCCTGCAAAATGAAAATGTTTGGAGTAAGAAAGTCTCATTATCAATTTACATTTAGTTTATGACTCACATTAAAGCCCACATTTTTGCTCTATTTCTATTTGAACAACTACTCCCCATTTTATGAGAACTCAAGGAAATTTTGTATTAAACAGGAAATCTTCCTTCTAAACTTAACATTTCAACACATCTAGGGGGCGCAAGATTTGCAACTTCTTCTAGAAAAAAAGATTTTCATTTTTCAGTTAGGAGAGAAGACAGGACGAAAGACGAATTTGACATACCACAACATATTTTTCATCATGTAGATTTTTCCAATCTGCTAAACTACCTTCAAACTTAAAATTAGCTCAAGAAGAGAGAGATTGGACAGAAAGAGCTCATTTGACCACTTCAAGGAAAACACATTCAAAGAGTTGCCATGAAGCATTTACTAGTAGATGAAAAATTATATTTTTCACTTTTTTCACTTCTTTCACATCTTCTTGGGCATGAATTAAAATAGCAGCACACTATTCCAGAACTTGTCTGGATAGGCAACTACTAAGTAGAAAATACTTATAATGTTCAGTAGAAATACTGTCTTCACCAAAATCACTGTCTTTTGTTTTTCAGATGACTCAAGTGGAAGCAAGTTTCTCATTTTCTGATCCACAACCTTCAACCAGCAAAAATGTTGGTTTTTGTTTGTTTGTTTGTTTTGTACATGTGTTTGCTTCTTCTTCTTGTTTCTTTTTGTTACAAGATGCAGAATAGCATGAATGCAGAATAGATGCTGATAGCATGAATAAACTCTTCGATACCCTGTGAACCTTTGTCATAGGGAAGTTCTTTACTACGAGAGTGGTGAGGTGCTGGCAGAGGCTGCCAGAGAGGCTGTGGATGCCCTGTCCCTGGAGGTGTTCAAAGCCAGATTGGATGGGGCTCTCGGCAGCCTGGTTTAGTATTAAATGTGGAGGTTGGTGGTGGCCCTGCCTGCAACAGGTGAGTTGGAGATTGATGATCCTTGAGGTCCCTTCCAACCCAAACCATTCTATGATTCTATGATACTCTCTCCCTTCCTACTTCTTCTCTCTTTCTTCTTTGTCCCAGTATTCTTCCTTCTTCCAAAAACTGGCTTCACAAGGGGAAGGGCCAAAGCCAGGTATTTTCTGAAAACACACCAAAAAAAAAAAACCAATGTGGAAAGAGTGTGGGAGCTGAGATACGCTGTTTCCTGCATTAATACTGCACCCTCAAAGCGCAGTGTGTAGTCATTATGTGATGCCTGGCACCTTGATTTTGAAGCCCCTGACCTCAATCTACACCTAGATTAACTTTAATCAACAAAAGATTGCTTTAAAACAAACATTAAAAAAAAAAAAAAAAAAAAAAAAGAAACTCCTGTCTTGAGATGAGAAAATGGGAACTTGCAAGACAGGAACTTCCAAGAAAGAATGATTTTTTTTTTTTTTTCTATCAATTTACAATTTCATTGTTGACCATTTTTCCTTTCCAATAGTTGAGCTCTATAGACTTTTTCCAACTTGAGGATTTAGCATATGCTAAATATAGAGGACATGGCTGCAGTGTAGGCCTAGGGGATCTTCCTGGGCTTGGCTGGGACAGGAGCGTTACTGTATCAAGGGCAACAGAGCTGTCATGTGGCCAAGCGCTCTGTGTTTTTAATCAGAGGTACCTATTTCATACCATTAATGCAAAGCTACTGTCACTGCCAGAATTAGCAGATAGGCTGACTCTTTCTCTGAATACTCTCCAACACCAGCATCTACTAAAAAAACACCAAAACAAAACATAAAAATCATCACTTAAAGTCAATGTAGTTGGTAGCTCCTACTTAACAAGTTGATGCCTCAGTGATCAGCTATAATAAGGAAAAGCTACACTCAATTCCTTATCAACAGCCTCAGACTTGGCATAGTTGCATTTTGAAACAAAACCAAAAAAGATGAGAAAAGTGACACGCGGTACAGTATGACTTTAATTTTACTTTAGCCTTAGTAAGGCTGAATTGAAGCTGATGATTCAGTCATACTGTGGTCTTGTTTCTTCTTTGCCAAAGATGCTTTTTTTTTCAGAATAAAACACAAGACAGAGCCTACTACCAAGCTGCATTGAAGCATTGTTTCCTTGTATGCGTGTTTCTGCATGTGGGCTCACGTGAATTTATTGTCATTCCATCATTCACTGTGACAGGCATTGTAGCTCCCTGTCATGCCATGGCATCTTACAATGATGTGAACTTTAAAAATTTATTAAGATAGTAAGTTACAATCAATTAGAGATAAGTGACTTAGCTTAGACTAAAATGGAACAAAGACTAGGATGCTTGCTTGCAGTACTAACAGGTTAGCAGAGTTCACTGCAGACTTGTGGGGTAATTCTCCATTTTCATCAATTTTCACCTGTACCTTTGTCACTTATTCTGAAGCTCTGACATCAAGACAGTTTTACATACATACATATATATATATATATATTTAAAGATCCTCATAAATCGGAATTCAATCCAAATAAATATAGATATTTAAATTTAGATATCTAAGTCTGTGCTAGCCATACATGATTTCTTTTGTAAAAGCTATAATTTATTTTAGAAATATTGAATGCATCTTTGCACAGGAAGAGCTTATTTTTTCTCTGTTTAGTACAGAATGGAATTTATGTTAAACTGCTTCATTCTTGATGTCTACCTTAACCTGTGATAAATAAGTGCATATTCAGATGTTTTAATAAGAAATTCTTCAGTTTAAAGAAAAAAAGTTTTATCTCCAAACATCAAACCCTTGGAATGGTTCTGTAGTCCTTTATATCTAAGGGCTACTAAATAGATGATTAAGGGTGGAGAATAGATACATGCATCTCAAAGACACTCTATGGAAAACCATTTTATAAACAAGATGTTCATTCATTCATTCATTTTTTAGCACTGCTTAACATCTTTTCCATCTTGCTAAAAACATTTGGCTTTCTCTGTGCCTATTCTTGAACTGGAAACGCTAGGATCTTTGACTAGACTCTTTATACAAAATGTTAAAAATGCAGTTCTTAACAGAAACACAAACTCAGCATTGCTTATGACAACAGGACCAGTAGTAAATTGAAACACGTAGAGAAGGGGAAAAAAAAAGAAAAGAAAAAGAAGAATAAAAACAAGCAAATTCCCCTTGCTGATAAATCAAGCTCAGAGTCAGTATGAATCATCACATTTAATATTGCCGTGATCAGTATTCATGGAAAATAAATGATGCCAAATATGCTTTAAGAAAAAAGAAATCTGTTTAAATGGTATTAATGGTAAGGCATACTACAGCAAGGTGAACAACACTGATAATATTAAATTAACCCAAGAGGCTCCCTAATCAGGATCCCTATGCAGAAATCTGCTTGCCAACTGTCGTTCTTTTTCCCATTGGTTTAGTTAAGGGTTGAAGTTCTTCTTGAAGTTTCTTTTTTAATCATTAGATCCCGACCTTACAGTTTTCTCTGACTACTTTCCTTCAGGCTGTCTTTGCTCCTGTCAATTTAGGATTTCCAGGGAATTATTCTTCTTTGAAATGCATATTCCAGGCTTGAAATACTGGCATATGTACACTGTAGAGTAATTGTGGAGGCCAAATGTTTAATTACACATGACAGCTGGAGCTGTAGGAGTCCGAGGCATGCTTGAAAACAACTTATGCCCTATGCAGTCTTAACGAAAAGGAAGAAAATAATATATATTTAGGTTTTGTGCCACATGGTAGCCGCTGTTCTCTCTCTTTTCACAACTGAGGGTGGTTTGCAAGAAGTTCAGCTGCTTTCGCTTCTGTGTACTGTCTCTCCAAATATATTCTTTTTTTTTTTACTTTCATGCAGTCTCAGCACAAACTTTTAGTTCATACAATAATGAAGAATAAGAAGTTCTCAGAATGTCGCTTTTTTCCCAAGTGACTATAATGCAGTCCCTAATACAGTATTATTGATAGCATTTTATAAAACCAGTTTACTAGAAATGCCAAAATCAAATGATTTTAATTGCTAAAGATGCAAGTAACTGTCATGCTTACCCCAGTATATGCGCTTTGCTCAGAAATGAGAGAAATAGAATAGCCTGACTAACAAAGCTTCAGAAAATATTTTTTATATCAAGGGAAATATTTGCCTGCATTTACAGACAGAAACATTTGCAGATGTATGAAAATGCAGATTTAACTCTGCCAATAGAAACATTTGTTCTCAGGAGGAGAAAGATGAAAAATTATCACCTATTATCAGTATATCTGTTGATGAAGTTTGGCTCTTCATTTGACATAAACTCATATAGTTCTCCTGAAAAAATATTTGTGTCATACACACATTTAAAATTAATATTATATTGGATTATTATTATATTTACTGTGCAAAAGAGATTAAAATTTGATATTGAAATTTTGGCAAATCAGATTTTCTTTGTACATTGTGTTACCTAAGCAAATCTTCATTAAATTTTACCATAATATGAAAGGGATTTTTTTCTCACTGTATCTTCACTTCATACAGGATTGAGGTACGATTTCATTTAGCAGTAGTGACTTTAGTGTTCGACAGGAAAATGGCAGGCATTGCTTTAGTCCCAGAACGTTCAGTTCCACAGTGAGAAAAATAAATCACCAATACTCAAGTTAAAAAGAAATTTCACTCCTTGCAAGGAGGAGCTAATGAATATCTATAGCACTTATATTTGCGAACAAGAAAACACACAACATTGCTGTTATTTTCCTAATGTCTTTTATGTAATGAGAGAAAAGATGATAGTGATTTGACAAATGAACTTTAAAGAATACTGTTTGGTAGTATCAGGAATAAATTGTTTTTTACAGTACTTGAAGAATGAACAATCTTATAACTGACGAAGTTGGAATGAAACTCCCACCAGCAAAAAAATGTGAATGCTTGGCATCATTACCATGAATCAGCAGGGCAACAAAACCTGCTAAAATATGAAACAAAAATTCAGTTTTAAAGTACTCTGTATTCCTTGAACAAAGAAGGTTTTCTCTGAGACAAACTTGATGCTAAAGATGTGAATCATTCAGCATCACATTTTTTCCCTCTTTCTTTTCTTTTTTTCTTTCTTTCTTTCTTTTTTTTTTTCCCCTGCAGTTCCTGAGCCATTATCCTGAGAATTTAAAGATAAGAAATTTTGTCAAAATAAATAACGATGATTTCAGGTTTTTCTGAGCTTTGTTTACCTCTAGAAAAACAAGATGGAAGGGATGACTGTGAAGTCCCTGACTAGATGAGGAGAAAATTAGAAAAACAGCCAACAAACATTGTCATCTTCCACTTGAAAGCCCCAGAATAAGACATGCAAAAGGTGGACTCTAAAGTTGAAAGTCAGCTATAAGAGGAGGATAGGGAATGGAGCCAGGATGCATCTACATGGAACCTAAGGGACATGTACAAGACTCTTATGGAGGCACAAGGACTTCATGTCCCATCAGTCAGATCCCACCTTCAGGAATTGCCTGCAGTTGTACCCTTATCTAGATGGTTGAGCTTCTTGCTGGAGCTGTGCCTCATATAGATGAAGGTGTTTCAACTAAAATTAAGCAAAATCTTTGTCAGTTTCAGTCTGACATATTCTTGCAGTAAGATCACAACATCCAGAATATATGTTCTTTTCACTATTAGGGAAGCTTGAGTTTGAAGCTGCATAATTGCAATAAAAAGTAATAGCTTTTAGCTAGCTTTTTAGCCCTTTATATTTTCCATTAATATAGAGTAACATCAACACAGAAGGTTATATAGTACAGAGAAAGATATTTAAATCTGAAAACAAGAGAGATGGGAAAGATTACTTTAAAAAGTTTGGCAAAGGGAAAAATGCTTACAGTGCTAGTGCTGTGGGAGGCTGGCACATGATAGATTAACATGTTTGTATCAATCAGTCTGATTTTCAGTAGTATTTTGTTTCACTACAGTCTTGCCTTTATCCATCCTTCCTGAATATCACTTATCCCCCTGCGATATTATTTTTCCACCTTTATTTGAAAGTTATTTTAAGGCTCCTGTGTTAGGATTCAAGAGCTGCTTACTGATGTAAACAAAGCTCCTTGGGAAACACATGACAACATAAAGACCCTGTGAAATGTTTTACTTTTAGTGGGTAACATTATCTGGAGCTTGTGAGTGAGCCGCTCTAGACTGGCTTTTAATTTAAACCAGGCATAAGAATACACGTGTTGACCTATGGGCTTTGCTGGAGCCAAAGAGGAACACAGGAAGTGATGTCCTGAAAGTGAGCCGAAGCACCTGTACAGGTCACTTTTGGTCCATCATGCTTAACTAATTTTTCTCTGCCCTCTGACCTAGTTTTCCACAGCGCTGTTGAGATTTATATCTTTCATCCTGCAAACCCTCCAGCTGGCTTCAATTAACGAAACCAGCTCTAACTTTGTTATCCGATAAACTGAACTTTCAGTGCTGTGGAAACAATTGTTTTATTATTGTATTGACAAATTATCCTATTAACAAGTGGCTACTATGAAAATCAATTAAAATCTTGGCTGACATACGTGAATATCACTGGAGAAGGTACAAGGGAGAATTAACTAGTGAGTCTATTAACTGTTATTCTATACAGTTCATAAATTAGGTGTGACCAGCAAAAAATCTGTGTTTTGTATTGATAATTAGAACACAAAATTAAGAGGTGACATACACAGTGCCATGATATGGGATTTCATTTTTTTTTATTTATCTGGATGATATATGGGTTACTTGCAATGTGTCTGAGATATAATTCACAAGATTCTCTTCTTCTCTACTTATTGCAGGTAGATTCATCCACACTGGATGGAAATGCCATCCTCCTGCTCTTTTAATTCTATGAAAAAACAGGAGCAGTAAGTTGTATGCTAAAGATTTCCTACCTGATTGTTTACTAAACTGAAATAATCTCCTTAAAGATCTATTTTTCCTGAGCTAAGCATGTTGCTTAAAACAACAATTTTTTATGCTGATGTGCTGATTTATTTTATTTTGTGTTATTTTATTTTCAGAAAGAGTCCTGGAAGAACAAACTCATTCCTTAAATAAGATGATGTGGCCACAGACATACACAGTGTTGCAGTTCTATAAAATCTGTTTTACAGAGAAGAAAAATCAGACCTGCAGGCTGGTTGGGTTGTTAATAGTAGATGCTACTATTGCACTAGAAAGAATTAGTCAATATATTCTGCAGAGAGCAACACAGACTTCCTTTGATGCAAGCAAGGACTTTGGTAGGTTTGCTCAAATACCCAGGGAAAAAGATACAACACCTTTTATTATAAAAAGTAATACCCTATTGAAGCACTTTCAGTTAATAATCACTTGTAAAGTGTCTTGGGATTTAGTTCTGCCCTCTCGACACCCCTCGTAAAGTATGCTTTAAGCAAAAGTAAGTAAAATTATATGTAGTGTATAAAGTATACGTTATACTTCAAATGATCTTAAACTATACCTTAAAGTGCGCTTTGGGGAAACATAATCAGAAAAAGCAGCACCATAGATGAGAGACAATGAAACTTCTAAGGTAAAACTCTACTTTCCCTCAAGTATATTATACTTAATGGAGTTAAAGACTCCACTTCTAAAACCTTTAAGTGGAATCTTTTGGAGAAAAAAAAAAGTGTTACCTTGAGCTACTGCACTTGAAGGTAGTGTAAAAAAGGAATATGGACATAGACACACATGTATAAATATATAGACACATCTATATATTTAAGCAGAGGGTGAAAATATGAGAGAGGGAAGAAAATCTCCTCAGGCAAACTTGGATAGCTAATTGGTTTTTGGAACTCTTTTTTTTGGAAGGTAGTGGGGGTGGTAGAAGGTGTGATTTGCTACTCCATCACTATACATATACATATATGGAGTGAGAGAGATACACAGATACATAATTCTATGCATATGTACACACACATATACATATATATTTATATGTATTATAAGGAAATGTATACTAACTAGATTTTGTTCTGTACTCATATCTCAATTAAAATACTAAGACACAAAATCTGTTTCTTTAGGAAAAAGGAAAAAAGTATCCCTGGCACTGAAATCTTAGAAAATGAAAATGCTGAGAGACTTAAAGCAGAAAGAGGAAATTAGAGGTATCGTGTACCAGTGAATCGTTATAATTCTGTTGGCTGCTCTGTGGCAGCGATTCCTGTAGGAAGCTCTACATGAGCACATCTCATTGAGCACCAAGCCATGTTGCGTTAATTTATGGGAACTAATACTAGAAAGTTATTGCACAAAAGCAGAAGGAGATGGATAGGTAGAAAAATCTGCTTACTGGCAATGTGTGTTGTGTAACCAACGAAGTTCTCCACTTAGAAATGTCAGCAGTCCATACTGAAAAATAGTTTATCCTCAGATTCAAAGAATGGCTTAGGTTGGAAGAGATCTTAAAGATAATGTAGTTTCAACGCCCAAACATGGGCAGGATTACCGCCCATCAATCAGGCTACCCAGGCGTCATCCAACCTGGCCTCAACATCTCCACATTTTCTTTGGGCAGCTTTTACCACTGCCTTATTGCCCTCTGAAAAAAGATTTTATTCTTAACACCTAACCTAAATTTCCATTTTTTTAGTTTAAACCCATTCCCCATTGTTCTATCACTCTCATACCATGTGAGATGTTGTTTTCCCTCCTGTTTACAAGCTTCTCTCAAGCACTGGAAGGCTGCAATGAGGTCTCCCCTGAGCCTTCAGTTCTCCAAGCTAAACAAGACCAACTTTCTCAAACTTTCTTCACTGGAGAGGTGTTCCATACCTCTGATCATCTTTCTGGCCCTCCTCTGGACCCTATTCAACGGCTTCACATCCTTTCTGTACTAGGGGCCTCAGACTTAGGGCCTCACAAGGGCAGATTAGTAGGGGGCAGTCACCACCCTCATCTTGCTGAGCACCCCTCTGTTGATGCAGCCCAGAAGAGAGTTGGCCTTCCAGGTTGCAAGCACATTGGTGGCTCATGTGCAGTTGTCTGCAGGGCTGCTCTCAGTGAGTTCTTCTAGTCTGTACACTTATCTGGGATCACCCCAAACCAAGTACAATACTTCTCATAAGCCCACTTTCCAAGTCTTTGCAGGTCCCTCTGGATGGTGTTCCCTTCTTCTGTTGTATCAACAGCACCACTCAGCTAGGTGTTATCAGAAACTTGCACTTGATACACTTGATCCCATTGCCTATGTCATTGATAAAGATGCTGAAGAGCACCAGTCCCAAGACAGATCCCTGGGGAAAACCACTCATGACTAATTTCTACCTGGACATAGATCCAGAATGCTATATTATTAATTGTTTTTAAACCATCATGTTTACTACAGCTATTATTATTATCATTTACTAAGAGCGGTAACATCCAGAATCTCCGACATCCTTTCTTCTAATGGCCTTGGAATGTCTTGTAGGGCAGATAGCATTTTTTTCTAAGTTAAATAGTACAAGGGTTGCTCCAAACACAATGCCTCCTACTTTATTATGTTGGCCCACAACGTCAGAGGTGGATGTTTGTGGTATGGCAGAGAGGCTGAACCTTCCCACTATTATCCCATTACATTTTGTTGCCATGGACAAATGGCAGTGGAGGGGCAATCTGATGTAGTGGCATCTGATATGGAAGTGCTTATGATGCAAAGGTGTGTCAATGAGTGTGGAAAAAATGACACCCACTGACATTCATTGATTCTTGCTGAATGTTGGTGGAGGCCAAACAGTGGATGTGAACATGGGGAGCTGATGGGTGGTGTATTTCAGCAGTGGTGACAGTGACAGTGGGTCACATCCGCTGGTGCAGATCTTTACAAGCATGACATGAAGTCTCTTGTTCACTGCTAGTGAAAATGCATACCTAATGGTAGTGATTATGCTGAGAAACAGTGTTTTGTAGCTGAGAATTTGCTCTATCAAATACTGCTATTTTTCTCTCTGTACCTGTTGTATTTTTTGTGGAAATAAGTAGGAGGCATTACTTTTTGAGTGACCTATCTGTATATATGTGTAATTCAAACAAAAGCTAGGGTTTTTAATTTTGAGTCAAATGCTTTCCTTAAAACAACTCTTATTTGATGTTTAATTTTATATAAAATCCTTACTAGATTTTAGTGTTCTCTTCAGACAAATATAATCTGCAATGGCATGGAAAATTGGCAGAGTAATATGTCTTGAAAATGAAAGAATGCAAGAAGCATCCTGAGTTAATACATGGTAAGAAACAATTTGTCCTAGAGAACAATATGGACTGAAAGTAAGCTGCCATAAATCATGGTAGCTCTGGTCAAATCTCTACAGTTATAATAACCATAAGGTTCTTAAGTTTTATCTCAAGAGCTTAGCAAAATCTTCTAACCAAACTAGTTCATACAGAAGCAGTTGAATATACAGTATACAGTATACTATATTGTGTACTGTTTCATAGTGGTGATGAGCCGTAGAAATTTACATAGAGGTGGTCTTCTTTATGTTCAAAACATGAAGGAGAGAAGAATGTTTCTTGTTGCAGAGGATTTTTTATGTTTGCAAAACGCTGGTAAAATCCTCCTGATATTGTCTCTGGAGTCAATTCATTTCATGGCTGCTTTTGTGTGTGTGTACTTTTTAAGAATCTGTGGGAGGATGGTGGTTATTTTCCACAGGATGGAATGGAAAGCTGTGTACAATTTCTCCTGTGAGGTTGTTGTTAGCTATTGACTGGTAATAGTTATATTCAACTGTTCAAATTGTAGAGAGCGGTGTTGTTTGCTATCAGCCCATCTGTACTCACCTGAAATACACAGAAGTCTCCCACGTTTAGCTTTCTGATTGGAATTGACAGACTAAGAATCTTCTGATAACATCTTTGAAGGAGGCTGAACAATTTATTGTAACTGTCCCTATGCTTATGTATTCCTCAACAGCTCTCCTTGTACAGTCAGGGTGTACTTTATCATGTGGAGGATAAATAATGTTCTTTTCCTTCATTACAATGCATTCAGGTTTTCACTGTTGGTGTCTGATCTAACCTTTAGTTTTTGAGCTACGAAAAAATGAAAAAAATTTTCTTTCATCTCTTTAATCTAGCAGTAGTGCATAGTTGTCTTTGTTTAATAATAGGAAATAGCAAGGGATCTGCAGCAGAGCAGAACAGAAAATAATAATTAAAAATAACTTACAAATGCACTTGCAAATGCATGAAATGATTCTGCTTTACTTGCTGTTTCATACTATTTTACATTAGTATCCAGGCAACAGAAAGTTAATTTATGAAAAATTTTACCAATCTCAAGATTCCTCTGCTGCTCTCGTAAGCAAATTGACCAGAAGTGCATCACTCATTGCTTGCCAGAGGCTATTTGATGCTCATCATTCATCTTTCACTATTTTCAAAAGTTCTCCAATCAGAGATCAGAAACAAAACTTGGTAACAGATACAGAGTTGTGTGAAAAGGACGATTTGTGAATCCCTCCTAGGTGTTGGTGGAGGATGCAGTCCATCCTGTGATTGTAGCTGCTGCAAGGCTGGTGTGCTACCTTTCTAACTTTAAGCCACAAAATACAGGTCGAGTGGTGCATTTTTGGATTATGCTTGGAAATATTTAAGTTAATATTTGTCCTCACCCCTTGTATAAATACATGCAAATATATTAAGAGAAACCCAAATTAAAAAACAAACAAACAAACAAAAAAACCCACCAAACACAAGAGAAAGGCAATAAAACAAACAAACAAAAAAGAAAGAAAAAGAAAAATGAATTTACAGCTTTAATTAAAAGTTCTCCTTTTTATTCCTCAATTTGAGTGCATTATTTATGTTTCTTTGTGCCCAACATACGTAAGAAACATTCTGTGTTTATGACTATATTGTTCCTGTCAGTTGATTTTGTTTGTCAAATGCACAGATCAATTTATGATTTGCTACTGAGATCACTTGGGAGAAACCTCACAGTCTTGTGGTGGAAAGCATCATGAAACAGAAACAAGAAGCGGTGCAAACGCTTGTCTGCTTCCATTGTGCTCCTCTGCCGTATCGAAATGATCTGACTGTTGGTAAAGACTGTGTGAATATTGTTGTCTCCAGAGATATATGTGCATGCTACATAATATTTAAGTCTTGTCTTTTAATTCTGTCTTTATTTATAGCCTCATTTCCCTGATTTTCTTTTCCTTTTTTTTTTTTTTAATCCATGGAATCTCTTTTTACTCCCTTTAACAGTCCTTTACGTATCATGTGATGTTTCTGTACACTCTTGTCTTTTACTACATCAATTACTTTGTATACACAATTGTGAATTATATGCATTATAAAATGCACATTTAATTATGCTATAGGCATCACTGATACCTTAAATGAAATTTACATTTCACACCTGAAATTGCCATTCTCTTCATACAACCAGTATGATAAAACATCAAAAGAACAATGATATACTCTGTCCGTGGAATAAGAAATACTGTACGTTTTCTGAAACTCTGCATAATGATGAGTTAAGGGATGCATAAGCAGTATAACTCACCAATTTTTCATAATGTTTCTCTCTGTAACTCTGGCAAATTACGTGTGTTAATAAAAATGGGCAAAGTTTTGAATTCCTCGGAGTTCAGATGATGGTATAACTAAACCTGCTCTCTCTTTGGTGGAAGTGTGTTATGTGGCTCAACTCAGCCCAGACCTCATTGACTTCTGTATTCTGAATTTTTCAGATAATATCATCTGGCATCCATAGTATTTTAGCATGCCAAACAATATCTATCTTATCTAACCCAATCAATCAGTCTGTCTGTCATACTTTGCATTTATATAATGCCTTTATCCAACAATGCAACCTGCTTTACAAACTTTAATTAACTTAGGCATCTAGCATCTCAGGGAAGCAGGGAAATATGATCTCTTTTTGTACAGAAAAGGAAACTGAGACCGAGAAATTAAGAAAAAAATGTAATCTTCCCTAACTTTAGCTGAATAAAAGTTAGACATTTAGGCTTTAGAAAATCACCTTGGGTTCCCTTATAATTTAAAAGACATAATTCATCTGCCTTCTTTTAGGCACTGATTTTAGCATAAGAAGTTTTTGTTTCTGACCATGAAACAACCTAGATGATTACCTTAGACTTAAAATCAAAGATGCAGAAAATGATCCCTATCCAACATAACTTGCCAAACTCAGGCACAGATTACACAGTTGAAATCATACTGAACCCAGAGAAAACAATGCCTCAGCTTTGCTTTTGGCAAATTGAGAACACAGAAGGATTAGAAGGGATGCTTTTGTGGTTAAGGCCCTGGCCTTTCTACTCTAACAAGGAAAATCTGAACAACTGTATGTTTTGTCATTCTGAAAAAATACAAATGCTCAGTTAGAGCTCTTTCATTCTCCTAGGGGAAAAATAAATAAATCTTTACAGTTAGTGAAAGTCTTCTGAGATGAAAAAAAAAAAAAATACAAAATAGTTATTACATTTTCACTTGAAAATATTATAACACATTTTATTTTGGATTTTTTTTCTGGTTGTTTTGTTTTTTTTTCTTTCCCCTAATTCTGACTGCCTTCCAAAGGCACATGGTAGAAAAATGAAAATATGAATAGAAAAAAGAATAGGAAGATCTGAAGATGTACAAAAAGAGTTTCAAAAACAATATAAATATTTCTAAGAGTTCCTTTGAAATTAAAATGCATGTAGTGTTCTTTATTGTTTTATTTCTGACCCTACTTTAGATTTCCTTGGAGACATTTACCCTAAACGGGTCTTTCCTTCAAAATCTCCTCCATTCTTTCCATTCAATGGAGCCTTGTTAGGATGTCTCTGGAAGGAAGCCCACAGCACTTGTGTTTGTCTCTTCTGTACACTAAAAGTTTGTGCAACCTCCTCCCACTTCTGGCAGGATGATCATCCTAAGTACAGCATCTTTTAGGGTCATCCAAGGAGGGAAGTGCCTCCTTCTTCACTGAAAGCATAAAAATCATCATTAAATTCCACAATGCACTGGGGCTTTTCCATTTGTTTTTCCTCAGCATTGACCAGAGCTGATAAGGCAGCCTTTAGAACTAGCAAGCAATCTTAAGTATAAATCAAGAAGTTATACTTCAGACAGGTACCAAATGTGAAATGAGAGAGGTTGATACCTGCTGTAGCATGTATGTATGGGAGGGGAAACTGTGGAAGTGCTTGATGTAGGGAAATAAGAATTTCTATTGCCCATCAGCTCTTACATGAAGCAAAATGGCAGAGTTCAGCCATTAGGCTGAATAGGTATGTTGTAGCTTCCAATCACATCAGAATCAATTTAGTATATATACTATAGATAATTATAATATAGAATTTATATTTTAAAGATTTACTCGATATTCCTCAATGAGCATTTAGAAAATATCTACTGTAATTCATTGGCAAGGAAGAACATACACAAGCCGTCTCCTGCCCTGTTTATTGATGTACTTTAATTTATATCACTGGAAGAGAGTCCAATACCAAGGAGGTACCGGATCTGCCAGAAGTTTTCTTTATTTCTGATACACTTTCTTTTCAGTTTAACCAAGATGCTCTCAGCCATTTCCTTAGAGATTCTGGGACACAAATGACTTTGATAATGTACACCCAGCTCTGCAAGCCTTTAACAGCAAAAGCTCATCTGGGCAAAAGGGATCTTCTTGATTGCTATGTTCTTTGTATAGTAAGTTATCTTCTCATGTAATTTTTTCTAAGTGTATTTGAACACTTTTCCAGAGTACTTTCAATACCCAAAAAGTCAAATATGCCCAATAGAGAATAGATATATATTTTATTAATTTATTATTATTGTTATTGTTTTCAAACATGAACTCAGTAAAGTTTCTTTTTTCTTTGTGATTTTAAGAAATTACTTAGCTTACTAAAACGGAAAGTCTCTTTGATTCTCATTCAAAGAAAATGCATAAAAATTAATGGCATAATGTACATTGCAACTTCACACAATGTAGTATCTCCATACACTGCTGTCATTACAATTAAAATACATTTTTTTCCATTTTAAATCGTTGTTATTCATGGAATGTTTATAATATATGAAACAAATAATTATGACTAACACATTGTCTAATAAAGATGAAAAGGATGAAAACCCCTATGAATTTTTAATCTGAAAATAAAGAACATTAACAATCCTTAATTATATCATCAAATATTTAAAATTACCTTCAATAGTAAATTCTATTTGTATTTAATATATTTATTTTTTAGATATCTGTAACATTTTTTATGAGTGGGTACATAAAATATCATCAGCTGTTACAAAAAGATGCATCTTGACTTAATGTATTCAACATCTTGATCAAAATTTTCATTTTGTTTATTTTTAAGATAAATCAACAACCTTTCTAATCTATATTAAAATTTATATTTTTCTCAATGCAGTTGGATACATAATTAATATTACTAGTACTACAAAAAATAAATTGTGCTTGTGAGGCTCACAAGGTCTGGATTTTCAGATCTCTATTGAGCAAAATATTTATATATATATATATTTTTATATATATATATAATAGTTTGTGCATTCCTTGCAATATTCCTCTGGTTTTGGTGTTCATATACTACATAATGATCCTCCTTCATGTGCCACTGCTGTGTTTTCTGTTAATGCAGCATCAGCAGAGACCAGACCTCGTCAATTGTCCTTCAAATTCCGTCATCTAATTTCAGGATTGCTAATTTTAGTTTCAGGTCTGCTACCGACTACCAAGTATCTACTTGTAATCAGTGATATTCATGTGATTGGTAAGAGTCAAAGTCTTTCAGGAAATAAAGCTCTATAGTAAGAAAAAACTCAAGAATGAATGATAAAAAATCCAGCATCGTGTAGAGAAATAAAGCATCAGGTTCCAAAAGAATATCCATTAGACACTGCAGGTCATGTCCCAGAACATTACCATCAGTCTTTAATGAAAGAAAAAAAAAACACTTTGAACCCTGTGCAAGAATTTGGCCTCTTCTCCCAGGCAACAAGCAGGACACAGGGTAATGGCCGCAAGTTGTATCAGAGGAGGTTTAGATTAGACATAAAGAAGAAGTTTTTCTCTTAGAGGGTGGTCAGGCACTGGAATGGCTACCCAGGGAGGTGGTGAAGTTGCCATCCCTGGCAGTGTTCAAGAGGCGTCTGGATGACGTGCTGCATGATATGGTTTAGTGCTTGTGGTGGCAATGGTGATGAGGAGACGGTTGGACTAGATGATCTTATAGGTCGTTTCCAACCTTGTGATTTTATGATTCTATGATTCTGTGAATGTACATGAATCTCATTAAAGATGCAACAAGTTTCAGTACAATCAATCTCATCTGTTCACAGAAGTAATATCCAAAATATTTTTGTCAACACACTGAGAAATTAAGTAATCTTTTGGATACTTTAGTTTAAAGTCATCTTAAATGATGATGATGATTTCAAGAGGGAATTTTCAGTCTTTTCAGTAAATCAGATTCATTTAAAGGCATAAAAAATGTAGGCATCTCTTTTTTGCCACTTTGTAACTTAAAGATTGTTTTACTAGATTGGATTACAGTTGAGTATCACACAGGAAGACTGTCTCTAACCTCAGTAGCATCCCAGGTCTCCCAGGAATACAAAAAATTGACCTTATTTGTTGCCTAATTAGAATACAGAATCCTCTTTTTATCTTTTGTGTTGAGGACAAATCTAACATTGGACAGATGGCAGTGACTTGTTGTGCCTGACTGCTATACCTGAAAACATCTCAAAATCTTCTACAGTGGCCTCTCTTATTTGTTGAAGACATCAGAATAGACACGACACTTGACAGCCAAGAAGGCAATCTCCTTTAAGTACTGCAGAATAATACAGTGTTGTGGATATATTGTTCTCATCTGCATGGGCAAATATTACCATCTATTTAATGATATTTTTTCATTAAAATGAAAATGTAACTTTGCAAGTATGGTAAAGCTATTCTGGGCGCCGTGCCTTCTTTGCTCTATTTATATGTTTCAAATGCATGTAATTTGAAATAACTTCATTTTTCTAACTATGTTTAAGCTAAATATAGAAAAGATGGAAATTTTCTGAAATTGGGCTGGCACCAGGGTTTAGTGTGATAACAGCTTATCTCAGAGAACTGGGTCAGAACAGAGCTTAAATTATACAAGTTTGATTGCTTTTTAGGCTGCTGCTTTGTTGATCTTGTTCTTGTGTCACATAGGAGTCCCAGCCACAAATCAGGATGCTAAAGATGGGGGGACTGAACCAGCAAAGAAAAGACAGCTTCTGTCCCATACTAGCTGTTTAAAATATGCTGAAGGACTGCATAATCTGTTGCAGTTCAGCTCAGCAGTGTATCTGCCCCAGTACAACTTCCAAGTGGGTTAACAGGGGCAGTCTCCATTCAGAAGCAGGTACATTGTCTGACAGCCTTGCATAAGAAGTAGGAGCTATGTCTAATCAACACTGTGCCTAGTTTTAGGCAATGCTATTACTCTCTGACTTTCATGAGCATCCCTGATAATTTATTAATTAAAAAATGGAAAACATATGATTTGTGAAAATTCAGAAAAAAAGGAGTATATTAAAACATTGCTCTAGGCATGTTTTGCTGCATGCAAATCTGATTTGTTGACATCCTATATAACACACCAAACCAATGTACTTCAGCCCAATGTTTTGCTGTCTCCCAGCATAATTAATTAAACAGAGAGATGTGTGCGCATCCAAACAAGAAGCAGAAAAGAACCAGAAGGAATGTGTCTGAGCACATTCATACAGTATATATGACAAAGGGTAACCTTATGCTTCCCTGCTACCAAAGTTGATCAAGATTAAGCAGAGCTTAATTACAGTTTGTGAAAATATAAGCTGGGGCAAGGGAGAGAAAAAATGATTAACAGAAACTTTTGTTTCTCAATTATACTTTGAATTATTCTTTGATCCTTCTTACCTACTGATGGTCAAACTGCATGCAGTTGTGAGAAAAAACATCACGAAACAGTTTAGAACACTACCTAATGCTGTTGCAGGTCTCAGAATAGGCTGATCAAGGTGTCAGTAATTAGCCCTCCCTTGTTGGGGTGCTTTTAGCCAAGGAAGACAGACTTTTAAAGATCACTTGCAAATTCCTTCGAAAGCCTGCAGATGAGAATGGAAGGGAGAGACTCCCTATTAGAATGGCTGGAACTTGCCTTTTTATGCATTTATCTCTAAGCTTAGAGGAAGAAGGAGCAGTTCAAACAAACTCTTTTCTGGTTACTTTATTTGAACACATTTGCGACCTAGTTAATATCATTATCCAACAGCTTGGAGTAAAGTTGAAGTTATATAGTTGTTTTTAATAGGGATAAATAGTTACAATTTAATGTAATCTTTGTTTGTGAAATAGCTGTGATATATTTCTCAGGCTCTGAGCCGTAAGGCAGAAAGGACACCTTCAAACAAATTATTCAACAGGTCAGATATTGACTGGCTTTTTAAAATGACACTGCTTAGAAAGTGTCAGTTTTGAAAAGAACTTTATAGTCCTGGGAAGTGCTTATTTCTAACAGAGAATAATTAAAGAGTTTGCTTAGGAAAGTCGTGTATTCTGTTTTCAAATTATGAGTTGAAAATTTTTCTTGAATGTTGGTGATAGGTCTAACAGAAATTTTAAACTTGGTTCTAGGGACTGCTGATAAGAACAGTGAGAGAATTACGTAGGCTAGTCTGCTTTTTGCCCTTAAAATTTGCAGATCAGGAGACAATAATGACTAAAGCTGAAACATTCAGTAAAGTACCATAGGTGCCTTTCAGGTCATTTTGTAATCTTAAAAACCAGAAAATATCATACCACCTGCATATTGAAAGGAAACTTGGATACGTAGGTTTCACCTTCTTGTCATTAAGGCTGTTTTCCAAGGTCACATCATTTCTTTTTCTGTACTGTGAAAAACTCTTGTCAGGAGGAAGGCAGCAGGAAATGAGTAAATTCGTAGGCCAGACTTTATTCCAGAATGTTCACAGTGGGTTTAATTATGTCTAAATCTGCATTGGCTTTTTCACTGCTCTCTGTACGAACTTGGAATCTCTCTGCATGGGAGATCAGGTGGCAAACTGAGTTGTGCCACAGAAAATTCCTATCAGTATGAGGAGAGCAGAGGAGAGAAGAGGAGAGGAGAGGTAGGAAAGAAAAAGAAAAAAGAAGGAGAATGGGAAATTTTGGCAGAAATAGTATCTTCTATGTTTATGCCCTCTAAATGCATGAGTCTCAAGATCTAACCTCATGGTATATGTATGTGAGCACGGATATGACAGGAGATGACTTCAAACTCCTAATAAACTTAAGAAAATGCCTTAAGAAGGTTGCTTTTCTTCTCTTTTCTACTTTTCTGTGGGACATCTTCTGCCATAGTAAAAGAAAATATGGCTTTGTAGCACATAAGCTAGTATATTATTGGTTGAGCTTGTCTTGGACCACGCTTCTTATTTCAAGTTAGTAGCTTGTTCTGTAAGTATCACAACTGCAAGCTCTCTGCCTCAACACTGGTGTTGATGTACTGAAGCTTCATATTTTGGAGTTCCTTATCTGGCATTTCCCATCCAGGGTTGAAGGCCTGCAAGTACTTAGTGCCCCCTGCTGTCTTTTGGTCTTTTATATTGATTTTCTTCTCTTTCTGACCTTAGTCGCTGCTTTGACCTTTTGCCCTTTCTATGGGAAATTCTCTGCAGAAGGAATTCTTCCAGGGATGCATGCAACAGTGACTATTTCCTGGGTAGACCTTCCTTCTTGTCAGCTGGCACCTGTGGCTTGACTCACACCCTTTTGATATTTGTGCATAGAAGTGATGGTGACAGTCCATAGGCAGATGCCTGGATTACTGATGGTTATTATTTCCTCCTCTGAAATGACAGGGAATCAGTGATACCATTTTTAACTTACATGGTGATGAAAATGAACGTAATCTGCCCTCCTTGTTTAATTTGCACTTAATGAAGTTGTGGTAATCTAAAATACTGCAAGTGTGATCCAGATGATGTCTGGTGTAGGTTTTTTACTCCCTCATACTGATTAGAGAGCAGCTCTGTGGAACATCTATTTAAAAGAGAGGCTCATATGAATATATAAGCAGATGTAACACTGTGCCAAGCCACACCTACCTCTCATACACTGTCAAATGTTTTGGAGGGGTCTGGGATCTCTTTTTTTGTGGAAACAATGCTCTTGTCTTTCCAAATATATCACCTGCAGAGAAGTGAAGAAAAAGAAAGAAAAATTAAAAAAAAAAAAAAACAAAAAACAAAAACCACCTCTAAAACAAAGCAGCATAAGCCGCATATTACACATCAGACTGGCTAATTATTACAGAAATATTTCCTAGCAATGTATATTGAGCAGCCACCAGAAATATGAGGACTTAATAAGTAACAAGAAGAGAATTTATACAAAAACAGACATAACAAGGCGAAGTTAATTCATCACAACTTTCACATAAGCCTTTGTTGGGCAGTTGGCCAGGCCCATCACATTATCTGTTTGACTCACTGAGTCACTCCAGCTAATAGAATTTTGCCCCATGTTTGTTGTTGCCATGGCAATGCAATATTATCAGGCATGTCATGTTCACAGATCAGTAGCAGCAGCACTGCTGCAGACACACAACAGCTTTCAGCCTTTGACCATAAACAGGAATTCACTCCACAGTCAGTCTGTCAAAAAGGAAGTCGGCTGTGGTGAAGAAGCACTAGTGCCAGTACTACTAGCCTTTTCCTTTTTCCTTTGTGAGTGCATTGCCATTATCATTAAAATAACCTTGAATCGTCATGAATTCATTCATTCACAAACATTGTCAAAGAAGGTGCAATAGTTCAAGAGAATCCAGAGGGTCAAAGAGAGGACTAGTTTTAAATCTGTGCCTATTGAACCTGGAAATGACATAGTCTGTTAGATATAATCTTATTCTTACCATAGCAAATCAAGCTGTGTTGACTGGCACCAATGTCCAAGTCAATTCAACACCATGAAAGGTTACTAGGAGTAAAGAGGTCATATCCTTTGTGGTATTGCTTTGAGAAATAAACTTAGGCATGTGTGGGAATATTTTTCAAAGAATAGCTTTTTCACCAAAAGTGAAAAACAAATCCTGTCAGGAATCTATAAAGACTGCAGGTAATTTCTGACATAGCCATATTTAGTGTTTAAACCAAAGATGTAATTACTAAGCCTTTTCAATATTTTAGATGTTTAATTGAGTCATAAATATTCCACCAGATATTTTAATTACTTTCCAAAGAAAGTGGTTAGATATCTTTTTGGAACTGCATGTTGAAATTGATAATGCACTCTATCTTGGGGTTTATAAGGATTTTCATTTTCTTTCCAAAATAGACATATCAAATAATAGTGCAGAATACATGGAAAGATCTTAGACCCTCTGAGTTTGATTTGTTTGATAGATTACACAAGATTTACCCTAGCGTAACCCCTTTGACATCAGCTGAGTTGTTCTGATTTACCCTGCTGTGAAAGGAGGATTAAGATTCTTGGATTTAAAAAACAGGGGAGAATTTCTGCAAGGATGTACTGTTTTTTAATGCCTTTGTTATATGGAAAGACCTGTTTAAACATTTGTTGTCACATATGCCCCAAAACGTTGTTGACAAGCTATACTGGCATTGAGAGACCCTATACATAGTTTAGGAATGCATTTGAAAATTATTATAGGCAATAAGGGGCTGATTATGCTTTTCCTTCTGTGGGCTTCAGACTAGTTCACAACTGCAGATTTTAAAATAACCTCCTCTGAATTGCTGGGAGAAGTGGCTCCATTCTGAGACATGCTTGCTTACCAGCACTGATTCTGAAGTTGTCCAGCACCAAAGTATTCACATTTACACTAGTGTAAATGAAAACAGTGTTTGGTCCCTGGTATTTAAAATGGAACTTTGGAATCATTCTGAGCCTCTCTTTGATGGATACAGAACTCAAGCACTGAGGTGTAAAGCTTCTGCATAGGTCTCCAACACAGTGAGTATTCTTAGCTTGTCTTGCCAGTGATGTTACGTTTCATCCAGTATAACTGAGTGGATTTATACTTGCTGTGCATCTGCATGCATGTCCCTGTGCTAAGATCATGGCACAGATCCTATACCCTGAATTTTCTTGCAGTTATGAAAAAGCCTGTAGTTCATTGTCAAAGAAATACTAAAGACTAATTTGTCTGTGTAGTGACAACTGCAGTACTCCAGTACCAGAGTCCATTAATATCCATGCAATTAAAGCAGCCTTACTCTTGTGCTGGAGAGTTGAATCAACTTCGGATAATCAGGAATGAGTAATATTAGTATTGAACCTATGCTCTCAGCTCCTGTCGTGAAGTATCAGGCACAGCTTGATGAAGTTCTGAAGATTTGAAGTAATATGCTCTTTTAATTAAAATGCACTTGCTTCAATGGAATTACTTTTTGCTTTACGTCTGTGCAGTAAAGATCAGAATGAAGTGCAAGCTTTTTTGGTAAGAAACGAACAGAATGACTTTCAAAAGCATAAATCAGAACCTGAGCAATGTGTGCATTTGCGTATCTGTTCTCAGACAGATTTACAGGAGAAAAAGAAAGGAAAGGAATATACTTATGTATCAGTTTTGTCTGCACATGAATGGGAAAACATTACATTTATGCTGGTTTAAAACTATTTCAGTAAAATTCATTCATGATCTCTGTGGGAACATCCTTAGATCAGATCCAAACCAACAATTGTCAGTCTGGATTGCAAGGTCTCTGAGTCTCAAACAGACTCCATGTTGTGTGGAGGAAAGTTTCAACCACTGAAATGACATCCAGTTCTACAACAACTTAATTAAAAAGGTGCAGTTATAGTGTGTTTAGAAAGAATGAAATACACTGAGTCTGCTCTAGTAGAAATCGTAGAATAAACCAGTTAGGTTTGGATCATTACATCTCAGAGTAATGGCTGTTCTGTTTATGCCAAGGGTCAGCAAATTTCTGCCGTTCAGTGGCAATCTAAAAATGCATTATAGCTAATCATGTCAAAGTGGCAAAGGAAAATAACTCAGTGACATTTTACACGTTTTTAACATGTGTCTTATTTTAAAAGATAGTGTGTGATCTATTGATTGTTCCAATCTATATGTGCTAGTTTTCCTTTATCAATCACAATGAAATGCAATTTTTTTCCTGGAACTTAACATTACTGTAAACATCTTTGGTTTTATTTCTTGCATTTGCATATAGCTTTTTAGTATTAGTCCAAGTTATTTTATGTAACTCAGGAGAAAAAACAACCCTTCCTTTTGATTCAGGCAGAAAGCATTCCTACTGAAAAAAATAGATCTATAAATTTAGTTCTAGTTGCAGGGCATATCCATATTGTAAAAGAAATTCCTATTTGCTAAACCACATGAATAATGACTTAGGGAAAAACATATGTGATATTCTATGTATAATATAATTTGCAAACATATCATTCGTGTTGTTTGATATAAATATAGTCATCACTACATGTGTACATTCATCAGTAAGTGGATTTGGTAGAAGCTCTTTGTACAAATACAAATAAGATACTGAAAATTGCAATTTCGGATCATCTGCAATGGTTGTGTTCGTCACAACTGTGAGGAAAGATGTTTACTCCGAGGAAAGGAAGGGATTCAGCAAGTATTGAGAAGTTTTTATGTAGCCCAATTTGTACATGACGTTTTCTGTCCTGCTGCTTCTTTTTTGTCTCGTCTTGACAGAAAAGACTTTGAAATCCCTAAAAACTTAGAGTTGTAAAGTAGCCTTAAATAAAACAGTTAGGGTTTACGCTCTGCTCAATATTAAGATTTGTGTAAGTTCTTGGAAACGTTTAAATACGAGGAGCCTTCTAGAATAGAAAATGAAACTATTACTTGAGTACAGGATTTTTCATGTCAGTTTATGCTTTAAATATTGAGTATCGATGGTATGGTCTCTTAATTAGCAACCTAAATTTAAAAAGCAAAAAATCTCTCGAAACACTCTTAAGCAAATCCAAGGAACTTCAGATCTAATTATCTTGCAAGAAAAAAACAAGGTGTAAAGATGTCTAGCTAAATGTAAAAGTCAACTTCTTAGACTTACCTAAATTAAATAATGAAACACTTATCTCATTAACTATTACTTGAATCATTTTCCCCATACCACTTGTGTCAGTGGTCATTAAGACACTATCCCAAAAGAAGTAAAAAGAGAAACTTAAGATTAATCTCATACTTTCCTCCTAGAGATTTGTTTGTGCTGGGAAATTTAGATGAACAGAGATTAGCATCTGACAACAAACGATTAGTTGTGATCTGGACTACAAGGATCTTGACTTAAGTCAAACTAATTATTGTACCAACTGATTATTGTCTCACTGAAAGCTATGGCAGAGATCCCAGCAATTCTAGTGGGCCTACAGTGTTCATCTATGCTGTTTAACTGTGGGAACGGTGATGATGCCACCTCCACCATTAAACATGTTCCTTGTTTTCCTAGGTTAGGAATCCTTATGCTGTGAATAAACACTCTGAACAATCATGAAATGACTGAGGATTAAAAAGAAAGGGAAAGATTTTGTGTAAAGGTGTTATAAGAAAGGGATGTTGAACACAGAATCCAAGATCTTTGGAGAAAAACACTAAAAGACAGGAAAATAGAAAGAAGATTGAAAATGAAAAAGGTAGATAGAAGGAGGAAACTGTAAATGATTGTTGAAAGCAAATACAATTAGAGGGATAGAAGGTAGTTCAACATTCAGTTCTCACGCTGCATGTAGGCTGAACATTTAAAAAATCCTAATGCTTTTGCAGGTAAAGCTACTGCACAATAGTAAAGTTTATGTTCCGTTGTTCTGAGCTGCTTTTTAACATTCACAGTAGCACATCTTAACAAATCATCTCACTTTTAATGGAAATCACTGTGATGTCGATCTGTGCTTTGTTTCAAATGTTCTTGTTAGTTCCTCAATCAATGTACAAGGCAACAATTTCAAGTGCATTAAAATGAGGCTATTTACCACTGTTATGATAATGATGGTTCTGTGATGTTTAACAAATATTTATCCAGTTTGTCTAAATTGGTCAACACAGAGACGTTTCTAAAACCATTTATAACAATTTTAATAATGGGTGCTGTAGAGCCCCATATTGTGTGCCAACTCCCTCAGTTTTTTTCTCTAAGCCTAAACTGGGACCAAACTACTCTCCACACTGAACTGAGTTATGCTTTTCAGTATGGTTATTGGCCCGTATTGTCACTGGATGCATTGTCTGTGTTAAAAAGTCATAGAACTACAGAATCATTAGGGTTGGAAAAAAAAAAGATCACCCACCTGCACCATGTTCACTGACTGCATCCCCCAGTCTCACATCCACATGGTTCTTAAACACCTCCAGGGACGGTGTCTGTGTTACTTTCCTGAGTAACCTGTGCCACTGCCTCACTGCTCTTCCTGAGAATTTCACAAGGAGACAGATTTGTTTCTATAAAAAGCATGAAATTCAAGTTTCACAGAGCATGTACTACTTAATTTTGACATCAGCACAACAGATCATTCCAACCACCTCAAGAGTTAATTTTACCTATATATTGTCAATGAATTGAAGGTGAGATTTTAAGTATTGGCCAAAAGATACTAAAACTGAAAGGAAGTTACCTATAGATAACTAATATAACTACATAAGCATTTTCATCTCCATAAACAGCTCCACAATCATACTTCTTGTTTTTGTGCTTAATTTACTTTCTCTTGAAATGCATTTTGGGAAAATGAATGAGGTTCTAAGGAACTATACATTTCAATAGAATTTCTATTTCTTCTCAGTTGTTCTATTTTTATAGTATCCCACCTTCCAGTGTCTTTGACATGCAGTCTGCTAGGAAAAAAAACAAAATAGCATTTAAATTGTCATCAAGTATTATATCAGCTATGTCAACATAATTATGATTATGACATGGTGAACTGCCAGAGAGGAGCAGTCTACTTATTTACTACTAAATTTGTTGATTCAGTGAATGCTAAAGCTGTTCCTTAATTGCTCAGCATATTTATTATGTAGTATGAAATATGCCTGAGAGCTTGGATAAAGGGTGAAAGAGAGGAAGGAAATAACAAAACCAAACACAACTTCTTCTCCGTAACATTTTAATTCAGAAGAATTATTTTAATTTAAAGAATTACCAAATACATTGATTTCTAAGCCTATGTGAAAGGTTTGATTTTTTTACACAGTTTTTCTTTGATGTAGTTTGATCCACTAGGTAGAAATGATTTATCATAATTATATATTAATTTGACTTTTTTTCTTCTTAATATATATTTCATTATTACTTCTATGCCTTACCTTCTACAATCTCCACAATCTCTACTGCTCTTTACCAAATATAATTATAAATTTCTTGCACATCTTCTGTATTCTTTTTACCTAAAAACGTTCACCAGTTTGTTTTCCAAATTAAACCATTTTCTTTCCAAATTGTTTTATAATTCCCCAAGGAAAAAGAAAAATTAATTTTAGTCATCTTGTCTTTCACTTGATGCTATCAATTCCACCTCATTGTGGATCTATTTTGTGGTGGGAAGACATCAGAGTCTGCAATGACCTCTGAATCAGGAAGGCAACATTTTGTACTAGCTTAATCAAAGTTTGTTGTAAAAAGAGACACTGGTTCTACAAGCTGTCCTTGGTTCAGATTTCATCTGCAGTGTTACAGGACAGCATATATCCTGAGCCCACACTTTCCCTAGATATCCTATGGCTATTTTCAAGGGCCACAGTTTAGTCCAACAGAGCTGCAGTTTGTTGTAGCTATATTAGCTATATTCTGCTGTACTATTTAAGCAATGTGTCTTGGTATCCAGAGATGTCAGTTTATCATACTCCATCTGATCCGAATCACTGCTTTCAGGCAGAACCGTTACCCCTAAGTCAAGCCTGAATCCAGCTTAGTCTAGGTTGATACTCTGAACAGAAAAAAAAAAGAAAAAAAAGAAAAAAAGAAGCTATATGTCCCTTTCCTAATCCTGAGTTAGACAATCCCCTTACCAAAAAGACATTTAAAACAATGCTTACACACCAAGTGTTGTTTTTTTTTTTGCCTTCATAACTGCTCTGACCTTTCTCTATTTTGTAAAATATCTCTGAGTGTAGTTTACTGTACATTGATTTTAATAAGCATTCTCTACAGACCAATATGTATAATGTTGGAAATTGTATAATACAATTTTCATCCACTGAAATGCTACAGAAAATTGCACATTTTATACTGACATGTGCCACATCAATAATACACTTTTTATATCTTATTTGTAGCTATTGATCTCAACAACATAATGAAAAATTGATTGCAATGAAGTGCACTACTTCTTAAGTGTAAATTTCAATGTCACATTATTTTTATCTATGCTTCCCAGTTATAGATGAAGCTTATACATTTATATATGTTTGCTTTTATAAAACTCTGGATCAGTAAATTAAATATGACGAGAATCTACTTGGTCAATAGAAACCTTGTTGCTCCTACTAAAATATGATTCCGAAATTAAATACACTAGTTCCCTTTCTTCATTACAGAAAGAATTAAAGTCTCTGTATGTGGTATCACCTTCCTGGGCAATTTAACAATTTGAAATAGGGTCCTAAATCTTAAGGGGATACAGGCACACAAAATGTTTTATTGTACAGGAAACCACTGAAATTCATGTACTCATTCTGGAACCTACATAGCAAAGTAAACAAGGAGCAGCATATTCTTTTGTTGTCTCTTGAGACCTTATTATTTCCGGGGAAAATATTTGTGTTTGGTAAAACCTTATGTTATTAAACTGACAAAAAATGAGAATGGCTTCCATACTTAGTGAAGGGGAGGCATTGGTTTCTACTTTTGCTATGTAAAGATAGAGTAACTCTATTTCTGCATCTTCTTTGTATCTTGCTGGGAAGTTCAGACTGAGACATTCAGACTACTCTTCTGCTGTGTCACAAGCAGAGGTTATCTCTAAAGAAAGCTACTTCACTCAATCTGCTTTCTAGGGACCGGGATGCTTAATGCAGAGTTGCTTTGCCTGTGGAACTGCTGGGAAAAACAACAAAAATATTGCTCATTTAATTATATATACATTTAATAATCAAAAAAGTATACGAACATTTAATAATCAAAAAAAGGTTTAGGTGCTAGACTAAACTAATCTGCTTGATTTATTCCACTCAGTGAAAAGAGATGGAAACATCTTTGATAGTATGATTTGTCCCATCCTAAGATGATGAGATTGAACTACCTTTTAGAGTTATCTGTCAGTTTGCACTGGTGATAAGGGAAGCAGATACGACTAGTTCAGACTAGAGCCTACATTTTAGTACCTGGGTTTAAAGCAGGGGAGCCTCACCATAAGGACTCATATAACTGTGACCTGTCTTTCAATGATGCCATAGCCTTGTTCAATCACTACCACATATGTAATAAGTTCAGCTGTCCCATTGTCCTGCAGGTAGATTTTACAAATATTTGTGGTCCTCCAGGCACACAAGGAAATTAGTGTTTCCTCCTTTTTCTTTCTGGATACCAGTGAATAAATTCCAAATTCTTCACATTCTTTAATGTGGGAGCAAAAACCTCTCCTAAGTCTGGCTACAGTTGCATTGATGACTGGGTAAGGAAGGGGAAAGAGATGTCTGTGGCAGATGAACTGTAATAATTACACTTTTTCAGCATCGTAAGTGGAACAGTCTTCCCCAGTACTTGGTGGTAATCTTAGATATAATGCAGTATTCAGGATCTTTTTTTTTGGTGTGTGTCCTTATTAAATATGATGGCTATTCCAAAAGTAATGCCTCTCATTTTAGTTGTATGACAGTAGAAGTTGAACCTTCCCACAATATCTCATTATGCTTTGTTGCCGTGTGACAGTTGGCTGCAGAGAGACAGTCTGGCAGAATGATGTCTGACATGGAAGTGTGTATGAAGAAAAGATACATCATTGAATTCCTCCACGTGGAAAAAATGACACCTATTTATGCTTGCTGAACACTTATAGATGAAACAGTGGATGTGAGTATAGTGGAGTGGTGGGTGGTGCATTTCAGCTAGCTTGGTAAAAGCTAGGAAAGCATCCTTCAACACCAACTGCAAGGCAGTAGGAGACCGCCCAACCAGGAAGGGCCAGATACCATCACTTCTGTAACGTACAGGGACAGGTACCCAGAACTGCACCATTAAAACTTTAACTCCCACTGCACTACATGATGTTATGATGTAGAATACCAAAAACCAAAAATCACAAAACCATGACACCATGCACAGCTGTCACGCCACAAAGTGAATTGTCTCAATCAGTTCATCCTCACAAATCAGTTTAAGATGAGTGTACTGTATGGTGACCCACACTGGGCCATAGTGGCAAAGGAATACTGCAAAGTTTTCACCAGGTGTGTCCCAGAGATTCTCCAAAAGGAACAGAAGGAACACCATATACGAGTTGGTCAGTACCTACTGAACAAATATGAGGCTGTAGGTGACAGTTTCCTAGATCACTTCATTACTAATGATGAAACATGGTGTTACCACTATGAGCTAGACTAAAACAGCAGCCCCTGGAGTGGCAACACATGAATTACCCCACTGAAGAGAAAGTTCAAGATTCAGCCTTCAGTGAGCAAAGTGATGTGCACTGTCTTTTGGGATAGGAAAGGGGTGATCCTTCTGGATTTGCTGGAAGATGGGCAAGCAATTAACTCTGACTAAGCTGAAAGATCAAAATCCTAGTCAGGCCAATGAGAAGAAAACAATCTTTCTCTTGCACCTTGATAGTGCCAGGCTCCATACCACTTTGAAGACTGTGGAGCACATTGCCAGTCTTGATTGAACTGCCCTACCACATCCACAGTATAGTCCAGATTTGGTAACTTCACATTTCCATATGTTTGTGCTGATGAGAGATGGATTGCATGGACAATATTTTCCAAGCAATTACTCTGTCATAGCAGCTCTGAAACAGTGGATCACCTCCACAGGTGCAGATTGTTACCAGTGTTGCATGCAGGCTCTTGTTCATGGCTGGTGAAAATGCATAGCTAACAGTGGTGACAATGTTGAAAAATAGTGTTTGGTAGCTGAGAATTTGCTCTACCAAACAGTGTTATTGTGCTTTTTGTATCTGCTGTAGTTTCCATGGAAATAAATAGGAGACATTACTTTTAGAGCAATCTATGTAACATCATTTCTCTGCTTTCATATATTTTCCTCTTAAGCAGGAGAAACAGCTATTGCTTTCTCCAGAATACACTAGTCTGTTGCATCAGTGATTTGTTGCTTAAATGAAAGGAGTGAAAAGTAGTTCCGTATGCCGTGGCACAAATAAAGCTTGTTTTCCCAGGCATTTGTATCTTGTGCTCCTCTAGAAAAAAATTCTTTACACATAAAACATTAGCAATTCCCTTCCCCTACAAATAATCTTTTGTTTTTATAAAGATTGAGCTTATGGTGAAATCTGTTCTTTAGTGCAAGTATGTACAAGGTTTTATTTTCTGATCAGCTGCCTATTTTAGTGACATTAGTTAACATTAGACCTTATCTATCTTTCAAAGCTGTTTGATTTTCATTAGCGGTCCAAAACTGATTGTACATCATGTTGAAAACATGATTTGAGTATGGTGGCCACTGTTCGTAAGAAAGAACTGATAAAATATGTGGAGTATTTTTGTCCTTCACTGCACAAGCAACATTTTGTTACAAATTGGTACTGATGAAATGGCTGCACTCTCAGACAGGTATTCAATCTGACTTGGTCTTCAAGTGGGCAGTTGTTCTACAGAAGGATATGTTGGCAAAAAGATATCAAGCATTGTTTCAGTGAAGGATGGCTTTTATTGTTTCCATGCATTTGTTTGAGGTTGGATTTTTAGAAGTTGCAATTCATTTCAAGACATCCTGAAGAAAATGTCCTGTGAATTTGCATATTTCGTAACTGATTTTTAAATACAGCCCACATGCAAACTTGAAAGATATGCAAATCATCGAAGAGAAGAAGATGACAGTCTTATCAGCTAGATAATTATTGTTATTATAAATACTAGCAATCAGTGAAGGTGCCTGTGTGAACTGGTCTGTGTAATGGAGGCACTGGCATTCCCATGTAGGAAGTGAACATTTTCCTGACTCTTAGAGTCCTGTGTTTCTTACTACAAGCGCCTGAATAAGAAATGTATGCCTAAAAATTTCTCAGGTGAGAAGTTAGTCCAAGCTGTATTGCCACCAACAAATATCTCCTCCACTGAGGAAAACTAGAAATAAGCCACAACGATTGTGTTGTGAAAGCTAAGATGATTTTCTCATGACTCTTTGAAACACAAGTGTGTCATACTGAGACCAGTCTAAACAGTGGTTCCATCACCCTAATTAACTTACCAATGTTTCAAAGCAAAGAGCATGTCAACACAGCTGAACGAAGGATATGCATGCATGAGCAGTTGGGAGAAATATAAAATATTAACAAATAAATTGAAGTGGAAGCTGAAAAGCTCCAGAAAGAGACTAAAGAAAGGCTACTTAATTTAAGTGCGGAGATGTCATTTCTCATACTGTGCAATTGACAGAGGTCCAGAAAATGTCTAAAGGAAAATAAAAGCAAACCACTGAAATAATTGTGTAGATAATAGATGTGAAAAAATAATGTTTGTAAAAAGGTAATTATTTAAATGGATGTGATGAAATCATGTTTGTAAAAAAAAACTCATTATTTAAATGAATGTTCCTCAGTTAAGGAAGGTTAAAATCAGCAATTGCATTTAATACTTCATTATTTATTATTTTTTAATGTAGTTTATCTGTACCCCTGTCTACAGCAGGGGAGTTGGAACTAAATTATCTTAAAGGTCCCTTCAACCCAAACCATTTTATGATTCTTTCTATGACCTGCTAGCTGAATTTCTTGAGATAGCTGACATATGTGTCCTGTGTGATGTAGGTAGCTGAGAACAAAAGTTTAGTAGCAAGACTGATAAATATAGCTGTGAGAAGGCTCTTGCCCATGTGAGGGAGAGAGAAATACAGGAAAAAAAGTAAAAAAATTTGTGGTGAACACTGTCAAACACACCCTTTAGATATTATAATACTAACACTCATCAAGTTTCCTCAAACTTTCCATTATGTGATAAAACCTAGCAACTTACATTGAGATAGGAGAAGTGGTGTAAAAATATAGCCTTTCACATCAGGTTAGGTGAAATTTAGGTCACAAAGGATTTGATAGTTGTTTGAGACCAGACACCTCATTACGCCTGTTCTTGGAAATGTTTTACTCAGGCTGGTAATGCAGGGTGTTAATAGCCTTGATTCAAGATATTCATTAATTGTTACATGGCATTTCTAGGTTGTCAAATGAAAGTAAAATGGTATTTTCCACTAGTCTTACCTTCAGCATTCACTGATGTTATCTACACACCATGCATAGAGTTTTACTATACTCTTCCCTACTTCAATGGTATAAAGGAAACCCTTTCATCTGTTACAATTAGTTTGACACCATTGTTTCCTACTGATTTAGTGAATCACTCAGCAACTCTTATGCAAGTTGTCTTTCTAGAACAACAAAAGTAGAAGGATAGGGGAAATGTGAATTTCCTGATTTAGACTGTGGAGGTATATGCTTTGCTATGTGCAGCTGAAGCATTCATCAGTTCACGTTTTACAGTTGAATATCTGATTCAGTGTCTTTAGTTAAACTTAAGGGAATACTAAGTCACAAAGTGTCCCTCTGTCCTTTATCCTACACTTATAATGCAGGACTAAAATGACTCCCAAAGTTCCACAGCATGCTGCAAAATTTAATTCATATTTTCTCAGAATCTTTAGCCAAACTTAGTTTTACTTCTAGTGCTTCAAGTGTCTCTTCACTTCTATATTAGCTTTATTATTGTCATATATTTTACTGCAAGTAAAATAAAATGGGCATTTTATTCAGGTGACTGGAAATTGGGATCTAGTGCTTACTGGAACAACACCTGGAAGTCTGAAACCTCCTGCAACTCAAGCCTATTTTTTCCTCCCAGTGGGAATTCTCTTTAGCACCATTTTGTTTAGTTTGTATAAGTTCAAGTTCCATCAAAGTAGTATTTATTTGTATAAAACTGTACACCAGATGTCTGCAACCATGAAGCTTATAAATTATTTTGTTGCCAATGTGACCCTGGTGGTTTCAACAATTATAAACTGAAAGCAGGTCTGTTTACACAAGGCTTCAATGTGAAACTGTATGCAAACATAACTATGTGGACTCACAGGACAGAGACCTTCAGTTTCAGAAATATTCCAGCAAAAGAAATTTTAGAACTTGTAAGCTACTAAGTATAGCACAAAGAACATGAAAATCACGATGCAGTAGTACTTAGCACTTATATATATAGCACTTTACTTCTTCAAAGTACTGTGCTAACAATATCTAATTAATCCTCCTCAACTAATTAATCCTTTCCAGATCAGGAAGTTTAGACACATTAATTACAATTATTTTTTATGTACTTATATAGCACCATAGGTGTGTATGCCACTTCACAGGCTTATAGACCAGTCCCTCATTATTACAAGCAGCTAAAATTGGTTATAGTACTCAAGGTTCTTAACATGCAATACTTGGAGGAAATACTTTGCCTGAAAAAAATTCACAACCATTAATTGAATTCTGCCATCAGAACTGTCCACGAGTAAATGTTTTGAAAAAATATGTGGACATAAGAAACTATACTGCAGGGTTGCGCGTTTTTTTTTTTTGTTTGTTTGTTTTGTTTTTTTTTGGGGGGATGGGGGAGGAGATTCTGTTTGGTTTTTGTTTGTTTGTTTGTTTTTAGAAAAAAATATTGTGTATGAATTGATTTTCAAGAAAGTTTAGAATGTGTTCAAGCCTCTGGATGTGTGAATTATCAACAACAGCATCTACAATAGTAGTAGATTTTTATGTCATATGTCTAAATGTTGTGGAGGCTGATGAAGCTCCTGAAATAATGAATGACTCAGTTTTGTGGGCAAACGATCTAAATATTTATATTTGCAACTATTTTCTGAAAGATAGTTCATTTGTCTCAGATTTTGAGTTTTTGGACTGGAGACCTAAACACTACTCATAATGCATAATTTCCCAATGCAGCACAAAATCAAAATTTATGAGAGATTATTACTTAACCGTTACCTTAAAAAATTGCTTAATCTTTAGCAGCAGTGAGAAGAACTATAAAGTTAATAATCCTCTGATTCCCAGCCCATTGAGCTTTCCCTTAGATGAAGGAATATTATAGGGAAAATAAAAAATATTTTAACGGTAATCAAAGCCCTATTCAGCTTCTAACTTATCCAGACAGTATATTTTTCCTTGAAGATCACTATTTTATGTTTTCTTTTTTTTTTTCAGGAGGGAGTAACCAGGTCCTGAATAGGAGAAAATTATTGTTAGTAACTTTCAGCTGGCCAAATCTGAGTAGATTGCTCCATGCACAGAAAAAGGTATTCTAATATTCTAAAGGTATTCTAATAAGTAACTATAGGACAAACTTTCCACAACATATAATGGAAGAGCTACAAATGTCTTTGGAAGCAGAAAAAAATACACGTAAGGGAAAGTATTTTTCAATTTGAATATATGTGCATATATATACCACATCTATGATATTTGCTGCATTTTAATCTCAGACTTCAATACTATATTTGATGTCATTCTATTAAGTTCTCCATATAAACTGAATGGAATAAATCTTGTGTTTTCTTTTAGCATTTCCTAAGCTGAAGGGGTTAGAAAGTTGATGACTTAGTCCTGAGAGAATAAGTTGTATCACAAAACATTTTGGAAAGCCTTTCTCTTTTATATTTGAGTATTGTGTATGCACTATTCTAAATTATTCACTGCAATTCTTGGTCTGAAAACAATTCAGACAGTTTGTTGTAAGTAGTAATAACTGGGATTCAACTTGTGAGCCATTTAGCTCACTTGTGGCTTATTAATTCTACTTCAGAGTTCAGGATCAAAATTGAAGAATACATTTTCTTCTCTTTCTTTTCTCTCTCTCTCTCTCGCTGTCTCTTGTCCCAAGTTGAATCTGTAAGTGTTATTTAGGTAGGCAGAATGTAATTTCCTGAATTGGCATTTGTCCAGCATATGTGGTTTGACCTCCTACTAATGGAGATTTGTTTATTTAAAGTAGCAGGGCACAATCAAAGACCAAGTGTGTTTTCAGAGAAGGAGGTGAGGAAGTAAAATCAGGGAGCACCAATAAAGAATTCTAATCAGGAATGAAACACCTAGAAGTGTATTGAAACAGTATTATGCAGTGCTTCGATTAATCCCAGGCTGTTTTAATTCGTGGAACTGGTACTTAAAAGACAAATAACATGAGTTGACGCCAACCAGTCTCATGTTTTCATTAGGATAAGCCATTATTATAGACTTCTTCAGATGTATTGAGTGGCAGTGAACTTTCTGCTCTCAGGGAATGGTTGTACAGTGTTTAGTCTCATGGTGCATTCAGACACTCAGGTTTAAGTCTTGCCTTACTTTTGTGCTGTAGATCTTCCATCGACATACTGATGGTGAGTATCATCTTACTGAGGTTAGGTCTAAGTGTTCCAGCCTACTTTTTCTGAGTGTGTCACTGGCAAGTGACATGAGAATGCGTAAAATATTATACCTTGATTGGAAACACAGAGTTTGACTGAATTGACTTCTCTAGGCTTCTAAAGAACCTGCTTTCATAGAATCATGGAATCACAGAATAGTTTGGGCTTGAAAGGGACCTTTAAGATCACCTAGTTCCAACCCCCCTGCTATAGGCAGGGACACCTCTCTCTAGATCATGTTACTCAAAACCCCATCCAGGCTGGCCTTGAATGCTTCCAAGGAAGAAGCATTCACAACCTCCCTCACAATGTGTGTACCTATCTTGTGTCAAGTGAAACATATCAAGGAAGGCAATTCATTCATTGCAGAGAAAGTGTTAAAGCAATGCAGGTATTGCAGCTATAAGAAAAAATGAACTTCTCTGGATCTCTTTTTTTATTATTATTTTTTACCAGTCATTTGCCACAGATATGACCTTCTGAAGACATCAAGTGGAAGCTGAGTTTAAAGTTGTTCTTTCTTTCTTCCTTTCCTCCCCCTTCCTATGTTCCTCATGCATTCTGCCTTCCCCTCGCTCTTTTTTCCATTCTTTTTTTTTTCACAATAAGCTCACAGTGCAGAGTGTTTTGTTTTTTTTTCTTTTCGAGCAGCATGGCAACATATCAAAAGCAGCAAGCTCAGAAAAGGTGCTCAGGTCAATTCTCCCAACCTGCTCAGTAAAAGCAAGTAGTTCCTGTGCACTACTTGCTGATGGCAGCTGATTCTCTGTTGATAAAGAAGGGTCAAAATATAGAATCAGATTTGTACAATTCCTTCCCATGATCAAAAGGAGGAGGTTCCCTGTTCTCTCATTTGAAATCTTTGCTGAAGTACACAGTCAGCAAACCTCTCTGCTAAGCGCCTTTGCAACTGTTAGAGGTTTGCAGATTTTTTTACTACCCCCTTCTCCTCTGCCACCCCAGATAAAAAATGAAACTGTTGGTTCCTATCAAACGCACCCAGGAATTAAGCTAAAAGGAAGAATCTTTCTCTGCATAATTCCAATATTGATGAATTAAGGCCTAAAATGCCTTTTTATATTTCAAACAACATTCAGAGTCCATGCTTAAAATCGAGATTAGCTCCATCAAGAAGCAGTAAATTCAGCAATAAGATTTAATCTCTATGGCACTCAAAAGACAAGATTCAATTATATTCTGTGATCTTAATTGAATTACAAAACCCCCCTGAAAAGTAATGACATTATTTTATATTTTCCCCAAGCCCAGCTTACTTGGATTGAAAAGAATTAAATAAGCCATGGTTTGAGAAAAATGTGTTTGTTTTTGCTGGCTAATAATTCACAGCTTTGAGGAGAAGCTAATATCCTTTAAGTAAAAGACTAATATCTATCTCTGGAAGTGCTTTTTTTTTGACCCATCTGGTTTGTCAAAAAGTCTCCTACCTCTGATATTTATTCAATATCATGCAAATGTCAAAATCTGAATGTCATCTTCAAAGACCCTTTTATGTCAGGCAACCCCTTTATAGGGAAAAAATAAACAATTTTATGTATGCATGCTTGATGCCAGTCCAATTAATAAAAGCCTTTTTTGCTATGCTTGGCTACAAGCAAGTTTCTCTTTTGAAAATGAACAGAGGGAGAATGAGATAAAAGGTCTGTATTGTTTCCTTGCAAATTTTACAGTTTCATTTTTAATTTGTGTTTGGATGTGAGGATCTTGGTGCAGATGGTGTGATAGTCCACAGTATGTTCTGAGAACCTGAAATGATAACAAAGATATGCAAATTGAGAGGGTGCTTTGGATGAAAGCCAGGATATCCAATTTCACAATAGCTGAAAACAAATTGATGTGCCCAGCAAACTACTCAGAGTAGCACTAGGAAATGTAACAGTGCCAAAACAAATTATATTAATGACCTGAGCAGTTTGTTGAATTCTATTGGCTAGCTTAATGTTGGTTACATTTGTCTGTGTTGGCACTTCATTTACTGCACAAAACAAGTTCTGTAAACGAAAAAAAAGAAACCTACAAAAAACAGCACTTAATGAAAAATCAGTCTTTGTAAAATTATTGTAAAGTACTTGGTAATTGTAGAATAAAGTTATAGAATAATTATTTTTGCATCTGATAAATTGTTAATATATTTCATGTGAAAAAAAAAAAATTAAAAAGAGACTCTTGAAATTCAGAAATTGGAATTTAAAATATTTCCATGAGGAGAAACAAACTTCATTCTTTCTTCAATGTTTCAATCTATCTCAGGATTACTTTCATTATTAACAGAACAATGATAAAGATTCCATTATTTCATAGCAAAACATAGTAAGAGATGCTCTGAAAGAAAATATCTGAGTGTAAATTTGAGAATAATTCTGACATTAATGTTATTCATATTTTTGCTACTGTTAAAAAGAGAACCTGAGCTGTTGGCTGTCATTTCTGTCTTCCCCTCCTCCTTTCTATAAATGAAGGATTCCTGTCTTTGAGTGAATCACTTTAAAGAAACTTTAAAAAATTTTTCTCACTTAAGCTGTGTTTAAATGGATGAGAAAGAAAAGTTTGCCAAGAATGCTTGTCATTTGACTATCCCTTAACAGTTCATATATTTTACATGAATAACTTCTTTCTACTTAGAATGAGAAAATCAAAGGCACTTTCAGTTTTCATAAAATCATACTAGCAATGCAGTGAATTGAATGCACCTTTCACATGTTTCAGCAGTCCGTACTGAATCACATGTTTGGAACTATACAGATCCATAATCCAAATCTTTTTAGATCCTGATTTTAAGTTTGATTCTAGGCACATGAAAAATTTTATTTACTTATAATATACCTAAAGTGGCCCTGACAACGGAAAAAAATAAACTGAGATTTGATCTTGCTATCCCTGCAGTCAGTAGGTTACCTCCACAGTTGGCATAACATAATGTAAAGATACCAGTCTGCTTCATACGACACCAATGAACTTCGTATTTTGTTTTAATTTCCAGTAAAATCACTAATCCTTTGTTCATCTAAAAAACTGACTGCATTTTATAAAATACTAAATCAAAGCAGAAACAGCAACAGCTGCACTCACTCCTCCCCGTTGTGTACAACTATAACTTAAAAGTGTTATAAATCGGTACAAATGAGAAGCAGTTACTTATTGCTTGCAACTTGATTTTAATGTCACGAGAATGAAAACAAATGCTGACAGGGAATTTATCAAATGTTCAGTACCAAGACAATGCGTCTGAACTCTTAAATGTCATCTATTATATACACATTTGTATTTGTCCTACTGCCACAAAACTGTTCTTATGAAAAGTTCTTATATACATATTTTGTACTTTTGCTGACTTTACCCTTCCCAGTATATAATCTGTTGCTAATATGAAGCTGACTTGAGACATGCGTTACTGTCATGTCTCAAGTCAGAGAAAAATAACTTAGTGCAAGATTGATATGCGGACATTTGGATTCAAGCTTTGGTCTCAAAACTTGCATCCAGAAGGATCCTTTTCCATTCCTGTATTTGCCCCAGCTGTCAAAGGGCATTATCTCAGCAAAACCTGCATCACTGCTTCTGCACTTGTCTTGAGTCTGGAGGTGTTTTCCAAGGGACAAATTGATGTGATGTTTTGCCAGGTCAGTGAGAAGTGAAGTGTGTTTGGTAAAGAGAGCTGAGAAAGATGTAGAAGGGTATGTAATCTCTTCTTTGGTCCAGAGGGATTTACCCTAGCATATATCTTTGGATCGATGTTATTGTTGTCTGTGGTTAAAACCGTAGTCACAGGATAGTGGCATCTTTACATGAATAGTCAACATGCTTAACAGCCTTCATGGCTTCTGCCTTGGAAAAAGAAAAATCTCATCCCTGTGGTTAGTAATCAGATACATCTTCAAAAGAATGTGCAGGAATGAATGTATTCAATCCTTAAGACTTTCCCACTGCTTATGATATCAGGAAGAGATGATCTGACTGCAGTTTTTAACTCATCAGAATAATTCATTGAGTGAACATGGAAAGCTTTACAAGATAGGCTAAAGGCTTTTTACTTGGTGGCATATCTTGCATGAAAATTTCAGTTTCGTCATAGCCAGTTGAATGAAGAGATGATAATGCAAGTCAACCTGGAAGTCTCTATGGACTTACAAGGCTGGTCTGGAGATATTGAGAATTTTTTGGAAAAAAATAAATTCAAGAAAAGTACAGTTATTCTGTTTAGCATGAATTTATTTCAGAGACTGCCTCTTCATTTTTTTTTCCTCTTGTAATACCAAGAATCAGTGTTTTCCTGTGAGTACCCTTCCGACAGAAGAAATGAAGTGAAAGGAAGGAGAAATAAGAAACCTGAAAACTCGTTTTTCTAAAACTTTTTAATGTAAATCCTTTCATTTTTGAAAGCAATTTCAATTTATTTATTTATTTATTTATGTATTTATGTATTTATTTGAATTTAGCTATGTTAGCCTCAAAGGGTAAATTCACTTTTGCTTCCAGGAGTGCCAAGGCTTCACGATGGTGGACTCAAAGTAAGGAACACTACTGTCCTACTGCAGAGCCAGCTTTCCCACAGTGTAGTTGCCCTGTTTACACCTTCCTGTTCAGTAAAGTTACACCATAGCACTACTGGTTCCTAACCCTGCTGCAAAAGGTGCACACCCAAGGGCAGGTCGCATCGCAGAGAAGCAATACCTATTGCCCTGCGCGGGAAGGTCAGACCAAAGAGCGGCAGCCCCAGCTAGGACAGTCCCTGCTTTGTAGTGAGGGGTTGCAAAACCATAGCCTGAAAGTGGAGAAGAGGGAGCAGCTCCCCTACTCACTAGAAATGTGTATTGTCTCTTTTTAGCTGAGCACCCCCGAGCATTCGCTGCCTGTTCCAGAAGTTCTCTTCTCATACTGACTTCTCTCCTGTGTTACTCCCACACTCTGCTCAGAAGGTGTGCAGCACTGTGCCATTTATAAGCTGCATACAATGTGTCTGAGAGGAGAAGTTTAGCTTTTTTTTAATTAGGCATTGCGCTATTTTAAAACCTTTTTTTTTTTTTTTTTTTTAAGAGCAAGATGAAGGTGTAACAGCGAACTTGACGCTCAATTGTCAAAGGAAATAATAATAATAATAAAATCCTCACAAAGCAATTAATAGCTTTTATTAACCGATGTACCTATGTTACAGCAAAGTATAGGTTTTAGATGAGCCCAGAAGATGACCCTTGGTAAAATGCTTGCTAAAAGAAATACCTCGGAGCTGTCCATCAGTTGCACAGACGCACAAAAATCCTGAGCAGCGAGGCAATGTACTCTCTGTCTTCATGCATAATACATACAAAATAGGTGAAGTGGTATGTAAAGTGAATTTTAATTGGTTATAATTGTCATTTCATTTAGTAAAGTATTGTCTGGAGACCAGGATATCAATTAGCACTCTATGGACTCTGTTTCTTATGAAAATATGCATATATAGAGATGATGTGCTCTAGCAGCAGATATACTTTAATTAAGAAAGTGGTACAGTAAATTAAAGACCTTTAAAGTATTAATTAATTGGTGTATAGATCAGTTCCAAGTATCAACTTGGTAAAGTTAAAACCACTGTATCTGATTAAAATGAGTTAAGAAATGCATATTCTATGTTGTTCATACCTTTTTAAAAGTGTTCACTGCCAGAACCACGTTGACTTACAGGTGAAATGCATTTATTCTCTATATGGCTCTAAAGTTTTATCTCAAGTTGGAGCTGTTTTAAGTTATCATTTGTTCTTACCAAAATATCAACCAAAGGTGTTTTGTCAGGAGTCTTTATCCTACTCTTTTTATACATGTCCTTCATATTCCTTGGTGTTAATAAACATCCCAGCAATAATAAGGTATAGCAAAATGATTGATGTATTCCATTTTATTATTAAATTGTTGGTAGCCACGGCAGGTTTTGTTTTTTTTTTCCTTCTTCTTTTCCATGGGGGATGAAGAGGGACCTGTCCCTTTTTAACTGCTTGCTCTGAATGACTTTTATACCCAATATAAGTGAGAAAAGAGGATGAATGTCACCTCTCTTCTCTTCCTCCTCCTGCCGATGCATACTCCTTCTTTTGATTGACAGCTACTAATAACCTTCCTGCCCTAAGTGCCATGGAGACACTTTATTAGGACAAACAGCCAAGGAAATCTAGGAATGAAGCCAAGCCTGCAGTGAGTTATTATCGGGCTTGTATTTATCTCAGCTTTGTAATTTTTTTCAGTGATATGCAAATCCTGAAATAGATCTTCTTCTGTTGAAGGACAGGTCCCTCTGTTAATTGATCCACTGAGATTCAGCCTAACCTCTTTTAGCTATCAGCCAGGGAAACAGGCTACATAAAAGAGTCTCAGTGCTGTATACAGTTCACATAAATTCACTGCACATTCTACAAGGAAAACTTCTGCACAGAAAATGCATTTTTAGTTCCTAAACATATTTTACATATCAGTGTTATCTGCATAACAGATCAAACTGATTTGTTTATTTGTTTATTAGATATGTATGAGAGTGCACTCATAATCAAATGTGATTTCAGATGGAGCTTTCTTTCTTTCTTTCTGGAATGATGCACCACAAACACGTATTGTAAAAACACATTCAATGAAATTCAGACATAATGAAAATGCATTTGTTCGAGATCACCTTTTTTTCCTTAAAAAAAAAAAAAAAAAAAAAAAAAGATACATTACAGAAACACTTTATTTCTGAGCAATTTGACATGTTGGGAATTAACAATACAGGTGCAAGCCTTGAGATTCTGCAAACATTTTTTGTTTCTTTGTGGGGATTTGCAGCAAATAGGTAACATTCCTTCAAATAGATCTTTTAATAGCATATTAATGACAGCAGCAGGACAAATTTACTTCTGTTTTGTCTTTCTCTATGGATAGGTCCATTTAACAAGCAATTTATTTGACAGAGAACAAAATTTGCAACAAAGGGGGATGTTCAGGGAAACACTAATAATAATAATCGTAACAATACTAGTAATAACAAAGAGTCCCAAATGAACAGGGATCATCATAAAAGATGAATATTATTTTTGCAGTTACATAGTATCTCTCAACCATAAAATCCCAAAGATTTTCCTCAACTGTTTGCAGAGCTACACCGGTACGAATACAGCTGTCTCTGAGACAGAGAAGACAGCCCCCAGAAGGGACAAATTTGGAGCTGGGTTCCAACTCTGCTGAAGAGTGAATTGGGATCAATAATGCTCACACAATGTGGACCACCTTTCATTTTGACACCTCATCTAAGACACAGCAACATGAAGAAGTAAAAGGGAAATCTATTACCAAATCTTTTCCAGTTTCTCAACCTGGGAGACAGAGCGATGTGCAGTAATGAGGTGTGAGGCATGAAAGTCTGTGCTCTAATCCCAGTTCTGCCCACCAAATTATGTCATGGCCTTGAGCAAGTCATTTCACCTCTACTGCTTTACAATGAGGATGATAAGCCTTACAAGGCTCAGTCTATGATTCTTACTCAGTAAGTGTTTGTAAAGTGCTTTCAGTATATGAAATACTTATGCAGATACGAATAATTTTTATGAACAAAACCATGCCACATGGAGTGCGGGACTCTTGAAGCTTTATTAGTAAAATTGGAAGACGATCAGTATTTCAACTTAAATCAGAACTCAGATTCTCCAAACATTGAAAATGATCATTTCTATACACAAATTTTATTTCTTATTCTATTTCTCTGATAAGCTAATGGGAGAATCAGAGAGTACATCTTATCGTTTTAAGGGAAGCTGAGATCTAGAACTAATGTACAGTTATAGCACTTTTGGATATGCTTGAGTCCTGCTGATTTCAGTGATACTATGACCCATGTTTATAGCTGAGGTATTTTTGGCTGACAGGGAGGAGCACACTGAATATTACAAGTGAAAAGTTGAACCTTGAATTATTGGGCTATTCAGGGTGTTTCCTATGCATTTTCAAACCTCAGTGTACTGTTGAAACTCTACCATTTCAGAATGAGAGCATTTAGAGATGGATTTTAAAAGTTGTGCCAACCTCAGTTTGACTCCTTTATTCTTCCTTTATGACCTTAAATAATTTTCTATTTTAATTATTATACAGAAGGGAATTCACCAGGTAAAGCTATGGTTTGCAAGGCTCAGTTGTGTGACTCACATTTCTGGTAGTACAATGGCATCTGGAGATTAAGTGTCTATGTTACATTGCAGGAATAGTACTACAGCTTGAATAATAATTGGTTGTGCAGATGATTTCTAAATTGACATTGCAGGAATTTACTCCTTTGATTTTTTCTGGCTAAGGAGGTCATTCCTCTGTAATGAAGATGTGAAATTAAAAACAAATTGTCACTCGGTCCTCTTCAGATTTCTCTCTTTTTCTTCTCTTCAGTTTCACTCTTCCATTTCTTCTTTGCTCATTTGCACGCTACTGTGTTAATGGTTTGGAGGAAATGTCTAGCAAATGACATCACTTCAGGGAGCAGGGCTCTGTGGAGGAGTAAATATATCAACATGAGTTTTCACAAGATTTTAGAGAAATTGCAAGGGGTTATTTAAATAAATCATTCACATTGCATGAATTGGAACTAAGATCTGGTAGATTTTCTCTGCGCAAAAGAAATTTCCAAGTAGACTTTAAATCTGGTTTCTTTTGACAGAAAATTTACCTCAAGAGAAGGGAGACTGTATAATCTTTGCAACACTACATTCATAGCAATCTTTTCTCTATGTTAATTCTCTCTTGTTTGAGTAAAATAGATCTGGCTGGAATTAGCTATGTTTTTTCTGTCTAAAAGCAGAAATTTCACAAATTTTTTGGAGGCAATTCTTTTTTTTTTAACACACTAAATGACAGTAAAAAGCAAGCATCTCAAATCCTGAGCAATTTTTTTAGTTTATCTGAGGTTTCTTTTCTACAATTACACTGGTTTGAGAAAATAAAATTGCAATGGAAAAAAGATTCAAAAAGTTAGAAAGTGTCTAGTTAGTATACAGGTAAATTAGAGTATATGCACTACAGTAGTACTAAAGGCTGCTGTAGGAACTTATGCTTTGATACATTGGATGCTACAAAAGCAAGAATTATTTTCTAGAGTTTTTCAACTTTATTCTCTAGAGAGGTGATTTATATACGGAATCCCTGAGAGAGAGAGTAGGGTTTATTCCTGTATATTTCTTCCTGGTATTTGGTTATCTGTAAAGTTGACAGGCTAATTGTGATAGTTTTAAGGTCAGAAAGTAATTTTATTTATATATAGCTATATACAGATAATAGGAGGATAGATTTATGTGTATGTGTGTGTGAATGTATGTATGCATATCTAAATCATGTATCTAAATGACCTTCTAAATGTGTGAGTATATGTGTGCATGTATATGTATGTATGTATATATATGTGTATTTGTATACCCATCTACATTTAGGCCACAGACTGTTTTTATTACCTCATTACAAATGTTAAATGACAATAAGCCTTTAGAAGCAAGGTGGGTTTTTTTGGAAACTGTTGACAAAACTCTCCTAACTTCTTTAGGATCACAGTGATGCCAGTTTTAAATATTTTTAGAACATCTTCTTAAATAATGAGTAAGTGAAATATTATGACAAAACAGTCAGAAACATAGAAACATAGGACAGAAACATAGAGATAAATAAGTCATGGTAATTTTATCAGCTTAGCTAGGGGTTAAAATATATGAAAACTTCTAGAAGAGATCAGCATCTGAGAAATCACTTCTAGAAGTGATAAACATCAATGTTTAGAGAGCTGGGTAGGGATATGACAAAATGCTGACAGATGTGAGGGAAAATAGTTTTATTGAGTTTGATTTGAAACCTAGGACAATGCAAATGAAAAAGATAGCACAATTTAATCTGATCAAAGAACAACATGAAGATTTTTTGTAATTATTATTCTTTTATTGATAATGCCTTTTATTTTTATCTACTCACAGTAATCTTAGAAAAAGGAAACAATCCAAAAAAGGCTTTTTTAAACTGAGGACATCAGTCTAGTCAGCTTTCCTCAGTGGACAAAGTGAGAAGGTAATGTTCTAATCTTTAAAATGTGAGTACGAAAAGGTTTCTCAAAGTCAGGGCAATACAGCAGGTGACAGAGAGCACATAGCCCACAGGCACGTCTACAGGCCATTCCCATTTTCCTCACATACGCTGTTAAAAGGATGTTTTATCCTGAGGCAAAGTTACACTGAAAGAGTTAAAAACCATTTTAGAACATCAGATGTCATGTCATAGTGCTTCAGAAACACTACTGAAATGCTGCAATGTACATAATGCCTTTTCTTCACTTCATTTATCTTACTTAAGGAGCTACACTTAAGCCTGATCCAAAGTCTGATTCAATCCTCAATAGCTTTTTAATTAAATATTATTATTGTTGTTGTTGTTTTTAATATGTTTTAGCATGGACATCAGAAGGTTTTTGACTAAATCAAATATTTTTAGTAACCCAAATTGATGAACACTAAAAATATTATAATGAGATTCCAGATTAGCAGTAACTTTAGCCATTTATTTAACAGTCAAAAATTGGCATGAGTCTTTTGAAACCAATCATGCTACAATTTTATTATTTATATCATCAGAAGTGTTGTGAAAAGATATTTAAAGAAATAATAATAAAAGTAAGCTTAACTTAAAAATATAGAACACAAACTAAAATGAAAATAGACAACATTCTCCCAGTATCCGAGCCCATAGATATACACACAGATTTTCTTGATCTGAAACAGCAGGTGACTAACAAACATTAACCTAATGTCTGAACCTCTATAACTGATGACAGTGCTAAAATAAGAAAGTGCATAAAAAATCTTGTTTATGTCAGACTAGTGTGACCTGAGACCTTTTCATGGCCTTTGAGAACTTATCTGTGTAAGCAGCAAGTCAGGAGTCTGCCTGAAAAAGCTATGAGGAAACAGGCTAGTGTTACAGACCAACCAGTATCTCTCAGAAATAGACAGGAACAAGCTGTGGCTCTAAAACGAAGGTCTGTCAGGGGAAAAGAAAATAAAACATTTAGATTGTGTGTGCATGCATTTTATAATATTGTGCAAGCTGGCAAGAAATAAAGCAGTGTTCTTGCTCTCTGGGCCTGTGAGCAGGCTAAGGGTGCACTGTTGCTATGTGAATTCACAGATGAATTGCTGCCACAATTCATCTATGAATTCACAGACACATCTAGCATGCATAGTAACACCCAGTTAGCCAAATCACAGGTCTCAAGCTAGGCTCTTTGTCCAGAGGAGTTTACTTATTTGTTATATTATGGCTTCTACTAGAAAGATCTTTTAGCCTGGAAAGGAGTAGAAAGAAGCACCGATCCAGAGCTCCATGGCATTTGGATGAGAGCTGCATTCACCTAGAGGTCAGCTCTTAATATTTCCTCTTCATACCTTGTGGGTAGGTCCTCTAGTTTTCTCCATAAAGACAAAAAAAAAAAAAAAAAAAAAAAGGATCTGAATCTCTGAAAGCATCTCTGCACATAAGTCTGACAATTTGAAGGTGGTCTAAGTTAAATAAATATTGGTATCTTTGCAAACACTGCCAACACAGTTAACGCTGACACTAACGGCCCTATTTAATGTGAACATCTGGCCTATTACGTAGCTGTTAACTGGAGTGAAACCTCATGCAAGTTTCATATAAACAACTTACTGTGCCGCAGAATAACAGCATTTGATTTTTTAACAGTCTGGGTGCTTTCAAGCTGACTCTTTCCTCAGAAATTTTTCCCCAATATTAACAACTTTTTGGTTTGTACAGTTCCCAAGAGTGTCTCTCTCACATATTATATATCTTGTTTACTTTAAGTTTTATTCCACTCTATGCAGAAACCCTAAATTCCTTCCTCATCTGCTGCTGCAGCCATCTTGTTCATCTCAGTAGCCAGAAACAACATAAAGTGAAATATAAGTGTTCCTACAGGCATGCAAGAGTCCCTTCAGTTAATCTGACATGTTCCATGTTAGATCGTCCTAGCAATCATACTCTGAAACTGTCAGAGATCACCGCAAGGCCCAAATATATACAGATTCTCCTGTGTTGGACTTGCTACTGAACCATGATTACTGTCATGAATTGGATGAGTTGTACAAGAGGTGGAGAGTTGTTGGGTTTTGTTACAAATAAGATAGCTGTCAGTGAAGTGAAAGGCATGCCACGTCCAAAAAGATAATGCATGACATGCTTCGCATTTTACTGGGAGGAGTGGAAGAACAATCTACATGTTTCAAATGACTCATCTTCCCTCAAATTTTGTCTAAGCATTTTCTTTTCTACGGTTTTGGACAAGCTGTTGCAAACAGCAAATACACTGTATTTTAGCCTATTTATGAAACAAAATGTTATCTGTTGTGTAGCTCTCACATCTGAAAAATACAGATAAATAAAAAATGACACAAACTAATGTGACTCCAGTTGTTAACGGAATCTAAAGCGGAGCCCAAGGCTTCATGTGAGTACTGTGTGTCTGCATGACGAACCAGGAACCACTGCTGCAACCAGAAAAATCTGTTTCCTGGCAGGAAAGCTGTGTCTTTTCAAGTGCCACACCTGTTGACTGCTTCTTCACAGATGCATGAAGAGCATCTCTCTTAGCACACATTCCTTACTTTGTTTATGCTGCTGTTATTATTCTAAGGTAAAGCAATTTAGTTAAATTGAGTATCTTAAGATGTTTTATTAATTCTCCCCAAAAACATTCCGCACAACTGTATCCATAATTGAATCACCTATGTTTCACTTGAGGGGAGTAGAAACAGGTGGTTTGTTCTTAAACTCTAACGAAAAGCAAATTGTTTGCTTTGTATAGACAACTCTGATTCAGTAACTGCAATAGCCCTGTTCTGATCATTAGTTTGTATGCTGTTTGGTAACTGTCTTGCTGTTCGCAGCAACATATTAGTTCTGAAAGTGATACACTGCTTTTGAGTCAAAAGAAGTTACAAAAAAAGCCAGAAAAAATAGTGTCTGAATAATAAATACTTAATAAATGTTTCAGAGTGAATTACAGTAAAGTATCATATTCACTCTTATGGCTTAACACAGGAATAAATTTCATGATTACTGCAAGGGTGAAAGAAGAAAAGTTTCTGGTGACTGTTCAAGCCATTTATCAAATCATACACAAGGTATGGAGGATTACAAAACTATTCTACAATGCTTGGCTGCAAAAGCTTGAAATAATTCTTGCAAAAAGATTTTTTTTTAAGTGATTTTCTGAAAAGATTATTTGATAAGTTTTATCCTACAGGTGTTTATTCTTACATAATGACTTAGATCAGGCACAACAAAAAGCATTAGGGACATAAAAGGTGCAATTCATCTAATCTCGAAGTAGATTCCTGAAATAAATCAGATGATTCACTAAACCCACCTATATTCCGAATAGCCAAATCAAGTAAATGGGAATGCATGTCCTAAATGAACAATATTGGTGAGACCATCTTCTGTGCCTCTGTGCCAGAGCCAACCTCGGTATACATTAGGATGAGAACTGCCATGCCTACGGGGGCTTTCCTCACTGCAGAGTAATTCAGCCTACAGTACAGGTCATAATCTCTAAATTTTTCTTCTTTCATTGCCCTGAAAATTCCATTCACCTGCACCTCAAATATCTCATGATTGCTTGTAGACAAACATCTTCAGTGCTATTATCAGAAAGATCTCAGGTTGGGAACACAGCTGGTAACTTCCAGCAAGCAGATTATAAAGTGTAAAGAGCATGTATGGGGAAGAACAAGGTCTGTTACTTTGGGAGAAATTGTTAGTAGAAAGTTTTAGGTTACCAGTGTGCCTTTCATTGCTGTTTTTGCCCCCACAGGCTAGGAAATAACTGGTAGCATTGGCAACACTCCTGAAAGCTTCCAACTTGCTAGTGATGATCTCAGTGTTTAAAACATCAGTTTCTGTTTAATGAGTGTCCGTTTTCTGTGTTTACAGCTGGAAAATATTTAACAATGTCATTATTCAATCAGAGCAAAATAAATCTCCCTACTACGGGCAAACATACTTAAAGCATTTCAAGCAGAATTCATATGCTCTTACATCTAGCATGCAGCATTTGTGTCTAGCAACTGAGCTTTCCTACCTTTTAGTGGAAGAGGGAGATTTTCAGTGCTTGATTTGATTTTAGGGGATTCCCCTCCCAAATTTTATTTTTTTCCCTGTAGATATTTCTTCACTGAAAATTAAATATCATGGGCTATCAAAATCCATTTTTTATCTTCCTGTTCCTAAACCTCCTTGCTTTCATAAATTTCCTAAATAGAAGGTTATGAATATCCTTTGTAACACATCTTAGTAGTCGTTGAAAAAATTAGCCTAACCCAACAATCTCAAGTTTCAAAAAGATCAATTGGTCATTTCTTTCTTCTCTAAATCCTCAGTTTTCACGCATTCCTCATTTATACCATTTTCACATTTTACTTTTTTGTTTACAGACATTTTCTTGTTTGCATTTTCTCCTGTGCAATGGAGAAGTTTCTCATTTACAAGCTGACACCTGTGGTTTTGAATAGAGCTTTTTAATATAAGTTATATGAATGAGGTGTGCTGCATGGTTTTCCAGTGTACCTTACACAATAATTGACCTCACATAGGTTATCAGTTATTCATGGTCCCTTACCTTGAAAAGAGTCCTGCACAGCCCATCACAATTTAAAGACATATTATTCTGCCTTAAACACATTTATTCACAGTACCTCTCACAAGTTATTGGCCACTTTCTTTTCCAGAATTAAGGAATATTGAAGCTTGTACAAGGAGAACTTTGTTCTTCATAACTCATCCTTTTACTTGCTTATGCAGTGAAGCATTATAATTTGCAGATAGTTGCTTCAGAGGAATTATGTCTTTACTGGCTGTACAAAGATGAGGACAAAGACAAGTCAAGAGGAAGGAAAACATTTATAACACAATGAGAAAGTAAGTCAGCTTGCATTTGCTGCAAATAGGTTCATGAAAAATATCATTAATGTTCCCTTTTATCTGTGAACATGAAGTGCTTCTACCAGTCCATGTTCAGTTATGGTACAGTACCATAAGGTTAAAGAACCCAAACATTTAATGCCAAATTTCAGATCTTTAGGCAAGTATTAAAAGTTCAAAAAAGTAACACAGGGGAGGGAGTAGACTTCATGAGCTCTATCTAGACCTGTGTTGGGGCTTTTCTCTAGAGACGTGTTGTTGAAAAATTACTTAGGCCCTCTGTTAAGGTAGGTGGATTTGTGTGTAACACCACTGCAAATAAATTTATTGATCTGTGGGTGTATCTAAGATGGTGAGTGAGATGTAAAGAGAAGGATTTTGACCTACCTGGTAAAAAATTGTGTTAGTTCTGCCATCAAAACATTTCTGAGAGCTCCCAGCTTAAAAAAATAAATACAAGGAATTGCAGGGTACATTTCTGTGTTCAGTGTTTAACACTGTGTAAGTTTATTCATTTCATCCCACATCCCCACATCCCCCTCCTGTTTGTTTACAGGATCTTCCTCTCTGGACTTTTAAGTGAGCTTTGATATCTGGAAAGGAATAAGAACTTTTAATTTTTATTGTTACTATGGAATTGATGAAAGACTGCAATAAGCTTCAGCAGTGGTTGGATCAAAGCTTGAGTTACTGAAAATTCTTTTCCACTCTTTCAGATTATATGGGGTATATACATGCATACATAAACAACACAGCAAAGAGAGAGATATGAACTGAAACCTGAACAGAAATAATAACTTCTCTTGTTATGTATACTTCATATCCTTGGCTGCTTTTGTTTAAATGACCCTCATGTGGTAGGATAAGAAAGAATAATATATGATTAATTTCTATTCTGAAGCCTTGTTTGAAAGGTGCTTTATTTGCATTAGCATTCATAATTACTTAATGACAAATCAGATATGGTTCATTGCTAGTAAGTGTAGAAACATGTTGTCTGAAGGATGTAGTTTAATTAGTATACTCCTAAAAACATGTCCCTCATGACCATTGGATGTAATCATTATTTTATGTATTTAACTGTGCAATTTATGTTTACTCAGCAGGCTAGAGACCGTCTTTTTTTCCAAAGCTGTTTATTGCAATACATTTAGACTTTAAAGGAACTCACAAAATCTCCCCAACAGCAGGTACTAAATAAAAAAAAGAAAAAAAAAGGAAAAAAAAAAGAATTAAAACAACCATTAGTGCAATGAAGCAGATATATATATATATTTTAAAAATATAACCAACATAATATTGCATCCATAAAGCATAGCAGGAGGAATAAATATGCAGGGAAGCTCATTTTAATTCCTCAGTTAATAACTTAGACAGAGGAGGTGCACATTCTCCTAGATCAATGAGACAATTTGGGCATTCCTTTATTGTTGATTAGTGAATCTGAAAATGACCTCATTTCAAGGGCAACAAGAGATTTTGCTTTCTCTTTGCTGGTATAACACAAGTGAACACTGTGAACACTTTTTTTTTTTTTTTTTTTTCATACAGAAGCTGCTTGAGAATCTGTGACTCCCTTTCCTTGTCAATACAGAGGACTGTGGTAGGAAAAAAAATGAATAATCTAGACTATTTGAGAGCATCTCTGAAAATGCCCCTGTCTCTTCAATAATATTCCTATTTCACCTTAAATCTCCCCAAGGAATGGTAGTCCTTCTCTGAACATTTCCAGTGGAGTCTATGGAAACAATTGTAGTGTAAAATATTGCTCAGTGTGTTTAACGGGAATCAGTCATACTTCCAGCTGCAAAAAGTCTGCAATTAAAAGAGATAATATTTTTTTCTTCACTCTTCTGCAGTGCATACTCTTAAAATGTTTATATTCTTAGGATACATACCATAAAATGTCTAAACTGATATGGAATCATTGAGGTTGGAAAAGACTTCTCAGATCATTTTTTCCAGCTGTCAGTCCAACCTCACCATGCTCACTGACCATGTTCCTCAGTGCCACATCCACACAGTTCTTCAACTCCTCCAGGGATAATGACTTCACCACCTTCTTTGGCAGCCTGTGCCATTATGCCTGAAGACTCTTTTGGAGAAGCAGTTTTTCCTGACGTGACATGAATCTTCCTTTTTACAGCTTGAGCCCACCCATTCCCTCTCATTCTGTCAGTTACCTGGGAGAAGAGGCTGACTCCCACCTCAGTACAACCTACTTTCCTGTTGTTGTAGAGAGCAATAATGTCTTCTCAGAGCATCCTCTTCTCCAGACTGAATAATCCCAACTCCTTCAGCTTCTCCCCATAAGCTCCAGACCCTTCACAGCTTTGCTGCCCTTCTGTGGACATGATATTCCACATCTTTCTTCTAACGAGAAACCCAAAACTGAACACAGCACTGAAGGTGTGATCTCACCAGGGCTGAGTGCAGAGGGACGATCACCTCCCTGCTGCACTATTCCTGATACAAGCCAGGATGCCATTGGCCTTCTTGGTCACCTGGGCACACTACTAGCTTATGTTTTTCTGGCTATCAACTGCACAGCCTTCCAGCCACTCTGCCCCAAGCCTGTAGTGTTGTATAAAATTGTTGAGACCAAAGTGCAGGACCCAGCACCTCTTTTTATTAAAGCTTATCTCATTGGCCTCAGCCCAGCAATACAGCCTGTCCAGATCCCTCTGTAACACCTTCCTACCCTCAGGCAGATCAACACTGCTTCCCAACTTGGTATCATCTGCAAACTCAATCCTCTCATCCAGATCATCAATAAAGATATTAAACAGGACCAGCTGCATTACGAACCCCTGAGAAATACCATCAGTGACAGATCACCAGCTGGATTTAACTCCATTCACCACCACTTTCTGTGCCTGACCATCCAGCCAGTTTTTTTACCCACCAAAGAGGATACCTGTCCAAGCCATGGTCAATCTTCTTCTCTAAACGAATATTGTAGGAGATGAGTCAAAAGCTTTATACTCCTGATTCTTCATTGGCTTTACTGTAGGACTGGTGACTTAGAGGTAAGTGCCTTGCACACTTCTCAGAACTGGGCCATTAGGATTTGAAGTGTTTTTCCATAAAATAGGGCTCTACCTTTTTATTACTGCTTTCTGAGAGAAAACCTGGCTGCGATGAAAAGCATGTATTTTCTGCCCAACATTATCACACTCCTTAGTAAAACTGTGTGCCTCCTGACAAGTTATGTGATATGAAAAGAATGACATGTGATACAAAAATAGTGGTATGTGATATGGCTCCTCTCTTTTCAAGACTGCCATTGTGGCTGTGGCTGTTCTTGGTATTATAAAGAACAGATTACGTTAAGAAATAAGTAATGAATATGCACATTAATCTTGAGTAGCAGTGAAGAAAACTGTCAATTTTTGAATTGATAGTATTGCGTAAACACAACAAGGTATGTTTTATTACTTACTTGGTCCATGACAACCTGATTTTGCAAAATTTGCTAGAGGGTGATGGATGCTTTTTTTTTCTATTCTCCAAGCAGGACCTGCACCTATCTCATTTTCTCAGGCAACGGGGATGTTCTCCCAGACTACATTTGTAGTTTGAACCAAAATAAATTTTTCTCTTTTTTCCAGTCTAGGCAAAGAAGAAAATATAATAAATGAGAGCTAACATAAAGATTCCTTCAAACACATCAGTTTAAAAATAGAAAACACAGTCATAATCCAAAATAAAAATTAGTTTGTTGCTGTTTTCTTTGCAGTGTTCTGTAAATATCTCCTATTTCAGTGTTTTTCCCAATATATACCTAAGGTGTCATGTATCAAAATCAGTCATCTTACACAAACCTCCACAAAGCAAACTCTGTAGGGAATGACGCAGGGACATTATCTGAAGGACATTTCCTCTTATGATGAAAACAGAACTTAATATGCAAGGAAGTTCATTCCCCTAACAAAAAAAAAAAAAAAAAAAAAAGCATCACGGACTGAGTAGCTGAAGCAGGTGTGTGTGGATGAAGACTGTAGCTAGGAAAGTACATAGAGCCTGTTGAAGGGGTGGAGGGCAGGTGGTATGGTTTGGCAAGATTGTTGGGTGTGGGCTGTTGGAAATCTGTATGGGGAACAGTCATGAGGAAGAAAAAAGTGTTGCTCAAACCAGTAGAACTTGAGGAAAAAGATGAATACCATGAAAATTCTGAAAAGTATTTTGCCATAAAACTTTGTGATTGTATCTTAGTACTTAGGACGTTTTCACATGCATCCATTTCTAATTATATATATACATAAATATTGTCCTCTCCTTCTGGTGGAAAAAAATTGAAGAGAAAAAACAGAAAGGTGCTGAAAGGCACATAACCTTGTATCTTTCTTTGTGTTCCCACATGCTTGATTCATCTTTTTTTCATCCTGAAATGGAAGAGTAGAGATCATCCCACACAACAGGAAGTATGCATTAAAAATAAAATAAGTTTACATGTGATATAAGTTCAACAAGTCCAAAGCTTTAACAGCTGCTTTGCCATGGAAAAATTTCTGTCGTTAGAACTGCAGGTTGGTAGTGGTGCTATTTAAAGAGAAACAAAACAAAACAAAGCAAAACATTTGGTTATCAAACTTCTCATATGTCACCAATAATGTTGGAAAGATTTTAAAGTTGACAATGAAAATCAAATTAGTATAATAACACAGCTTTATGCCACTCATCATGCACAGCAAGGAAAATGTATTTTTAACAAATAAAAATGCACGTCTCTCAATTAATACTTTGTTACCTGCTCAGAGTTCTGTAATTTTACAGAAAACACACACAAACAACCTTTTTGAAGCAACAGCTGTATTTACCACTACACTGAACATGAAATGCGAAAGTCCTAAAACAAATTACAAAACAGTGAAGGAATTATATAAATTAGAAAGATTTCATCAATATGACTGGGTATCAAATGGAAGCCAACACAAAACAGAGAATATTTTATAAGTAAGCTATACAATTATCTTCACTGTTCTTTTTATTTAGCGAAAACACAGAATCCACCTAAATTTAAGGCAATGGAATAGTCTGCTGTGCTTCATCATAGCTGCCTGTTCTACGGATTATCCCCCTGAAAGTGCAGAGAGAGGAGATTGTCTTGCTCCAGTTTATAAGAGGGAGAGGAGGTTCTTTGATATATGTATACCTGATGTGAGATTAAGAAACAACGGTTCAAATGTTGGTCTGACCAGTTTATTACAAATCTTAATCAGGGAGTTGGGGAAGGAGAGAAGGGCGATAGAAAAGATAGGATATAGAAGCAAAGAGACTTTATAGGAAGCAAGAGGGGGATAGTCACCACCATGGATCCAGTGTGGTTCGTAGTTCAGTCACTGATCTTCAGTAGTAGTGGGTCATCAGGTATTGTTGTTCCACTGATGATGACAATGACTTTTCAATGGTAGTTCCAACTTATTTATAAGTCCAACTTGGTTGAGTCAACTCTCTTTGGAGTGACAGCTCAAATCCAAAGTTGTTGAGTCAGCTCTCCTTGAAGTAGCAGCTTCTGGCTCTGGGACCTCAGCAGAAACTCCTTTGTTCCCATCTTCCGCGCCTTGCCAGCAGATAAGAGGGAGCAGGGATGCCCACCTGCATCTTGTTTTTCACAGGACATGGTGGTATCATTCCCCAGTTTTCCCATACCAAGCTGGAGCAATTTAGTCACAGGCCAGATCTTCCACCAGTAAACACTCCTGAGCACTCTCTTCCGGGGGCAAACAGCTCTGAAGGAAGGTGTTTTCAAATGTCCATGAGATGATGTTTATTGTCACATGGTAGCACCCATCACTTGCCTTCTCAATAAATCAGTTAGAGTCTTATCACAAGAAATACCTCAGGAAGCAAGCTTTGAGCCAGAAAACAAAGAAGGGTTCTCACAGAGACAGTAGAGATAGTAGAAGGAGGAGAGTGAAGTGAGAGAATTAAGAGAGAGGAGTGTGAGAAGAGAAAGGAGAGAGAAGAAGGAAGAGAGGAGAGAAATGAGCTGAAAGAGAGGGGAGAGAGAGAAGAGAGAATAGTGAAGAGGAAGGGGAGAGGAGATCCATTCACTGGCTCTGCAGATTTCACCTCTGTCATCAGTGAAAGATAAACCGTGGCAAGGACATCTTCTGTATGAAACACATGCAGCTGTTGGTTGCCAGCAGCAGTTCAAACACTGGCATGCAATGCCATGGACATTAGGGACATAAAGCAATTGCACTTCTTTTACTTCTACCATTGATGACAATCAACTTACCCAAAGCAACAGTAATTCAAAAGTGCAAAGAATGGCACTGATCTGAGTTAGAAATATAGAAATAGAAAGATCTATTTAATCTTCTCAACAGTAGCTATTAGCAGGGAAATCACATAAATGTTACTTCTGCTTGTTGATCTCCCAACATACAGCAACCTGTGGCACAGAGAACTCTCAAGTCAGCAACTGTATTAGCAGCTTGTATTCAATGACCCAGGTATGGATACCTGTAAAACACTAAATGTTCTTTCTTTTGCCACTTTGAGCAACTTGTTAATTTATTCATTGTGTTACCTGTCCAGTGATACATCCAGTAATGCAAAGCTTTACTGAGTTAAATGGAACCAGAATGAAATATAGAATCTCGTATTGCTGTTTTTGATCAGGGCTGTAAATGGAAGTCCTCATGGTAAGACCTGGTATGGTTATACAGTTCCTAGCACAGTGAGAGGATCTAGCAGGAACAATCTCTGGTCATGGTTGCATTGTTCTTTAGTAGGTAAGAGCTGATGTCCCTTTACCAATACTTTCTACCTAGCTCCACTGCAAATGTTATTTTTATTAACATAATTTCTTTATCTTCCTTGAAACTTTCCAAGCAGCCCTCAATTATTATTCAATAATAACATATGGTGGTCAGTTCAACAGGACAATTATGGTACAACACCTTAAAAAAGTATTTCATTTTATCACTTCTGAATTTGTTGCCTTTTCCTCTCCCTGAATGCCCTGTGTGCCTTACTATGGAATAGACTTGTGAGAACTACCCACTGCTTTTCTCTGTACCACTCATTATTACATATGTCATCTCTTATTCTTTTTGCTTCACACTAAATAATCTTAATCTTTTCAGTTTCTTTTCATATGAATACTCTCTATCCAACTAATGTATGTTTTCTGCCCTTCTTCAGACCTTTTTTTCTTCAACTGTTTCTTTCTGAAAAGTGACTGAAACGCAGTGGAGTATTCAACATGAGGATGTAACCTGCTTTTATGGAATGACATTATAATAATTCCTGTACTAGTCTCCATCCCCTTCTTAATATAGCCTAACATCTGAGAACCTTATCAAAAAATGAAAATTGAAGCAATTAAATCTACAATATGTAAATCTGAACCTGGCAGTTAGGTCTATAAGAACATATTCTGTATGTACAAAAAATAAAACTTACTCTAAATTAAGGGAACATACAAAGGATGATGCATGGAAAATGATAAAGGGAATTAATAACAAGAAAATGGCTTCAAGACCTTCATCACAAAATCCATGAGCTGAATTCTGCTCTCCATTACAACCCCAATGGATACTATGAACGTTAGTAACCTACAATTATGTTGCATACAGACTGCTGAGTCATATTGTAATTAACATCCTCTGGGGTGACCACAGTAATTTTAAATGTTATCGTTAAATGTACAAATGAAGGTGGAATGTGTTGAATATTCTACATTCTATAGTAAAGTTGAATTTGATGTCAGTTTTTTTTTTAACTTGCGATAAGTAGGAACCGCAGAAAGATTTATTCCTCACAGAAGATGTGCTGCAAAAATAATTTTTTAAATTATTTTTAAAGTCTATTTTGGATTTTCTAAATATTGGCACCTATTTATTTTGGAATTAAAATGGCAATGATAAATATTGTTATCATTACAAAAATAATCCCTTCTTGTATCAATTCTTCTAATAAAAGTAAGGAAAGCATTAAGGCTTTTGTAAAGCTACATCTTCATGCAGTGTTGTCTGCTGAGAAGAGTTACTGGAAGACTCATCAAAATGGGTTTAGAGAGAGTCTGTGGGCCCACCTATACTATCTTTACCTTCTATGGTTGTTGATTATGGAGAAAATACCTCTTGCTAATATGAGAACAATGAGTTTCTTTTTCAATTCTAAAATGTTGAAGGAAAACTCATGAAGTACACTGTGAGAATAAGAGGTGCATCACCAGTGCATTATATGGCTGCGATTCTATGTTCTAGATAAAGGTTTCAGAGCCTGAAAATAAAAAATACAAACACAAAAAGACAGAGATTGTGAGAACGAGAATTTTTAATACACCTGCAAGTTTTATCTAATCCTTTATTCGATAACATTCAACTTCATTCAATAACATTTAAGGTCCTTAGAAAGGCCGGTTATCCAAGAGTATCTGACTTTCAGTGCTGGCATTAATGGCATTGAAATGGCCAGAAATTATTATTTGAACTTTCAGAAGGCTTTTCTGGTCTCTTACAAGGTCTCCAGTATTACAAGCATACTGATGACAGTGATATAGCAAAATCTTATAAAAGAGATAAATGTTTGTTGGACTACTGTTACCAAAAAGATAGAAGTCCTTACTGTTTTCCCAAAAGAAGCATAAGGAACACTTATTAATTTTCAATGGTCTTCTTTGCACTGTTAGGCTGTCCTTCTATTTCTCTTCCATTTATTTGTACTTCTGTCTTTCTTTTTTCTCGTGTGGTCTTGTATTTTGCCATGTGTAGGAAGAGGTCATTGCTGTGTGGTAATGAGTAACCTGTTCCTCAGGTTCTCTGTAGTGCTGGGGACTATGATGCTGCATACATAGCTGAACATCAGCCAGCACACAGAACTTTTTAAGGTCAATTTGAACTGTGCTATGGATGTTCTCTGACTTCTTGTTCACCCTAAACTTTATCCTATATGTACACACAAGATGAAAATTTTCTTTACTACAAAAACGTAGAAGCTAGTTTAATGCTAGGCAGAGAAAAGAAGCACTGCACAACAAATGAAGAATACAGTGAACATTTTATCCATTTGAAACATGGAAGTGACTTTTTATTGATAGACAAAATGTATTTGTCCAGGTGGAATTTTGGCATTTGCCTAAATTTCCAAATTGTGAGAAGTTCCTATAGGATTCATATAGTCTTCAAGCCATCATAAAGGCCTCTTTCCTATTATTTTCCTGAAAATGGAAGACACTTGGGCAGAATAATGATTAAATTTATTTTCTGAATGTAGTCAAAATAAGAGTTGTATGCAAGCAAAGTCCTTAAACATACACAGAGCTTAAACATTAATAGGTCATTTGAAGTAGGACTTTTCACATATAACACTAATGAAAGACTGGAGTTCTGGTCTGTAGAAAGGTCTGCTCCTTCCTTTTTCATTTACATAGAAAGAAATGTTATACATGCTGTTCTACTTTGTATCATTAAGAGAAAGAAAGTGCAAATATAAACCGGTTTATATTTATTTTGCTTGAAAAGAATTCCTCAGCTTCAAATGCAAGAATACGCCTGACAGTCTTTGAATAAAACTACTGACATTTTGGATTGGTAGCTCTTTAAATTAATGAAACATTTAAGTAAATAGCTAAATTGCAATTGAATTTCATGTTACATCTGCATTAATAATATCACATGAATTAGTCATGATTAATGCTATAAAGAATATAAAATGAATTAATAATGATTGGTCACTTATTGCAAAATGGGCAACACTTTATAATAAGTGGGAAATCATTCTTACTTCCTTTGGAATTTCTTGCAGTAATTTTAATAATGATGAATTCTTTTGGTATTCAGGTGCGTATAATACAAAATTCCATTGGAATTCGATAATAATTTAACATAATCCTACTGAAATTCATCTAAAAATCTCTGTTAAATTTGGTGACAGATACAGACTCAGCGCATTTCAGGATTTGTTTCCCTGGTGCAATATAGCTGATATAGGATGTCCCTTATAATCATGGGTGCTAGTGTAGAACTGGAGCAGATGGGTGAAGAGTTTAGGCAAGTGAATGAATCAGACTCAGTGAGTGCACAGATGACTGATCAGGTTTGTTCATGATAAGGACCTTTACCTACATCTTCCAAGACATCGAGTTTCAGATTAAAATTCACTTATCTACAGTCTCTCCTCTCCTCTCCTCTCCTCTCCTCTCCTCTCCTCTCCTCTCCTCTCCTCTCCTCTCCTCTCCTCTCCTCTCCTCTCCTCTCCTCTCCTCTCCTCTCCTCTCCTCTCCTCTCCTCTCCTCTCCTCTCCTCTCCTCTCCTCTCCTCTCCTCTCCTCTCCTCTCCTCTCCTCTCCTCTCCTCTCCTCTCCTCTCCTCTCCTCTCCTCTCCTCTCCTCTCCTCTCCTCTCCTCTCCTCTCCTCTCCTCTCCTCCTCTCCTTCCCATTTCCCTCCCCACCCTTCCCGTCCCCTCTGCTATCCCCTTCCCTACCCCATCTCCTATCCCCTCCCCTACTCCCTCCTCTATCCCCTCCCCTTCCCACCTTGTCTATACTTAAAAGGATTATCATGGGATTTTATTAGAGTTGTTCTGGTTAGATCGATTCTGTCTTTAAAAATCAATCAACAAATTGGTTTTAGACCTAACATTAGGAAGTAAAAAGTGTTTTGTTTAATTGAGTAAAATACTCCATTAACTAAAAGGACATTTTTAAGATTTATTTTAATTCTATGGATCTTCTGCATGTTTTCAGTAAGGATTTCATGATAATTAAGAGAAAAAAAAAATGGTTTAATAAAATTGAGTAGTTTGCATGACATTTTTCTATATGTAAAAATATAATTTAAGTACTTTGAAGTGTACACTATTTCTGGGTCTAAAAAAGGAGGTTTTATTTATTTATTTATTTATTTATTCACCATCTGAATAGAGTTGAACATCATCTCCATAGTGATTCTTCCCCAAAAGCTGTATCAGAGAAAATACCCCTTACCACATAGGAGACATTATTATTAGTGCTGTAATTTCTGAGTTTGGACCAATGCTATTAATTAACCCTGTTCTCATCGCAGATTCTATTCTGCTCAATGACATTTTTAAATGCACTTCTTAAGCAGTTCTATAACTATTCTTGCTGGAATGATTTCCTACCATTTTGGCTTTACACAGCCAGATAGTCTTATTGCACTGACGTCAAACATCCTTTTAAGCCTCAGAAGGAAACTTCAGTGGCTCTGATGCTCTTTCTTTTACTTTGATCAGTCAGATGAGACCACAAAAAATTACAATCCTTATTTTGCTACTCATGGACTTTTTCCAAACATTTATACCTTTTTTCTTCCTTCTGAGTGCAGCAATGAAAATGATTACAGAAGGGAGGTGGACCTAAATTGGTGCCTCGCATTTAATAGCAGATGAGATGGAGACTTCCGAGACTTTCCTTACCAGTAAATCTATAATTTCCTTAGAGGAATTTTGATTTCTGCTTTTCCAAAGGGACTAATTGCATAAAACTCTGTCATAACATCTTTGAGTTGAAGGTTTAATATGTTTTGAAGGTAAGTCAATAATTTGTTCTTAAAATCCTTGAGAAGAAAAAAGGAGAGGAAGGGTGAAAGGGAAAAGAGAGAAGAAGAAAGAGGAAAAAGGGAAAAAGAAACAAAAGGAAAAGAAGAAAGGGAAGGGAAAGGAGCAGCAAGGATCTCTCAATATACGGTATTCTATTTTGATGCTGGTATTATAACTTGTAACCAAGATTAAGGACTACTCCCTTAGAAAAAAATTAATTTCAAGAAAATTCTCTGCTAAATACAAGACATTTGCAAAACAATGTACAATCATACCACCAGAATGCAAGCTGTATAAGCAGTTAAGAAAATTTAATCATTAAATAGAAATGTTTCCAAACTCTGCATTACCTCTCTGTAGATAATAAAATGCAAGTACTGCTTTCTTGCTTATTTTAATTAACTAATTTATTTATTCTAACTGAAGCTAAAACTCAGAGGAAAAACTGATCAGTACAATAAAGTCAGTGCATGATTTTTTTTTCTACATTTTATGCATACAGTAATAATCACTTAATATGAATAGAACTGACATTATTAGTTCTTCCAGAAATGACATTTCGTAAAGGTAGATTATTTTTAAACAGATAAATAAAAATGTGTGCACCAGCACGCTCAAAAGGCCACCTCAAGTTATCAACATGTAGAACAGCACTTGCAAACACATCTATTTAAAACAAGACTCTGCACTCACTTAAAATCCAAGTGTTTAATACCAGTAATGTATTTAATTTTGTATTTCAGCTTTTTTACCTTCTTCCCATATATAGTTTTTTTTCCTAAAGTGAATTGCTGTTATACTATTTATATAGATTACCACTACATACTGGTTGTACATATTTACCTTGGCTGACGCAGTTCCACAAGGGTGAATCATTCTTGTTAAAGATTTGAAGTGCAAAGATATTTTCTATCAAAAAAGAAATGTAGGCATCTCTGAGATACAGACAGCTACACATTCAGAAATTTAGATGGCTTTTCTAAATTCGGTGAAAGTCTTATGCTCATAATGAAAAAAAATCTGCCTTTTCCTCACATTGATGTAGTTTTGCTATCTTGCATGATGATGTCAGGTGCTTCTTGGAACTTTTTTATAGCTAAAGATGAAACACTTGTGCAAAGCATATATTTTAGACATTAATTGTAAGATTAAACAAATAACATAGGCAACTATAGGACTATTTAAGGGAACTCTTTTTTTTTTTTTCCTGATTTAAAACACTATAGCAAGATAAAATACATAACTCTGTCGCATGTGCGTGCTCTGTTTTAATAGAAATAATATCTCTTTTAAGGAATTGTAAGAAGTGATTTTTTTTATCACTAGAAAATGCTTCAATATTTCTCAGACCAAAAGGACTAGTCTGTTGAATATATTTAAGCTAGCATTTGTTTCTCTAAAATACTAGCTAGGATGATGAAAGGGTTAAAAATAAATGGAAAAAAAATCAAAATATCAGCATACCTAAACACACCTATCAAACACACACATGTACATATATATAAGAAAAATTGAAGGTAAAGCATTAAAAAATTAAACATAATTTGGTCAGCTAAAACTAGGCTGACCCAAATTACAGTTGAACTACAAAAATAAAAACATAGAGACTGAAGCATACAGATACAAACTGAGTATACTGAGATTACCATTTCAAGCACTTGGACTTCTCACTGTATAATGTGAATGTACAGCACATCCAGTAAAATTTCTGTGTATAATATTTTAATGTAACAATCCAAAACAATACTCACATAAAATCAACATCACGTTGTTTTTAGCTAGAAAAAAGTGTCTCGGCATTTTAGGAATTTTTCAACTCTAATGATAAAAGAGTATAAAAGATTAAACTTCCTTTAGATAATCACAGTCTCTTGAGAAGTGTTAAAATGCATTTATATTTTATGTATACTTATGTAGGGTATGTTTTCCAAGCAGAGGTGTACTGCTGTGTTTGCTTTGCTTTGCTTGTTAAATTCAATGTAAAAAGATATTTATTTTATTTTGTTTTTGTTGAGCATCACAGAAAAGTTCTTCCTCTCACCCCAAGTTCTTCAGAATCCAATTGAAGACTGGAAAGTGAGAATTTGTTCTTCTGCATAACTTAAGTAAAAAGAGGGTTCTGCTTCAATGGAATATAAGTGACCTGGTGGGGCAGCAGAATAATTTAGCATGTAGATTTTAGAAAGGAAGTTCTTAAAGAGAATATACCCAGAAACTCTAAAAATGTTAATATAAAGTTCTTCACTTTAAATCACTGGTGACATTTGAGGGCAAAACCTTTTGCATTTTGATCCACCAAGGTCAGGAAATGAAGACTCTGTGCCACATATTTTCACCATTTCTGGAAAGAGAGTGTGAGAAATTGTAATGCTTTCACAGGTATATCTTTTTTCATTCTTCATTTCTTACGAGTTAAGGAATCTTTACTGATAATTCTTTGTCTGTCTCTGTGAAACCAACTAGTAATATCTCGTTATTGTCCTACAGTCTGAAAAACCTTTTAGTCTGTATGCTTTTATATTTAGTACCTAACTGTGTTTCAGGCCATTCATTAAGAGAAGTATCTCTATTACTTTGACAAAAAGGTGATAACCTTGCCTTATTCTGTCCCAGCTATTTATTAATGACTCCTGGATACCATTTTCCAGTTCTATGCACCGCAGTATTTTAATTTGATGATACAAATTGGATAATACAAATGTCTTTGAACCATGCTTATGATTCCCAGTGATAGGAATGACCAGGCCTACAATGCTTTGCTAGATTGACCCAGTCAGTGTGCCTCATCTGATGGCACTTTTGTAGGCTTTACAGACATCTGGGCTGCCTCACTAAAGCTACATTTCTTGTTGAACTGAGTGTATTGTCATACAATCACATAATCCCTTCCCAAAGCATGCCTACACATCACTTTACTCCACCACAGAGCCTGAAGTGAGTGATACCCCAGAACCTGTGTGCTAGCCTTCAGTCCAAAGTTCTGCAGCAACCCGAGTTCAATGAAGTTGAGAAAAGAGGCTAGGATATGCAGGATATGCATTGTTTTGGTTCCAGGACACTTCTGCTCAGTGTCACATCTGCCCCACAAATCTATTTGCCACCCATGATTTGTGGATAACAGAACATCACCCTTGGTATTCACTGCTACATTTTTATACTGCTTCACGCTGAAAGAGAAATGTCAGCTGAATTGTGGCTGCATACAGGTTACCTATTCCCATTAGTTGTTCCTTCAAGAAAGCAAGAACTTGTAAGAGATGTTATTTAATCATCTAGGATCTTGCTAATTGTTGCAGATGTTTCCAATGGTCCAGAAGAGTATATGTTTGATGTTAAGCTCCAGGGAAATATGGCAGTCTTGCTCAAGCAGTAAAGACGTTGCTTCCACTTCATCACTTCATCCTTAGGACTCTGTGGTCATGTGTGACTTCAGCCTCCAGTGCAGTGCTTTGTCACGAGGTTTCAGAGCCTTAAGCAGTGTGGGTGCCTGTCTGATATGGGACATATTATTAAATAATATGTCAAGTGTCATATGTCTTCTTCAAATGAAGAAGAACAAACAGAACCACTGTATCAGAACTGTATGCGCAGTTTTGACTTTCACTATCACTGAAAAACATACGGAATGGTAAGCTTATTGAAATGAACTGCAGGTCTTCTGCTGTGCAGTTCATCCTCCAGTATATGTTCAATTTAAGATATTCAAGCACAGATTTACAAAGGTTCCAGGGTGATATGGTGTTTTCCATGTGAAAATGCTTGTGGAAAATAAAATGTAGGCATATCCTGCCTTTGGATAGGGAAGAACTCCATTACCATTTTCCACTTTCTGAACTTGAGTAGTCAAAACAGTTGTCTGACAGGTAACTAGGTTTCATTGAATATGGAAGGCTGAATAGCATTTTGAACCAGAAAACTCTAACAATAAAGTTTTTTATTTTTGCTTTAAAAAACAGCACCATGCTATTCAGCCTTGACAACAAATGTAAAAATGTTACATGTCAAAATGAAATAAATATATAGACAATTAAATCTGAAGAAGATGCAAATTTTGCTAGTGATATTTCTTTCACTGTGTTTATGTGGTGATTTCTTTGGGCAGGAGTATCTTGCCCAATCTACTGCGATGTCCCTGTTGATGTAGTATGAAACTACAAAATTTTTTTCATTGGAAAAAAAAGAAAAAGAGAAAAATAATTTCTCAATAAGATCTCATTTTTCAATTTTTATTTATTGTGGTAGTGTGAAGAAAAATCAGTTTATATTTTCTTTTCAGTATGGGCCATTTCTACCTTTTTTTTTTTCATTGCTTAAATCAGAAAGATTTAAAAATGCTGCAGAATCTGTTGAGGAGAATCTTATTGCCCACAATGCAGTAAGAAGTTAATGGCTTCTTATAAAAAAAGTTTCTTATAACAGACAAATTAAGTTTGATAATAAAGGTCATATCTTTTGTAAAGCTTCCTTATACACTGTTTCTGTGTTGCTGATCCAAGCTGACTTTACTCAGATTCACATCAATCTGTTTAACCTAGAAATCTTGTAAGAGGTAGTGCCAAGGAAGTTACTGTTTTTCATAGTAACATTTATGTACAAAGATGGTAAGTTTATGCTCTTGTGGGACACTGTCAATCACTATTAGCTAATTCTTGGATTGCACCATTACAGACTATGCCAGGTTGACACAAGATTAAAAACAAGATAAAATATTAATTATTTTATGAATGCGTTCTCTGCAGCTGCCTGTGATGGTTTTTCACTCCAGATTCAGCTACCAAAATGAGCTGTCTAAATGTAACTTCCATATCAGACCTAGATGTCTATATTCCTACTACATTACATGTGTTAATACCTAGTTTGACTTAGCTGTGCACACATGCACATCTAGTACCACTGCTTTTGAACTACTCAGTTGGTTTGTGAATGAAAATAGATTTTTTCCAATGTAACAATTAATTTTCAAAAGAGCTTAAGCTGGCATCTCTTGAAAGTCAAGTTCATTTCAAAGAACCATATGTTTAGTCACATGAATATTTTTCTAGCAATGTCTAGTACAATCTGTGTTTTAAATTCAAAATTTAAATTTACATTCTTTACTAATCCGGTGTGTCAATAATGAAGAATTAAGAGAGGCCACATGTAAAAACATAAATAGAGTTATTTTTTCAAATAAGTAGTCGACGAATCTCTGTTGTCTAATTTTGACAGTCAAAGCGCTTAGATAATTTGAAACATCTGTGAATTAGGGAGAAACAATGATGTCACATCTCTGCCTATTCTACAACAACAACAAAAAAACCCTATCTTTTGACAGCCAATTGACATCAGTGGAAAAGAGGATAGGAAGTGTGGGAGCTCAGCTGAAAAATGCAACCTGAAGACATTTATTTTCTCTCCCACTGGTGTGCTTTTATATGAACTCTGCCTCACTTATATTTATTCATCTCTTTGGGCCATTGAAATTGAATATTGAATACCCAAGTCAGGTCTCTCTGTGCACCAGGAAGGTCAGACAACTTGATTACACCAGCTATAATCAAAGAGTGCTCATTTTTTTCATATCTGCTCACCATTTCTGCAATACCTGAACTTTGCCAGAAACAGCAGGATGGATGAACAAATCTTTGGAAAAGAATAGTGCAGCACTGCACATACGCAGTATCTGAGAAAGAAAGTGATCTCTGGCACCTTAAAATAATTATTAAAAAGATTAGCACGTGTATGAATATGACCATCAACTTGAAAATAAATGCATTTTTTCCCTATGGAGAAACACAGTGAGAAAACTAGTGTGGTGACAGGTCATCATCTGTGAAAGAGTCAAAGCCGATACTAGGCAAAGCTTAGCTTTCTTGTTGGTTCTCATTCAGCTGTATTCATCTGTAAAAGAGCTATTAAAAACATCCATTAGCTGTTAATTTAGAATACTTCAGACAGTGATCCCTAAACCTGCACTGATATCTTTCCAACAGCCTCCTAATCTCTGAAAATTGTTGGCAAGAGCTACACTGAATCAGCTCATAATCAATCCCGACTTTCATTATTCGAGTTAACATAGACACACTACCTGCAACCACTTTGACAAAAAGAATACAGATCTTTCTCTTGAAAGAGGTACACACAAGCAGAATTTGATTTCATGAATGAAGTTTCTTCTCTTATCTATGTCATCTCAAATTAATGATGCAAAAATAGCACAGAGTACCTGCAGAAAGTCAGAAACCATCTCTGTACAATTCAGAAATGTAAAGTCAGGAATTACTGCTAATGTGCTGTCAGAATAATTTGTCTGGAATTTGCTACACAGACAAACAAACAACAAAAACAACAACAAAACAAACCAACATGATTAAGTGAAGTAATAAAGGCATGAGGTGATATTTTGCTTTCACTAAAGGTGTAAAGCGCACACTGCAAAGACTCAACAGCAACCTGTGGGTTGCTAATAATAATGCAGCCAAGCCTAGGACATAGCCAGATGTCTGACTTCCTTTTCGGACTTAAAAAATCTTGAATGTGGAGTATTAAGTTGATTCAAATATTGAGAAATCTACTATTAGAATCTTTTGTGATTTGTTTTCTGATTATTTCAAAGTTCTATAACAATTTCAAAATATGCATTGGACTATGAAGAGTGATGACGATAAACTGAATTGGGAAATATTTTACCACCAGTTATATATTAGTGAGAGAGAGGTACTAAATTAAGATTAATTTAGAGTCATTTTAAAACATTTTAGCTGTCTGTATTCCCCCTTTCCTTCTCATGTTTTTATTTTAAGGATAAGTTCATCCCTACACACTTTCCCAACTTTGCTACCATCTTTTGCTTCTGGGGCCTACATTTATGAGCACTACGTCTATCTGGTCTATCACTGTGCCAGTGCAGATGTATTATCTATAATTCCTGTAATTTATTCACTTTTCAACGTGTTTTCTTTAGGAGGACTCTTAGGCTATCATTGCTTGCGCATACCTACAACTTTCCATTAATTTAACAGGAAATTAATTTAACAGGAAACATTTGCTTTAAAGTGAGTTGAGCGTTGGGAGGACGAGGCAGTTTCAAAAAATTTCTGGAGATCTGCTTAAATTAGGTGCAAACATTGACTTAGCTTAATCTATTTATAATATTTATTATAATATCTATAGCTTTTTTTTGAAGGATATGCTTCCTAAGCTCTAGCTATGTATAGTGACTATTATTACACAAAACTCTGGGAGATAGAGGACAATTTTTTTTTTTTCACTCAGTCACTTGGAAAGACAGAAAGAGAAATATGCATTTATATTTGAAAATAATTTTGGACTTCAATCTATATGGACTTTTTCATTTCATCACAAAACTAAGCACAGTTGTTGGTGTCCTCCAAGCTAAATTTACAGAGCCAAGTACAAGAAATTCATGCAGAGCTATAAATATTAATCTGAATTATACACCAAGGATGTCTGCTAACACAGATTCAACAAACTAATGTGGATTTATTGCTTGTTTTTGTAGTCAACTGTAATAACGTAATTGCTTATATTCTAAGTAAGAAGATATGTAATAATTCAAAATAATACACACACTATCTCCCAAGTGCTGCCAAGAGGCTGTTAATAAGTGTTACATCATGGGCAAGGTGAAATAGAGTTTTGTTGTTGTCACACAATTTATGTGTTCACTTTTATTTTATTTTTCTCTTTTAAAATAATGATTTCAAATAAAAATAATGGACATATTCCATTATGTTTCAGGTTGTAGAAACATATGTGGATACAAAGAAACTCTGCTGGGATGTTTTCTTTTTCTGGCATTCACAATATTCCACAGCGTAATCATAGCGTTATAATTAAAACTTCTCAAAATGCGAATAGCTGCAGAATATTCTACTATGTAACCATTTAAGTGCAGTAAGATTCCCTGTTTCTATTTAAAATCATTGTTTTGGCTTGAAGTTCACCACCATTCAAGCTTATTAGAGGCAGAAGATCCCTGTATTTCTTAAACACTGTGAACACAGATACCAAATCAGTTAATTTTCCCTTGAAATCTAAACATGGAAAATGCTTTACAAAAACTCATTATTAGACCCAGCTCAAAGAGAGAAACATTCTTACTCTTCTTTCAAGCCTGTATAAATAAGTTTAAAGTCCAACATACATGACAATAATGATAGCAAGAGAATAACAACAGCAACAGTAAACTCACCAGAGGCATAGGAGAGTATGGGGATAACTGAATAAGTGTTAGGCAGTGCCTGACGATGTCTGAAAGAAGTGAATTTAAAAAAAGGAAAGAAAAATCCTTTGGAACACACATGGTGAAATTCAGAAGGGGTTGGCATTTCTTGTATACACATAATTATATGTTACTTTAGATTTCCTTTCTTCCTTTCTTTCTTTTTCTTTCTTTTTTTCCCACAACCTGTCTTATGTTTCATGGATCCAAACATGGGTGTATGAGGAATCTAGCAATGACATTTGACAGCTTCAAAATATCTCACATCCTTCAACAGCAGACAAAAATCATGTGTAAAGGAACAAACAGTTAAATGAAGGAACTAATTGCTTGAAATTCGAATTTATTACTAGCATGTATTGTATGCTCAGTTGTGTACCTGATTTATGGGTACCGTTACTATGAAACAAGTGATAACACGTTTTTTCATGAAATCATTTTTTATCTCTGTAGCCCAGTAGGATTTGGAAACAGCTCATGATCTCCCATTATTTATGAAATCATAGTATATATACATAAATTTGACATATAGTGCCCTAATTATTTTCAAGCTCATATGCATTTCTAATTGAAAAGTTGGAGGATATGTATCTTTTTTATGTACCCGGTGTACAAAAACAAATAAAATGCGTATTCTAGTTTTATTTAAAATTTACCTCAGTTCTGTCTCAATAAAGGACAGAAATTCCCTATATAGCGTTTACTATTTACACTATATTCCTGACTAGAATGGAGAGAGGCCTAACTTGAGAAAGCTGATAGCCTGTTTTCCTTTCTCTCACCTGTGCTATATCAGGTGAAAATCATCTCCTACATAAATCTGTTTCTCCAGGATATATGGTACCCAGAGGACATAAAATCTCTAAAGTCTCATCTTCAGCTGGTGAAAATGGCACAGTCCCAGTGGAGTCAAAGGAACCCTGGCAAATACATTCGCAGAACACCTGGCGTGACTGGGTTAAAAAGCAAGAAGTTTTCTAAAATATTATACAAGTATGTGTTTTGTGCAAATATGTACAGGAGTTACAATATAATTATTTCAGGTATTATTAAAATAGCATTAATTTATTTTACTATAGATTTCTTTTTTTTTTCCCCCCCCCCAACCTTTCCAGGCTCTGACAACCCCCAGGTGTTCTTGTCAAAATATAGGGTGCAGATATGCTACAGCTCTTATACTGCAGTGATCAGCATGACATAACAGTAGAGACTGATAGATGCTCTGGAACTCAACTTTCCAAGATTCCTGTGCCAGTATCAGTATTTATTCCACTTTTATCTTTGATTTCTAAGTGAGACTACATTATCCCCTTCCCCTTTTATGTGCTTCCTTGTTTCTTTCATTTTTACAGCTAAATTGCCAGTTGCTCCATGACTGCCACAACCTATTAATTGACATTAACCCCAGATGCTCCCTGATGTTTGTCATACTAAAAATGTTCAGATCGTAACTGCTCTAAGTTTAATAAGGGATACTAAGGTGGAGAGAGGCAAGTAGAGGCTACATTAATTTTCTTGGACTGATAGATGTAAAAAACCTTTACCTTGTATTGAAAGCATGCCCCGAATCTCTACATAGTATTAAATTGGTTTATGACCTATTCTGAAACCAAGTACCAGGTAAGTTCAGCATCCACTCATTCACTCACTTCTAACAGTTACGCAATAAAGTGCAAGAAAATATTAATAATAGGAAACTATGTGAACAATGCCTGAGATGAAAACACCAATAAAGCAGATAATAAGCAGGCAAAAAAAAATGGACAGGATAAAATCAGCTTGTTAATTAGAGAAATGAAAATAAAAAGGAGAATTATGCTCTTACACTCGATAGAGGGAAGTTCTTAAACATACGCAGAAATTCATCCATATTAAGGAGCACATTTGAACTCCGGACTTCAATGGAGTCTAAGCTCAGGTTTCACTCCGGGGCTATCCTGGACAGAAGCCACAGATTTTCTTCTGTCCCCATAATGCACAGCTGTCCCTGGGACAAATTCCTACTGGGCCAAACTGTCACCAGAACAAAGTCAATCTGGTCTTTGTAATGTCTGTCTCACTGCTGCAGGCAGTGAGACCTGGGGCATGTATCGGTCCTGAATTCAAGAGTTCTATGACAATGAAGGACTGAAGTGTCTGTATTATCAGAGGCTGCATGAAACTGGGGAGGAAGGATATCTTTTTATTAGGATCCTGAAGTCTGCTGACTGTGTGGAAAGGGCTAATACATGCTTTTATGCAAGAACATGGGGCTACAAATTGCTAAAGGTCATCAATATTGAAAATTATCCACTCCTTGAAAAGAATCTGTTGAAATTGCATGCCTGTTCTAAGAAAGGCAAGGTTCAGCCATTTGGCTAATGGTTTGACTGACAAACAAACCCTGTAATAAGCTGCATGACATGATGAATGAAAAAAAAAGCACACGTAGAGTTCCCTAAAGAAACCAGAAACAGAAAGGATGGGAATATTCATGGAATCATAGAATGGGCTGGGTTGAAAAGGACCTCAATGATCATTGAGTTTCAACCCTCCTGCTATGTGCAGGGTCACCAGCCATCAGACCAGGCTACTCAAAGTCACATCCAACCTGGCTTTGAATGTCTCCAGGGATGGGGCATCCACAACCTCCTTGGGAAACCTGTTCCAGTGCGTCACCAGCCTCTGTGTGAAGAACTTCCCCCTAATATCTAACCTAAATCCCCAGTGTCTCAGTTTAAGACCATTCCCCCTTATCCTATCACTAGCCACCCTCGTAAACAGCCATTCCCCTCCTGTTCATGTGCTTCCTTCAAATACTGGAAGGCCACAATGAAGTTTCTCCAGAGCCTTCTCTTCTCCAAGCTAAACAATCCCAGTTCCCTCAACCTTTCCTTGTAGGAGAGGTGCTCCAGCCCTCTGATCATTTTAGTGGTCCTCCCGTGGACTTGGTCCAAGAGCTCCATGTCCTTCCAACACTGGTGGGGGCCCCAGGCCTGAACACAGTACTCCAAATGGGCCTTACAAGAGCAGAGTGGAGGGGGACAATCACCTCCCTCTCCCTGCTGACCATTCCTTTTTTAATGCAGCCCAGAACACAGTTGGCCTTCTGGGCTGCAAGCACACACTGTTGGCTCATGTCCAGCTTCTCGTCCACCAGGACACCCAAGTCCTTCTCCACAGGGCTGCTCTCAAGGAGATCTGTCCTCAGTTTGTATAAATACCTGGGATTGCCCTGACCCAAGAGCAGCAGGGGGAGCAAGTTGGATTTATGGAACAGAGACCAGAAATTAGAAAAATATGTTTCATCTTTACTCAGCTCACTGCTCATAATGCTGAAATTGTACTCAGAACTTGGATCTCTAAACTCAAAAGTGTGCTAGATGCTGAGAAAGGGGTGATGGAGTGCCTTGAGGCTCCCTGCAGTCTGCATTGCAGTGGTTTGCAAGTCCAGTCTGCACACAGCAAAACTGTTGAAATAAAAGTTGCTCTTGTCTGCCAGAGATGGAAAGGAACCAGTTGGTAAGAAAGAGATAGGGATGAAAATAATGCTTAGGAAACCCCCAAGTGTGAAGTCAGTTGGGATTTACTCTTTCTGATGTACAAGAACTAAAAATAGCTGTTTGAATATTCTGTGATTATGCCCCAGATTATGTGAACTTTGAGAGGTGCCTGCACCACTTACATTAACCAGAGTTGTGAACTTAGGGACATAGTATTGTTCAACACTGCAAGTGCTGAGGAGCAGGGTATCAGTTCTGTCATGCATCATGGGAACTGGAGAAAAAATTGAAGAACCGAGTGACCATTTCATACAGTGGCAATAAATGAATGGCACAGAAAACTTTCTTTGCAAGTAGTTCAAATACTGACGGAGAATATTTAGTTTGAGAAAGAGCTGAAAACAGGGCCTGAGGATTGATGAGCTCCAGACTCTTAAAATGAAGAAACGAAAGAAAGCGTGGAAGAGTGGAATTGCAGCTGTATAATGTGCTATGATTAATTTGTTGATAAATTGATCATCACAGTTCAACTCAAATAACAAGCAATTGTCCTCTGGACCTCTGAAGTAGATAAAGAGATGTATTGGATAAGAATCTAAAGCTTCTCGTACACCTATATCATCACAGTTGTACCCTTACATGCCTAAAATGGCAATACAACTGTTGAAAGGATGCAAAAAAAAGGCAAACTAAATCAAAGGAAGCAAAAGTTTTTAAATTTCTTTTCCTCATTTTATTTGTTCTGTAAATGTGTAGAATACTTCATTATTCTATAAAAGACAGGCAGTCCTACAGTTTTCCGCTCTTCAGATTATGTGACATTTGAATTTAAGTGAATGGATGGCTTGCATCTTATTCTCTTTCCTCCCATGTCTATTCATTTTCTTTCATGAAAAAAAAAAAAACCAAAAACAACAACAACAAAAAAACCCACAGAGATGGCGTTCCAGAATATTAGAGAGGGATGTCTTGAATAGTCACATGATTTCATTCTTCCCAATGGGAAGATATAATCTTTTAAAAATACCTATTGCAAGTATGACTTTCAGATATTCTGCAAAGATACTGAATTAATCAATTAGTTTCCAGTTTCTCATTCATTAGTCAGATCTGAAAACGTGGCACTGTAATAAACCAGGCAGCAGCAGTTAACTATTCTAGCAGTCTCTGCTGTCAGTTGTTGCATAGAATGGAGATGCAATTAATAAGGAGGCTGACTCCAGGAGCAAAGATATACACCTCCTGCGGAAGAATCACACCTTCAGTGATTTAAATACATGTAATGTAGAATCATCAGGACACAAGCAGAAATACTGGTTCTGCTGGGATCACACGTGTTTTTACTGGAATAGCATTTTAAAATTGTGGCCCAGTGTGAGAGGATTTCCCAACCTCTGCCCGAAGCTCCACAGGAGAAGGTCCAGGACTTACAGGATTTTTTTACAGGATATTTGTTGCTGGCTCAGATATTTGAAAGGAAAATATATTTCTCTGCTTAAGTATAGGGCAGATTTTTTTCCTCCTTGTTTACACATAGGCTTTTCACCTAAGCTCTGGCAATTTTCCAATTAATTCCCATCCTGAATTCTGCCTTTGAAATTCGGAAATGCAAAACTTGTAAAGGAGTCCTCGAGGGGGACCCAGACTGACATTTTCTCCTTCCTTCACTCTCCACATCAACAGCTGCTGGACTAATTCCAAGAGAAAACAGCACAAGAGCATGCCTTCCAGCCTCAGTAATTTAGCTTCATAGTGGGCATGCATCAACAGCACAACATTGATGTGGCAGTCCTTCCATGGTCATCAATGGAACACACATTTAAGGTTGGTCATTTACAGAGATAGAATGGGGTAATGCCCAATATTCCTTTAGAAAAGGACACACATAGAGCTGCAACTTTTCCCAGAGGTGTTTTTGACTAGCATAATCACCAAAGAACAGACCTGGTAGCTCTCCTACTCAACACATCACTACACATTAGTCTAAATCACAAAGGCAGGCTCAAAAACAGTCTGACAAATAAACCACAGAGTGAATTGCAGCTACAGGAAATGGGGATATTTTCAAATCATCCTGAAATATTTCATTTACAAATAAAAAGGGAGACATATACAGCTCTTGTAACCATGTGTTAATGGTGGAGTACAACATCAAGAACTTTAATTTTACTGGTATTACAGTTGTCAAAATAATTGCATTAATTAATTTAAAATTCTTCATTGGAGAATGGCTCAGGCTGTTTGTTGCTCAAAATGTTTTATTGTGTAATGACTGCACTTTTTTGATGAGTAATTTCTTTCATGCTATGCTATATATAGAGAGAGAGAAAGAGAGAGAAACTGAGTGATCTTTGTTTTTATACTGTACTGTGTTTTGCATATAAAGCACATAATACATATTCTCTCTCCAGTTCCTACCTCCAGAAAGCAGGGAATGAAGAGACCCAGTGTTCTCTAGCATATGTGAATTTTATTTTAGCTCAGTCAAGGTGCTAAACTTTTTTGTTTCTTGAAATATCTACCTCTAAAATAACTGTGGCAATCTTAGTCATGTGGTTAGTTTACATTCCTGGAATGAAGGATGACATAGTGAATAGGTATGTCAGTCCCAGCCTTCTTCCTCTGCTTCTACTCTTTTCTCCTGTTACACTGGCATGAATAAGTTGGAATTATTTCTTGCAGGGGAATAATCTTTCCTGGGCTGCTTAAATTAACTTAATGCAGAAAATGGCCATGCTACATGATAGCCAGGCCCATAATGTCTTGACAGAAAAAGATGATGAAGAATTCCCTTTTCCCTGATGGCGTCTTTCTCTGTACACTGATCTGCTGTGTCTATCTGCCTGCTATGCTTACACCAAATGGCACATGCGCTTTCACTGAGCTTCCTGACTTGTTCTTTTCAAAGCTCATCATTCATTGGTTTGTGTATCCAAGGGACAATAAATGATGTTGGCAATGATTTTGCCTTCTGGTAAACGTAATGAAAAAGTCCAGGCATCAGGAAATGAGGTACTGCTACCACTCTAAATAGAAGAAACCCGCATGGCTACAATATCTGAAGGCATTTGAGGACAAGGCCATGGAGATGCCTAAGCACAGTTCTGACACACAATGCCCACACAATTTAGGATATTTTTTCTGCTGTAGTTGCTTCCTCTGATTAATGTATTCTGTTCAAGCCTGTGCTGTAGAGTAAGCAGAGTATAAGCTACAGTGCAGGACACTGAGTATTGCACAGAGACATACAGACACAAGGAAGAATAAAATTGTGTGAGGGAAATCATGTATGACTTGAAAATATTTTTAAGTAATGGGACTGATGGTGCTGTGATGCAAATAGTGATGCCATGAGGATTTCAGTGGAGCTGGCTGACATATTCTCTGAGGATTTAATCCCCTGGTTATCAAAATATTCATGCTGGAATGGCAGTACTAAACTAACCTTGGAGAGCTACAAAATGTGCATTAACAAAGCAGTCCGCAGAAAACTGAGAAAGCAAAGCAGTGAGGCAGCTCTCAGCAGCACACCCTGATGTATGTCATTTGAGAATGGAAGCAATAATTAATTGAAAAATAAATTAAATACTACAAATTAAATACTGTCTATACTTTTAGACTTTTAGACTGTGCGTGGAAGAGCTTCTCATTGTGTGGGGGAAATAGGTACACTTCATCCACCCTGATTCACCCTTGGACATTTCATGACTATTTCTTATCGCTCAGCTGAGCATAAATTCATAGATTTTATGGTTAAGGGAGCCTGAGATGGGCTGCTATATTTTCAGCACTTAGTTCTGCCACTTCTTATTGGACCATCTGCTGTCACCTTAAAGAGACAAGTGTATATTATCAAGGTAAACATACAAATCACTCCTGCATTTGATTTAAAAAAAAAAAAAAAAGAAACCTTTAAATGTATTGATTGGAATGTGCCAATAATGTTACAGAGAAAAGTCCTTGAAAAAGAAAATAGCAGAGATACTGTCTGCGGATTCAAACGGGATACTTTCACCATAAAATTTTTTGTAGCGTACGGGGCTTTACAATTTATTTCTCTCAATGAAAACAAACATAAAGTTCATTATAGTTCATGTAAGATAATTTTTAGGGGAAGGAGAAAAAGGAAAATGATAAACGTGTCATGACTAATTTTAAAAGTGAGTGGTGTTGCCTAATGTTATTTTTAAAAGTTAATGTTCTACGGACTAAGCGCATCTGAAAAAAAAGATGAAGACTTTAAAATTCATCTCCATTCACGCAGAAGAGATTTATACACACAAATCTAAGTGCATACACATAGCCAGGCTTAATACATGCCATAGCTTCAAATTCATAGAAAAAGAAATGTATATAGCACAAACCGCTAAGGGAAAAGCAAATCCAAATCTTATTGTGGTCTGTATTAATGAAAGAAACTGGACTGTGATAATGCTACAAAATTATACAGTAATTATGCACATAAGACATATGGCATGAATAAATCTACTTATAGTCTTCCTTCTGTAGTTTCCATTATTAACACCTTGACCTTACATATATATATGTTTAATTGCTGTTGCTGTTGGTGTTTTTTTTAACTTAATTAAAAGCACGACTAAATGTCAAATGGATACACTGAGTTTACTCCATAGATGCCCAGTATAATGGAAGGTATATTTAAGATATATGATTGGCAGATGACATGACTGGTGCAAAGGTAAATGTAAGGAGAACGCATTTGAATATAGTATACTGTGCTAAAATGAACCTATAATATACTTTGAAAAATATTTTTAATTATGCAAATCAATACTACTGAGGTTAGAAAGATCAGTGCTGATTAAAATGGTAACACATAAACAAAATGCACTAATGTTTCTCAAATTAATTTCTTCACCTTCTAAAGATTTAAAAAATAGTTCAACAAAGTGTTTGAGAGCCTTGTTTCTTTTGACACAGCGTAATCATACATATTTTCATTCATATCTGATACTACAAAAGCTACAGAAAGATTCTATTGTTAGTACGTGCCATATTATTGGTATTAACACACTCTAAATATGTGGAAATCTCATTCCAGCAGGGTTTTCTGTTTAATTTGTTCCCCTGTGATAATTACAGTTTTTGTCTGAGAGTCTTTTTTGTTAAGCTTCAATGCTTCTGTGCAGTCCAACTGTTATGCCGAGAAAGAAATGAAAAATCCTCTGCTCAAAAGCAACAGAAATAGGCCTCAGTACATTCATTTTCAGGTCTCAGCTCTACTCAGAACAGAAAGACACAGTGTAGTTTTCAAAGATGTTGACTTACTGAAGTGTTAGAAATCAAGAGAATTTTCCACTGAAAAACAGGGTCCCTCCAAATGATGCATTTTATTTTACTGCTATATTTCTCTGTCTTACTTGCTAACTGTTTGCATAATGAACAGCACAAGCAACAAATAAATATTTATACACATACACACATACAGATTTTATATGTATCTAATTACAGGTGCATGTGTACGTATATGAATATATGTATTATTCTTTACCTTAATTTCATGTTACTGAGGTAACCTCAAGGGGCTCAATAGCTTTTAAGATTAAAAACATGAACAAATAGCATCAGTGCTGATTTCCTTAAGAATGACTCATAGTGAAGAAAATGGTGAAGAACATCACTGTCTCTTAAATGACATCTGTCATCTCATCCTGTCACTACCACATAAATAAACATCGGATGAGAAAAGATACACTTTTCCCATTTTCTTCTTTCCCGAAGATCCATGCACACACACACTGAGTGATAGAAATATGCTTACTCACCTTGCAGATGGTTTGAGGCTGGGAAGAAACACAAGCCCATCACAAGAAAGGCTTAGAATTTAAAATGACCTTGGCAGATTTGCAAAATTGTCTGGAAAAGTACAGTTAGAATGGCAGGATGAAATTCAAGAAGGATGTGTGCAATGTGCTGACAAGAGTGATCAGGGTAGGAGTTCACCAGATCAGGCAAAAAAAAATCCAAGAAAATTAGTATCTGTTGGCTGTCCTGGTTGCTCCAGGCTGGCATGAATGAGGAGAATCATGTTTTTGACGAAAAGGTAAAATTTATTCTGTTGTGGATGCATGAGGCAATAGTTATGCTATTTTAACCAAAGCAATGCTTTACTCAACACAGTGAAGGCCTTAGTGGAAGTGCCTGAGTACCATGTTTCCAAAATGTCACAGGTCATTTTAACTAGAATGATCAAATGCCTTTTACCTTCCAAAAAAGGCAAAATATACTTAGCTTATGTGTAGAAGTTAAAGAAGGAAAGCGTGGTACAGTTTTCAGAGAAGAAGGGAATATTCTGTCAAGTGGGAAGGGAATATTCTGGGACAATCTGACAGGAAGTCATGGTCTAAAACTGCAGTATGAAAGATTCTGCTCAAATACCAGAAAAAATTTTTAATAGGCAAGAACTGTGCAGCAATACTACAGGTTAATTTGGTGTATTGGATGACACTGGGACACTTCAGTGAACAAAATTTAATCTTTATGAATGAGTTGAGTTGAATATCTGGATAAACTGATCTTGACTTAGGGTAGGGGATGGTCAGTGCAATGACTTGAACACCTTCCATCCCCAGCTCTATGACATTTAGACAGAATACAGACCCTACTCCATTCTCCTTTGCTTTCACATCTGAGTGTTTCCTCACAGGTCACTATTTTACTCCTTTTTCTTTTTATTTAAAGCCTTTTTTTTTTCTTTTTTTTTCTTTTTTTTTTTTTTATTTCTCTTCTCTGTAATATTTGTTTCTATCTTGTTCTTTTATTTTCTTCTCTATAGATTCATTTGTCTTCCAGCCTCCCTTCAATCAGTGTGCATCTTCTCACTTTCTCTCCTATTTCCTTTCTGCCTCCTATCCCTTCTTGCCCTTTCTGTCTTTGAAGAGAAAGGAAAAGCCTGGAGCTGGGTACTGCCACAGGCTGCCATTCTTCCTCTGGGATTTCAGAGTCTGAAGGGAAGGGTGGGAATTGCAACTTCTTCATTCCTTCTTGTACTGCAAGGTGGGAGGGAAAGCAGCAGTGGGGCAGCAGAATCTGCTGCTGCAGGAAGCTAGAAGAGCAGAGATGCCCATTGAGCCCCAGCTGTTGCTGCTGATAGAGTCTCTGTATGCCCCAGTGTGGGGGTGGCAGCTTAACCATGGATTATTTATTTAAAGTACAATTCAGTCTATGCTTATTTTCAAACCTCCTGGAGTTTCATTCCATTTAGTTTCCTGGGGCAAAAATCTCAGTTTCACCCTTCAGTCTCAAAGGAGTACTTCATCACTTGCTTTTTAGGGCATTTTTTTTGGAGGAACTTTTCTTCTTTGGGAGGTTGGGAGAATGGGTGGGATATTTTTGTTCTCCTCTTCTGTTTATGAATTCCTCCTTGTCTTGGCTTAATCTATAGTGTGTTGTTACACCACTCATGCAATGGTCTCTTCCCTTGGGACAAAGCATACAGCAGAGCACTATCTTAGCATATTTGTTTCTTCTTTTCCTGTTTCATAATTGATACTGGGGGTGCAGTAGTTTATACAGAAACTCACAGATGTCACAAGCACACTCACACATGCACGCATCCTTTTGGGCACACACTTGGCTACAAACCTCCAGTGTTTCCTTAGCTAGCATATGGGACCAGGTCTTGTAGCCCTTCCTCTGATGTCTCCACAGGGACTCCATCAGAATGGCCTGACTGCACTGCTGCTCCACTCTCCCCTCCTGCAAGGGCTTTCGGTTGCCAGCTGGTTCCAGGAACTGCTTTAACTGGTCCTGAAAAATTAATCCTCTCTGGGACTGTATTAGCAATTAGTTCCCGCTACTGTGGGGCGTCAGCTCAGTGCAGACAGTTGGATGCTGCGAGTTGGGAATCCTGCCACCAATAAAATCAGATGCCATGAACATGCATAGTCTCTTGGCTGCTTAGAGTGTGAGCAGTGTGATGCCCATTTGCCAATTAGCAGGGCTCATTCAGGAGGGTAGAGCTGCCAAGAGATGAAGGAGTTAGGTGGCTCCCCTCCTCTGTGTTACAGAAAATGCTGCCTTCTTTGTGGGCATTCCTTTCTCTCTGTACTGTGGCATCATTCTGCCAAAAAAAGTCAGGAAAACAAATCTGATCTCTGATCCCAGTGCCAGGGATTTTAAAATTAAAAATTAATTAAAAAAAAAAAAAAAAAAAAAAAAAACAACGAAAAAAATCAACACAACACAGCAGAGAGATCTTGTTGTAGCAAATTTCCCACATCCCCTCTTGGACAAATGTTTCAGAGTTGGCCCGTTTCACCCAGCCCCTGATTACCTGGATTATGTGGTGGGAGCCCTTTGTACAAAGCAAATAAACAAACAGCAAGCAGGCTCCAGCCATGCAGGAACAGCTCTCAGGCTGTGCTTTGGCTCCATGCCATGTCTCCCGCAGGAAGGGGAGTGTGGAAATGCACAGCCTTGGCAGCAGCTCCCAGTGCCTCAGGCTTTCACAGCTTATTTTATTTATTTATAGGATTTTCTGTGGCGCTCGTCACCCTCATATCTAAGCATCTTAGAGGCATTAGCAGAACTGCCCTCACAACTTCAGTTTGAGGTAGAAAGTGTTATTTATCCCCGTGTTATAGGTAGAGAAATAAGGCTCACCAGCTTGTTCAGACTCAGGAGGGGAATTAAGGACTGGACAACCAGCCCAGGAGTTCTATTCCTGAGCTTTAACCACAGAAATTTCCTTCCAGGGAGATCTGTGAAATGCAGAGAACAGAACAACATGGACATACTTGACTTCTGTGTTTATCCTTGCACTGCTGGGTCCAACATGGGCTAAATCCACAATGAAAAAAGAAGGGAAAAATCTGCAATTCACACTTCCCCTTATCTCAGAGGTTTGAATATTTGGGATATTAATGTATTGTACTTTTTCATTTAAATAAAAATAGCTCAGTTGCTTTAGGCTTTTATGTAGGCAAAACCTAACATGTCCTAAATTAGCTGTTATATGTCTATTTTTTGCTTTTGTTTCTGTGTGTGGTTCATTTTTCTAATTTGAGAACAGTCTGTGCTATTCTGGTTCCATTTTTTCCCAAGTCATCTCAGTTGGTAACTTCAGTAATTAAACTGTCCGTCACACTGCTATTCCAGTGCTCAAATCAGTTGCTGCTGTAAAGATTGGTGTCTCCTGCTCTCCATCAGAGGTGCATTGCACCTGTACAGAAAAGCAGCAGATGCTACTGTATGTCAAGAAAGCAGGACGATTCCATGTCTCTGCAAATGAACCATGTATTTCCAGGGTTCAAAGGACAACAAGAAAGACAGGATAAGTCATGTGACTTTTGGATTGCACCCTGATAAATGGCAGGTCAAGGAGGGTTGTGTTTAATAGTATATTCCTCAATGAAATGTCATTTTTTCCTCAATGTGTCCTCTGTGTGAGCTAATTAAAATCATGTTTTACTGCAATGTCAGCACATGAAGTTGCTGACTTTCTTGTTGTCTTCTACATAGAACAAAATGAATGTTGTCATTTGATAAATTCAGGATCTTAAAGGTTCTATCTGATGGGGTCTAATGTATTCTGCTCTGTATATGAAGTTTAATGCTTCCAAACTGCCCCTCTTCCTTTGTTCAAATCAGTGCATTTATGTCCTGTACATATTACGCTCTCTTGCCATTCTTAAGCCTCAAACTCTTGAAAATTAAAAGTTTAAAGGAAACAAAAAACATGTTCAAGCAAATATTGGTGTTGTTTTTCTTCCACACTGTTTTAACTTCAAGCAATATGTCTGATAACCACAATCATATGCATACAGTGATGCATATGTATGTATAGGTGTTAATTTTCTACAGCTTGTTTTCAAACTGATGTCTGGGTATATTTGCTCTGTTCATTTTAGAATTTCTTCTACTTCACATTTCTTATGACAGGCAGTAGATAAGAATATGAGTATACAAAGCATGGGACTCATTCTCCAACCAGTGTCCATGGTAGGATTTGTACTGGATTTTTATTTGTAAAGATATTATAAATAATTACTAATGGTATTTCTTGTTTCAGAAATGGGAATGTGAATCAGAAAGATGTAATGTGTTTCTCTGTATCTTTGCTTTCACTGTTTCTACCTCATATCCTCTAAAATTTCTAGCTTTTTTTCTTCTTTTTTTTTTCCTTTTATAACAAAAAGTCACGAGCCAGTATCTCTGTGTGTTTACAGCAAAGGACAAGGAACAAAGTTTTCCAGTTCAAACAGCCTGAAGCTGTATCACCTTACGCTCTGATCCACACAGACCTCACGAGTTAGTTTGGGACTGAGTCAGTTCCTCAGTGAGAAATCTCTGCAGATCGCATTATTGATAGCTGCTGCAGAGGTGAGTAGTGGCAATTTGAGGCACTGCTCAGACTGAGGTGTATCCTTACCCTCCTTCCCACCCCCTTCCCATCCAGCACTCCCTCCTGTGCAGAGGGGCAGCTGATGCTGACTTCTGGCCAAGATACAAAGCACACATTTCAAAGAAATTCTCTAACCTCTCAAGGACCTGATCTGAAGCCTATTAAAGCTGATGAGAGCCTTCCCATTGACTTCAGAAGGCCTCAGATCCAGTCCTCCAAGGAGAAAATGTTAACACTCACATGCACATCCTTAAAACAGCCAGGAGAGAACTTCTTGATCAATATCTCTTAATCAATATTGGTACCTAAAACCCTAACCCACAACAAAGACATTTTACTTTGAGTCTTTCCGGCTGCAGGAAAAAAGAAGAGGAAGATGAAAATAAAAATAAATAAATAAAAAAAAGAATTAGGAAACAAGCCCCTGGGAGACACCATTACCTAAAATAAGCAGCTGAGTATGAGCAGTGACCACAACATCTAGAAAGCTGTATCCTAATCTGACTGTACTCACTCTGCTTTTCTTCACTGTATTCTGATCTCCACATTGAATACACTAAATGACTCACATTACACACACTGCAACAAAGGCAGTTATACCCCAATCTTCATTAAGGTCTTAATGCAGCAAGGTACTTAAGCACATGCCTAACTTTAAGTACAAGGGAAGTCTAATTAACTTCAATGGGACTGCTCGCTTGCTTTAAGCTAGGCATGTGCATAAGTGCCTTACTGAAACTGAGACAAAGTCTCCAGGTGCTACCATTTATACAAGTGTCATTAAACACAGAGTTAGTGTACTTACATACACAAACTTCCTAACCCCTAAAACCAGATCATTAAATTATAGCACTTACTAGAAAACAGCAAAGGTGAGCATGTTGATGAAGCACTATATATTGTACCACAGAAAGTAGGTATTAAAGCAATTATAAATCCAGTATCTCCATTCAAATTTTCAGTACTACACCTGCAGTTTGTGCATGTATAGTGGTTCCTTCGGATTTCAGACTTCAATAAGAGACTTCTGAAAAACCAAAGAAGACGTCTGGATCCAAAAATAATGCCACTCGCAACTTAGGCATGAAAAAACAAAGAACTGATACTAGAAATGCTTAGTTCTTCAGGGAAAGAGCAAAGATTATTTGAGTTTCTGAACAGTCCTCTTTTTTACTTTCAAACATTTATGTTATTTTTTTTTCAGCCCTCTGAATTTCCTCTGTTTTTAATGGCTGTTTAATTGCCATCAGACAGAAGCTAAGCCACTCACTTGCTGAGTGACTGCAGGCAAGTTGCTTGACCTGCTTTTCACTCTTCTTATCTGGCTATATAATCCAGTTTAAATGTGAGATCACTGAAAACTGGAAGCTGTGTCTGTGCTGAGAAGAAGCATTTGGCTGGACTACAGGTGCATTTGTGAACTACTTTGTCAGGGTACAAAAAAAATTTACTGGAAAATGACGATGTGGTCCAGGCCAGCCAGGTTTTAATGTTGCCGTGATTCAAGATGGGTTTTTTAAGCTGCTTTTTTTTCATTGAGAATTGAAGTAAAGATCCATAAAATGGAGAATTGGAGATGCCCAGAGGATCCCTCTTAGAAATTTAAGATCTCAATAAATGAGGCCATCCTGCCTTCCTGCCTCTGCTTGGGCAAGAAATAGACATTATTTGCCTGTGGGTATGGAGTTAAGGACTGTACTTGAATAATTCTATTTTTTTCAAATACAGTAAACACATTAAAATAAGTTTGTGTCTACTTAGGACAATGAGGAATACTTCCTCAGACTGAATACCAAGGATTTAGTGTCTGGGAAAGAGTACATCTGAAGGACATTGAGGAAACTCGCTCTTTAGGATGAGTAGAGAGAGAAAATAGACAAAGTTAACTAATGTGACTCTCATTTTGTTTGTGACAGTTAAATTCTATGGTGATGAGTATAGAACTGGTTTTTTTGCCTCTCAATTGATTAACTGATTATTTTACTAAGGTCAGTAACAAATGTCTGTGACCTCATCATTTTGCTAAAGCAACTGTTGTCACCATCACTGGAGTGGAACATTGCTAACTGAATGAATTAAGAAAAGTGCTTATAAAAATGCTCAACCTATGATAACCTAGGCAGATGCTACAGAAAAGGATATACCAAAAAGAGCATCACACTGGACAGTTACTTCAAGTAATACGCTAAAAATTGTTGTATGGTTCTTCCTACTGATCAGCTTTGAAAAGTAATCAGCTAATTGCAATGAAGCTTATTTAGGAATAATGTCTTGGAAAGCATTTTTAGACAGTCTTTTGCAGTAAAGAAAGATATATATTTACAAAGTTATGAGACTAAATCAAACAATATTATAGCATTCTTTGAAAACTGCTAAAAGAGAGGAGGGAAAATACATGCTGTCTTAGTTCTTTTTAAAGGGAAAAGTGCTTTGTTTGATTTTAGAAGTAACATGCAATTCTGTTGTCAGCCTTTCTGCATCTGTTATATCATGGGTCTTGACAACGTCATAGGCCAATGTCCCTTCTGATTGAAGTAAAGTATTAAATTTTAGTATCTAGAACAAGGTGATATTTCAAAGGGCAGGCTATTATTGAGCTCGCAGGTGATAAGCCTCAAATTCTGAAATTCTGCATTTTGTAGAGAAGCACAACTGCTGACTTCAAAAATAAGTTTGTAAGAAACTGCCAAGCACAAATGAACAAAGTTTCCAATACTCTGGACCTGATTAAAGCCAGGGGGTTCCAGGGCAGGGTGCAGATTGCTTTCCTTGAGCTTCGCTGTGGCATCTCTGCTTCACAGAATAGGAAGAAACGGCTGGTAGCAGTGTCGGAGAAAATGATATCAACATATGGCACAAACCTCATTTAAGAGCCACAAAAGAAAAGTCCTGTAACTGAAATCAGTTTTGCACCAGTAACAGATGCACAGAAGCACAGTAGTAATAATTGTGCAATGTCATTTTAATACAGGAAAAAGACATAATACAAAAGTTCAATTTCCTTGGAAATCCACTGTTTGAGTAGTAGACTGTATGAGCACAAACATCTGGTGCCACTGGAACAATAGGACAATTGTCCAGTCTCCAGGGTGTAGATAATAAATTCAAAACAATATTTACTTTAGAGATCATTGTTTAGAACCTATTGATTCTTCCTGAAAGGAAACAAAGGACAAGAAACTGTCAAACCTATCACTTGGGATGAAAGTAGGTTCAGTTTGGATGGTGAAGTCTGCTTTTTACCACAGTGGGTTCAAGGGGATGAAACTGAAGGAGGAAAATAAAGCTAGGTTTCCAGCTATGGAATGAACCAAGAGCTATGGTTCCACAGTATAGAACTGTAAAGAGAATGATAGCTCCTGAATTCATTTTCCACACTTGTTTCACCAATAGGAGGCAGTTGCAGAAACTCTTCATGGATAGCTAATGTGGAAATCAGAGGTAGATGCTTTTTCCTACACAAGTTTCATGACACCAGGGTCATATGAAGCCAACCATTAGAGAGACAGCAATCTCCTTCCCAGGAACCATTCCATCTATCCCCCATTCCCTTCTCTGTCTTCAACAAAAGTTTCAGTTTCTGTAAGGAAAATGTGGAGAGCTATAGTAAATATGAAAAGCCAGAAAGATAAAAAACAAGTGGACTCTGAATGTAAGAAAGTAAGTAATGTAATAAAGATTTTCTATAGAACTGAGTAGAAGTTGAAAAAAAACCCAAGTATCCAACCTTTTTTTTCTGATCTTACTGCAACTAATGAAACATTAACTGTAATACATAACAATTGGTTATCATATTTCATTTGATAATCCATTAGGGCTTCACATAGTTCTCTGCTTTTTCATATAAAACATAATATTTTAGAGGGAGGGAGGCAGGCAAGCAGGCAGAAGGGGAAGAGGATTTGTACTCACACTGTGTGCTGGCACAATAATGTTCTTCCTGCTGAACTAATGGTTGCTCATAGGGTTTAGGTCAAAGTGTTTAATGGACCTTAACTCTAGATGTCTCAGTAACTTCTTAGATTCTAAAACTACACTACTTTAGTTTTAAAATACAAATGATGATGGTCCTAATAAGGAGGTACTTTCCTACCCAGACTAGAGAGTGAAATATCTGATGAGAATGCTAAAACAGATGATATCATTCTTCCAGCTAATGCTGTGAAGAGATAGCCATTCCTTACCACAGTTGAATTCATTGATTGTGGCAGTACTCCAAGGCAGATGAGAAAGAGAATGCTGCTCAGAACATTTTTTACATTTGGTATAGTCTCTGAGATGTAAGGATATATGTATTTAAAAAAAAAACACTGAACATAAATGTTTATTATTATGCATTTTGGTGGGGGGTTATGCGAAGAAATTTACAGGGAGAAAGCAAAGGACACCTCACCACATCCCGTTCCCTCCCTCCCTTCCTCCCTTCCTCCCTTCCTCCCTTCCTCCCTTCCTCCCTTCCTCCCTTCCTCCCTTCCTTCCTTCCTTCTTTCCTTCCTTCCTTCCTTCCTTCCTTCCTTCCTTCCTTCCTTCCTTCCTTCCTTCCTTCCTTCCTTCCTTCCTTCCTTCCTTCCTTCCTTCCTTCCTTCCTTCCTTCCTTCCTTCCTTCCTTCCTTCCTTCCTTCCTTCCTTCCTTCCTTCCTTCCTTCCTTCCTTCCTTCCTTCCTTCCTTCCTTCCTTCCTTCCTTCCTTCCTTCCTTCCTTCCTTCCTTCCTTCCTTCCTTCCTTCCTATTATTCAAGCTCATCAATATCCTCCTAGACTGTAGGCTAATGCTTGAGTACTGAGGGTTTGAGGTAATTTTACTGTTTGTCTAGCATGGGAGCAAGAGACTTTCCACTTTTTCTCTACAGATATATCCAACTTCAGGAGTTTCTTGTGCTAGCTTCCACACACATTCATCTAAGATCCTGTCAGTACTTCTGTTTCTCCAGATGAAAATGACAGGACCTGGAGATTATAAAACCCGTGTGAGGTGCTGTGTGTAAAGAGACCGACTGTCTTCCCCTTTACAAGGGAATAAATTGGGAATGTTGTAACTCAGGTGCAACTTGAATGGAGCTGTCCCATTGGCCTAGAACACCAGAGGAGAGAATCAGGTATGAAAAGATAAATAGAGAGAGACCAGAGAGGGAAGGAGGAGGCCCATCCTTCCAGCTTCTGCCTGGACTTCTCTCTGCAGAAGTTGTATTTTCTAACCTGGAGTTACACACCAAATTTTGTTCAGAAGGGTCACTGTCTTTGCATAAAACTGATTCAAGCTTATGTTTTGAGGCTGAGCCACAGAAATCACCTTATGGCAAGAAGAGAAGGGTAATGTGGAGAAAACTCTCTACTTTGGAAAGTGCTGTTGTATTGAAAGATATGAAAAATGTGTTGAGTACCTTACAGACATTTGAGTTGTCTGTAAATCACATCTAAAGCAATATTTATGGATTTGTGTTTTGTTTTGTTTTTGTTCACCAATACAAGCAAGACAGAAGAGAGCACCATACCCAAAGAATGTAAGGACTTTCATTTTCTTGGTTGAGTTTATCTTGTTTTCTCTCTGAAACATCAACTACTCATCAAGGAGAAATATGAAGACCAATTTTCAGTTGGTGTAGTGAAATAGCAGCTGAGTCATTCTGAAGACACAAGAGAAGGTTCTTCTCCTTCCTTCAATATTTTTGTTGCATTTGATTCTCAATCTTTTAGCCTTTTGTTACATTTTCCAACGAGAAACACATATGCTTTCTAAAAAATACTTAGACCAGCTATAGATTTCTTTGATTTGGTATTTCTTTTTATTGGGGGAAAAAAAAGAAAGCACACAAAAACAAGCACAAAAACTAAGAAAGTAGAATTTTGTACTGAGGCAACTAGGTTGAGCTTTTTGAAGAAGACAACATCTTGTTACATTGGAAATTATAATAGCTCCTGTAAAGAGGTCATAAAAATATCTATCTCAATGGTTATCAACTTATTCACGTGCGTAATTACTTCATATAGTGCACTAACTCTCCACAGCCTGACAAAACTGGGAAGGATGTTGCATTTTATTTATTTTTACAGATATATTTGAAGGTTTACATATATATATATATATCTTATAGATGGAGTGTTGAGATTTTATCCCTTGAAAGCTGGGAAGAAATAAAGAAGACAATGGTGACTTGAAGGAAAAAGAGGAGAACAGCCAAAAAACAAAATAAGAAGAAATTCTGTTTCTGAAACAGAGACTGGCTACTAGGAGAAAGTACTGAGCGATGTATTACACTACCATTGTATATGAGAAAAGAGCAGGAGAGTTCAGGGAGCTCACCCTGGTTGCAGAAAGCCATTAAAAAGCGAAAAGAATCAATTTAATTTACAACATTAAACAAATGAAATAAAGCCAGTGCCAGATCTAATTCAGATGTTTTGCTGTATAATGGGAAAATGAAGACATTTTCAAGTAGCAAGGCATGCAAGTCAGTCTTGAAATGCTTAGTTCAGGTGGTACTGCTGGTTAAAAAAGCAAAATCTGTAATGATATTGATTGCTTCCAAGGCCATATTAGGGATGAAGACAAGTCCCAGGAGACAGGTTGTTGTCACCTTGACCTTGGGTCAGAGCTAGACCACTGACCCCTGACACCCAGGACTTCTACACCACATCATGATATCTTTCATGCCTACAGACAAAGCCAGCAGGGGACATGTGTAGATGTGGCTCTTGCCAAATCAGAATTGACTGGCCTGTTGGAAGCTGGAGAGCAGCGGGAAATGTGGGTTAAAGTATGTCAATAATGTTTCACAAGAACAATTTCTCCCAAGAATTGTAGCTGTTGGAATGTTTTGACATTTATTCGGTAGAGAAATGTAGCATGTTTTGTGAAGCACTTCAAGAGAGCTGCTGCTAACTGCTGTGGCGTATTGATCTTCCTGTTAAATTGCATGGGCACACTTGGGAGATCATTGAGATTCAGGCAACAGGACAGAAAGGATCGGCTGCACCCGATGGTCACTAATGGTAATTGGTTTCGATCCTTGCACTTGAAGAAGCCATGATTTACTCGGTTCACAGATGAATTGTAGACACTAAATATTTTGAAAAGAAAATATACTGTGATTTCTTTTTCTCATGTCATTTACAGATTATTGCCTTTGCTTCTGAATTTTTCATGTAAAGTATATAAATCCACATGGCTGGATGTAAAAAACATGCTAAGCAAAATTTCAAGGAATTCTCCCTGTTATCTGTAAAGCTTGTATTAGTGCAAAACAAACAGGTTTTATGATCCTAATATAAATTATATAATTAAATAATTCTAATAGCATTTAGGAGGATTTAAAAAATCTATCAACCCTTTTAAGCCACTGTATCATCACAATATATCTTTTTTACACTATACACATGCATTCTTCTCTCCCATTTGGTTATCACAATATTAGCAAAATAGATGTTACAAAGGAGTTTATTGCAGGCACCTACAAAAGTAGAATAATGTAGGCAGATGTGGAGAGTAAGTTAATATTGGAGCAAATTATAATCAAATGAAAAATCTGATATGAAAGACTGGATAATAATGTAATATTTGAGTAAATTATTGATATAATACAGGATTTGATAAAAAAATGGAGACTATTTCCTGAAATGAATGCAATGATACAGCTGCCAAAATTCATGCCACACAAGATTTTCAAAGCAGATTTTGAAGGGCTTCTCTACCTTTTAGCTTTATGCAAGATACTTTGCTTATAGATACATATACATATATGTACATAATTTATCAAATATCTCTGCTTTAATCCAAAGAAAGTTGTTTAGACTAAGATTCTGGGAAGGAATAAGTCATGTACTTTTAATCAATTCCTGTTGTTTTTGCTTTTTTGATTTTGTTTTAAGGACAGAAGAGTTTTCATTTTTCTTCTGCTTTTTTCTTTCAATGGAGAGGTCCGCAGCTTCTACAAACAATTGTTTCATGCATAAACTTGCATAAAAATTCCATAAGATCTATTTAGAACTTTGACAAATAGAAAATGACATAACATAAAGTAACAACATACATGTTTGTTGACTGAGATCAAACTATGCTTATCTGGAGTCTCTTGCTTAAAATGACTGAGTAGATTATAATTTCAATTAAAGCAATATCATGTGTAATAGAATTTGAATAATTTGGATCCAAATGAGAGAAAGTAGAGAAAAACAAAAATAGTATTGTATCTGAATACTACTGAAAGTTCAGTGTAGTAGTAATGCAGCATTTGCAATTGTTATATCAGTCTCAAATTTCTGAAATATTTACAAACCTTAGGTAATGACAATCTCGGGAGAAAATCGAGAAAACAGACGGTATACAAGAGATAGCCTGAGGCAACCAGTGATGAGGTCAGATCCATACAGTATGTGTGCTTTACATGAAAAACGCTCAGCTAAAATGTCTTTGCGTACTGTGCAGGGCTTTGGGATATAGCAGGTATTCACTAGGGGAAAGTAGGGATTATTTACTAGGATCAGTAACATGGAATTCAATATTAAAACAGACAAAGGTTATCATCTATTACACATTAAATTCACCACAGTTGTTTAACAACTCTCATAGCAACAGATTCCACCCTTAACAATTCAAAGCAATCTTCCAGATTAAAGTTCATGTGATCACTTTAAAGAACTATTCAGTGTTAATCAAGCAATATTGCTTCAGGCATTGTGTTTGTCTTTCACTTCAGGCTATTTGGTAGATAGTGAAAAACGCTAAGCTTCTCTGTGTACATGGGCAAAGTGGTGCATCTGATAGCTGGAAATGACAGGTAAGGTAGGGGTGGGGGAAGTAGGGGCTGACTGCATAGTCTCTTCAATAGGAACAAAGTCCCAGTAGCTGATTATTACAGTGGGATAGTATAAGCAGAAAATTCCATATTAACAATTGAATATTCTGCCTTAATTTAATTTCATCGAGTAGTAAATAATGGTGATATGGTTAAAATGTGAAGAAAATATTTAAAATACGTGAATATGTACATAAAATATACACACATAAAAATACATACATACTTGTACCTATATTTGTATACATTCATATATACATTTAACTTTAAATCATTGTCCACATTATCTTGAGCAGGCAGTACTTCAAACACTTGCTAATGTGTGAAGTAATAGCATTTACTCAAAGGAAGTTCACAGTGGAGTTCAGAAAATTCTCGGCTACAAAATACAATTTTCCAACATAATCACCAGCATTAGCTATACATTTTCACAAGCAACGAACAAGAGCTTTCATGCTGTGCTCATAACTACCTGCACCAATAGAGATGACCCACTGTCAGTGTCATCACTGCTGAAATGCACCACCCATTGCCTCACTGTACTCACATCTGCTGTTTGATCTTCATCTACATTCAGCAAGTATCAGTGAATCTCAGTAAGCGTCATTTTTTCTGCATGGAGGAATTAAATGGTACACTTCTGTTTAATCTGCTCTCCATGTCAGATTCCATTGTGTCAGACTGCCCCTCTGCCGCCATTGGTTGCACACAACAACATGTAATGGAATATTGATGGGAAAGTTCATTTCTACTGCCATGCCACCTACCTCTTGGCCAATCTAATAAAATAGGAGGCATTACTTTTGGAATATCTCTCATAGAAAGCATAAATGTGCAGGAATTACATATCTGTGCAGTCTTATATGCTCTGATACTGTTTCTGGAGACCCTAGGATGCTCACACAAGTGACCTAGTGTTTGCATCAGTGTCAACCATCTTCAGGAAAAAAAAAGTATTTTTTAAGAAAGCTTTCATTCTGTGCTACTTCTCTAAAATCTCACGAACCTCTGAGTCCAAACTCAACTAGAGACTGCCTGCTATTAGTGAAATCAGAATGTCAGGTTGATTTGTGGGTACGCACAGGCAACGGTAGCAAACAATGCTTTCAATCCTGGAGGCCATCTGTGTCCTGTATTGATGTCAGTGGAGAATCCTGTTTGCAGGCCAGCAGCACAGCCCATTGATATGAACGAAAGATGAATAAATCTTGCCACAGCTCAACAGCTTTCCTTATAAGTACTGGATGTGGATATACCATCCCAATCTTTTCAAGAAATATGGTTTAAACCAATTCTGCAGTTTCTAAAGTAGTTCATATTTCTTGACAAAAAGAACCTCGGTGTTCAAAACAAAATAATTTTTTAATTGTAAAATATCTATTTGTTCGAAATGAGTCTGCATGTGATATATAAACATTTTCTTTCAACATTCTCATTCAAAAGACTTGTACACAGAGGGTTTGTAAATGGTCAAATATTCCATATATATGTCTGCATAGAAAATTTCTGAGCTTTAGCTCTGGTTGAAAATTATCGTATGTGAGAGACTGTGCTGAATAAGAACTATATATAAACAATCAAAGCTCAACAATTAGAAATTCCTAGAATTATATTTGGTACTCCATTCATTCAGGTTTTTTCCTCCAGTTCATCATTTTAAAAAATTCCTCAGCCCTGATATAAAAACATTTCCAGCTTTTGGAAACTTTTCTTGTTGGGGAGACATCGTTCTGTTCAGTTGTCCTCACCATGACACTCTCCAGAGCATCAAGGAAGGATTCACTGAGAAAATAATCATATAAATCAGTACAAAAAATGTATTCCTTTAATGTCTTTCTCACCAACTGTACTGATATTTTTTTAGTGTTTGATACAGGTGATGGTATTTAGGAATTAACATTAAAAATGAACACGAAACAAAACTTCCTGAGGATGTCATTTTTGAAGCCTGCTAAATGCATGCACTTCAAGGATGTATCTTTCTTTTATTCTTCCATATTTTTTACTTCTACGTAAAGATATTCTTGCAGTTTAGGTTGTTGAAGTATGAGAAAATGAAATAATAATTCATAAGTAATGAAGTATAGTAATGTGTATCTACTGTACTCTTTCCTCCTTTATATTATCCAAAATAGGCAAGGAAGCAGCTGAACTTGCCCCCAAAGCATGTTTTCTAATGATCACAGTTATTCTGTGAGAATTAAAAATATTTTTACTATGTTTTTAGGGTGGTATTTTATTTAATGATGCTTTTGAATTCCTTTTCAGTAAAATAAGAAATCCAGTTAACTGTGGAAGAAAATTCAAATCCTGATGATAATATTCCTGACAAATCCATGCTTCCTCAGAGTAAATGAGATTTTACTGTGTTGTTTCGTACTTCCTCATTTCATATTTTGTACGAAGGAAAAATAATTTCTAATGAATTACTGATCTCTCTTTTTCCTCTTCTTATGTTATTACCCCTGCTAAAGAGCATTCCCATAAAAGTATATCTTCTTTTGTTCTATCTTCGTAAGGAAAAAAATGCATTTTACAAAGATTTCTTTATCAATTTCATTTTGAACTGTTGTCTCATTTTTATATATGCAAACTAATTCATATTATTTGGACTCTTCAGGTGTACTTATTTACTTTGTGTGTGTGTGTTTATATGTACTAGCAGAACTTATGCATAAAAGAAATAAACACTTATCAGTAGACTTAAAAGGACAATTGATTTTAATCTGTGAGTCTGCAGGTAAGGTCAGCAGTGCAATACATTTTATAAAAGTTAGAAGCAAAGAAGAAACCAGTGCCCCTAGATAACAAAAACTTGCAGTCATATACAAAAATCTGCATGCAACAAATATCATAAATACCTTTCATCTTCTTTTAGGAAATATAAGTAATCTAATAGCTCATTATGAGACATTGTGCTTACAATTTCAGGGCCCCGCAAATGAAACCATTCCAATTGGGCACCAGAATTCAGTCTGCTGTAAGAACAAAGCTTTTCTGGTAAACTTTTGTTAATTTAACTGAAGAAAATGTTGCCAGTGAACAAGTGAAGAGGTGTATCTATAATAGATATTATATATCTATTATATATATAATAATATATATATAATATATAACACATATACTATATAATAAATATAAAATATTATATATATATAACATATAACAGATAAGGCTGCTAAAAGCTAAGAAGAGTAAAAATAAAGTCATTGCAAGTAACACTAGAGACAAGGAGTTTTTAATATTTTCCTTAAGCAGAGACCATAGAAAAGTTTAACAGGTGTATTATGGTATAGAGCCTTGTGGTCTGCGTCTTCATGGGAGATTTTGTCCACAACATATCAGAAGGTATGGAATTAAGAAATAAATAAAAGTGAGAGTAAGAAGATGCTTCTAATACTTTCACAGAATCACAGAATTACAGAATCCTAGGGGTTGGAAGGGACCTGCAGAGATCATCAAGTCCAACCCCCCTGCCAAAGCAGGTTCCCTCACCAGGTCGCACAGGTAGGCATACAGGCAGGTCTTGAACATCTCCAGAGAAGGAGACTCCACCACCTCCCTGGGCAGCCTGTTCCAGTGCTCCGTCACCCTCACTGTAAAGAAGTTCTTGCGCACATTTGTGCAGAACTTCCTATGCTGCAGTTTCTGGCCGTTTCCCCTTGTCCTGTCTCCACACACTGCTGAAAACAGTCTGGCCTTGCCACTCTGCCCCCCACACCTTAGATATTTATAGACCTGGATCAGGTCCCCTCTCAGTCTTCTTTTCTCAAGGCTGAACAGACCCAGTTCACTCAGCCTTTCCTCATAGGAGAGATGCTCCAGGCCCTTCACCATCTTTGTGGCCCTCCGCTGGACTCTTTCCAAGACATCCCTGTCTTTTTTGTACTGGGGAGCCCAGAACTGGACGCAGTACTCCAGATGAGGCCTCACCAGCCCAGAGTAGAGGGGGAGGATCCTCTCCCTCGACCTGCTGGACACACTCTTTTTAATGCATCCCAGTAAGCCATTGGCCTTTTTGGCCATAAGGACACACTGCTGGCTCATGGCCCACCTGTCATCCACCCAGGTCCCTTTCCGCAAAGCTCCCCTCCAGCAGGTCATCCCCCAACCTGTACCGTTGAATGAAATTATTCCTCCCTAGATGCACGACTCCACACTCGTTTTTGTTAAACCTCATCTGGTTTCTTACTGCCCAGCTCTTCGCCCTGTCCAGGTCTTGCTGAATGGCAGCATAGCCTTCAGGTGTGTCAGCCAATCCTCCCAACTTCATATCATCAGCAAACTTGCTGAGGGTGGCCTCTATCCCCTCATCAAGGTCATTGATGAAGATGTTGAACAAGACCGGACCCAGCACAGACCCCTGAGGAACACCGCTGGTTACAGGACTCCAACCGGACTCTGCACCGCCAACGACAATCTTCTGCGCTCTGCCAGTCAGCCAGTTTTCAACCCACCTCACTGTCCACTCATCCATCCCACACTTCCTCAGCTTTGTTATAAGGATGTCGTGGGGGACAGTATCAAATGCCTTGCTGAAATCAAGGTAGACTACATCCACTGCTCTCCCCCTGTCCACCCAGCCAGAGACAACATCATAGAAGGCTACCAGGTTGGTCAAGCATGACCTTCCCCTGGTGAACCCATACTGACTACTCCTGATAACCTGCTTCTCTTTCAGTTGTCTGGAGATGGCGTCCAGCACAAGCTGTTCCATCACCTTTCCAGGGACAGAGGTGAGGCTGACTGGCCTGTAATTACCTGGATCTTCCTTCTTGCCCTTTTTGAAGACTGGAGTGACATTGGCTATCCTCCAGTCTTCAGGCACCTCCCCGTCCTCCAAGCAATCACCTCTGCCAGCTCCCTCAGCACCCGTGGATGCATCCTATCGGGTTCCATGGATTTATGACATTGATATTGCCTAGGCGCTCCTGGACCAACTCTTCCCTGACTAAAAGGAAGTCTTCCATTCCCCAGACCTAACCTCCAGGGTCTGGGATTCCCGAGGGAGAACTTTTTCACTGAAGACAGAATCAAAGAAGGCATTCAGTATCTCTGTCTTCTCAGCATCTCCCGTTATCAGAACATCCCCCTCACTTAGTAGGGCAGCTACATTCTCCCTAGTCTTCCTTTTACTGTCAACACACTTAAAAAAGCCTTTTTTATTATCTTTTATCACCTTTGCCAGATTCAATTCCAGATGGGCTTTAGCCTTCCTCATTGCACCCCTGCAGGCCCTGACAACATTACTATATTCTTCCCAAGTTCAAAGTTCCCAAGTTCCCAAATTCTTCAACTCAGGTGCTCAGAACAGGGAGTGCTCACTACTCTGTTTTAACTTATTAGCATGGAGAAAACTTAGAAGTTTCACAGGCCATTACAGAAGAGACATTCTCTTAAGACAGTCTAGGATCGGTTGTACCTATGGAAACACCATTGTTATTATTCTGTTATCACTGTACGAGTGTCCTAAAGAAGTGTTTAAAACCACTAAGAGGTGTCTACTGCAGGCAAGAGCTCATGCAACGTATCATCCTTTAGCAGAGAGAAACGAATAAGGTACAAAGTATGTTGCATCCTGTGAAAAAGGATTACATTTTCTTATGCATCTCAAACGCTCTTTGCCAAAAGCTCTGTTTGTTATGTCAGACTGCTCTGCATGCTCTGTGTTTCCACTCATTACTCCCTGCAGGATCTGAACTGATAAATTGTACATAACCAAACGTTGAACAAAAGTGGGACTTCCCAATGGTACAAGTTACATATTAGCCTGTTCAAAATACTCCTTAACAAGGGAAAAGAGATTTGCACAACATTAGAACAAAGGAAAACTTTAAGACAAAATCCTTTTTCTGCCTGACTCCTATCCTTAATTCTGCTGCATGAACAGTTTTATGGATTTTTTTAATTTTTTTTTTTTTAAAAAAAAAGAACCCCCAAAACTGTAAGCTTGTTGCAGCATCACTGCAAAGACAGTAGTATGTAAAAATGGCAGACCAGAGTTCTGACAATCTGTTCAAAATTCACACCTTTCCTAAGGTTGATATTGCTATCCGCTCTTGGTATTGCTGACTTCATAGGTTGCACTCTTTTTTAATCACTATAGGCAATTCTTGCTTCAATTTTTTGTTTATTTTCACTTCAAGATTATATCATTATTCTTCTGTGAAGAATTTGCCTTAAAATTAATTCATTTAACTTGCTTGGAATCTTGGAAAAGGAAAAATTTACCAACATTGTTTAACTAATAGTAAAATTATAGATGTGGAATATATATTTAGCTTCATTTTAAGGATGTTAATGAATATGTTTGTACTTGACACAGCCTTTCCCCAAATAATTATTCCCAAAACAAGCAAAAATTCTCCAAATTCCATTTTAAGAATCATGTATTTATTCCTTGCTTGGTCCTAGAAATATGTAAAAAAAATATATTTCACTAACTGAAACTTTGATCTGGAGTTTTCAGAAGTAATCAGTAACAATAGTGATTTTAGCAGAATTAGATCTCTATTGGAAACATTTTATATTGCCTTTGTGCTATTAGGAAAGAAGTACCTTCTACTGGCAATAATGCCCCCCAGGTCTATTTCATTGAGCTACTGCTTCAGTGCGTATTAACTCATGATTTTGGTGGAAAGATGTTAGAGCATTAATCATACTGGATTTTTATACATAAATATATACAAGAAAAATTGAGGATAAAAGAGAATATAGTTCAAAGGAAAAGACATGTTGACTTTGATGTTTTCCACAGATGTAAATCCATTTACAACAATAGGTCTTTCTGAAGATTATTTTTTTCATATTTAGTCATTCAGTAGTAGGTTCTTTTCCAGATGAAACTGCTCAGAAAGTAATATTGTGTATTGATTTCACTTTAATAATAATTTAGCAAGAGCAGGATTGTCAGATCAATTGATAACATTTGGTAACCTTTTTTTGCCCAATATTCTAGACAAACTTCAGAGATTTTAAGTAAAGTGATATGGCTTGAAATTTTCATGTGAGGTCAACAGAAAAGGAAGCATGATAGCCTATATAGCCACATACATATGTATGCGCTTTTACAAATATACACATATATGTCATAGACTCATAATCACAGAATCACAGAATCACAGAATCACAGAATCACAGAATCCTAGGGGTTGGAAGGGACCTGCAGAGATCATCAAGTCCAACCCCCCTGCCAAAGCAGGTTCCCTCACCAGGTCGCACAGGTAGGCATACAGGCAGGTCTTGAACATCTCCAGAGAAGGAGACTCCACCACCTCCCTGGGCAGCCTGTTCCAGTGCTCCGTCACCCTCACTGTAAAGAAGTTCTTGCGCATGTTTGTGCGGAACTTCCTATGCTGCAGTTTCCAGCCATTTCCCCTTGTCCTGTCTCCACTCACCACTGAAAACAGTCTGGCCTCGTCATTCTGCCCCCCACACCTTAGATATTTATAGACCTGGATCAGGTCCCCTCTCAGTCTTCTTTTCCAAAGCTGAACAGACCCAGTTCACTCAGCCTTTCCTCATAGGAGAGATGCTCCAGGCCCTTCACCATCTTTGTGGCCCTCCGCTGGACTCTTTCCAAGACATCCCTGTCTTTTTTGTACTGGGGAGCCCAGAACTGGACGCAGTACTCCAGATGAGGCCTCACCAGCCCAGAGTAGAGGGGGAGGATCCTCTCCCTCGACCTGCTGGACACGCTCTTTTTAATGCATCCCAGTAAGCCATTGGCCTTTTTGGCCACAAGGGCACACTGCTGGCTCATGGCCAACCTGTCATCCACCAGGACACCCAGGTCCCTTTCCGCAAAGCTCCCCTCCAGCAGGTCATCCCCCAACCTGTACCATTGAATGAAATTATTCCTCCCTAGATGCACGACTCCACACTCGTTTTTGTTAAACCTCATCTGGTTTCTTACTGCCCAGCTCTTCGCCCTGTCCAGGTCTTGCTGAATGGCAGCATAGCCTTCAGGTGTGTCAGCCAATCCTCCCAACTTCATATCATCAGCAAACTTGCTGAGGGTGGCCTCTATCCCCTCATCAAGGTCATTGATGAAGATGTTGAACAAGACCGGACCCAGCACAGACCCCTGAGGAACACCGCTGGTTACAGGACTCCAACCGGACTCTGCACCGCCAACGACAATCTTCTGCGCTCTGCCAGTCAGCCAGTTTTCAACCCACCTCACTGTCCACTCATCCATCCCACACTTCCTCAGCTTTGTTATAAGGATGTCGTGGGGGACAGTATCAAATGCCTTGCTGAAATCAAGGTAGACTACATCCACCGCTCTCCCCCTGTCCACCCAGCCAGAGACAACATCATAGAAGGCTACCAGGTTGGTCAAGCACGACCTCCCCCTTGTGAACCCGTGCTGACTATTCCTGATAACCTCCTCTTCTTCCAGTTGTCTGGAGATGACATCCAGTACAAGCTGTTCCATCACCTTTCCAGGGACAGAGGTGAGGCTGACTGGCCTATAATTGCCTGGGTCTTCCTTCTTGCCCTTTTTGAAGACTGGAGTGACATTGGCTATCCTCCAGTCTTCAGGCACCTCCCCCGTCCTCCAAGACTTCTCATAGATGACAGAAAGCGGTTCAGCAACCACCTCTGCCAGCTCCCTCAGCACCCGTGGATGAATCCCATCGGGTCCCATGGATTTGTGAACATTGGTGTTGCCTAGGCGCTCCTGGACCACCTCTTCCCTGACAGAAAGGAGGTCTTCCATTCCCCAGATCCTCTCACTCACCTCCAGGGTCTCAGATTCCCGAGTGGGAGCTTTTTCACTGAAAACAGAAGCAAAGAAGGCATTCAGTATCTCCGCCTTCTCAGCATCCCCCGTTACCAGAACACCCCCGTCACTTAGCAGGGGAGCCACATTCTCCCTAGTCTTCCTTTTACTGTTAATGTACTTGAAAAAACCTTTTTTATTATCCTTTATCCCCTTTGCCAGATTTAATTCCAGGCGGGCTTTAGCCTTCCTTGTCGCATCCCTGCAGACCCTGACAACATTCCTGTATTCTTCCCAAGTAGTCAGACCCTTTTTCCACATTTCATGGGCTTTCTTCTTTCCTTTGAGTTTGTGCACAAGCTTCTTGCTCATCCACACAGGTCTCCTGACACCCTTTCCCGATTTCTTCCTCACAGGGACACACCGATCCTGAGCTTGGAAGAAGAGCTGCTTAAATGCCCACCAGCTCTCACAGGCCCCCTTGTCTTCCAACACCCTAGCCCATGAGACAGCTCCAAGTAGGTCCCGGAAGAGATCGAAGTCGGCTCTCCTAAAGTCCAGGATAGCAATCCTACTTTTTGCTTTACTTCTTCCACTCAGGATCTTGAACTCCACCATCTCGTGGTCACCACAACCCAAGCTACCCCCGACCTTTACTTCCCTGACAAGCCCTTCTCTATTAGTGAGAATAAGGTCCAGCAGTACCCCTCTCCTCGTCGATTCCTCAACCACCTGCATCAGGAAGTTGTCTTCAACACATTGCAGGAACCATCTGGACTGCGCATGCCTGGCCACATTGCTTTTCCAGCAAATATCTGGATAATTGAAGTCCCCCATAAGCACCAGCGCCTGGGATCGTGACGCTGCTTCCAGCTGTTTGTGGAAGGCCTCATCAACCTCCTCCTCCTGATCAGGGGGCCTGTAGCACACACCCACGACAGTGTCAGCCATACCAGCCCGCCCCTTGATTCTTACCCACAAGCTCTCCACTGCTACACCGCTCTCCCCCAGGTGGAGTTCAATACATTCAAGCTGCTCTCTTACATAAAGAGCAACTCCACCACCCCGCCTCGCCGGCCGATCATTCCTAAAAAGCACATAGCCCTCCATGACAACATTCCAGTCATGCGAGCTGTCCCACCACGTCTCTGTGATGGCAATGAGATCATAGCCATGTGACCGCACGCAGATCTCCAACTCTTCCTGTTTATTTCCCATACTGCGCGCATTGGTGTATAGACACTTCAGGGAGGCAGCATTCCCCTGCCACACTCCATCCCTTCGAACTCCACCCTCGTCACCCATCAAGTTCACTTTTGAACCTTGAACTACCTGAACCTCAGCAGTCCTCATTTTGTCCCCTTCCCCCTTCTTACCTAGTTTAAAGACCTTTCAATAAGGCCCGCCAGCTCCTGGGCTAGGATCCTTTTACCCCTTGCAGACAGTTGAGCTCCATCTGCAGCCGTCATGCCAGGAGCTAATCTACAATTCTATGATTCTGTGTCAACATAAATGCATATGTTGTCCATTTATCCAGGGGTCAGTGAAGAGGAAGTCAAGTGAAGACTGAAAATCAAGAAGTAAATGCAAGTTTAAAATGCCTCTCACATTCAAACACAATGTTACCTGCATCCTTTGTGTCCCAAAGACTTAAGAGCTCTGAATCTACAGTGCACTATGAGAAACCTACGTCTTACAGCCTGAAACAGACTGGCTGTGCTTTAAGGTGTTTCCTGATTGCCTACATTGCTGAGAACAACTTTGGGCTGAAATTAATGATCACAGTTGTGACAAGGGAAAAGCTCTAATGCTACAGTATTCTTAGGGTAAAAGATCACAATTGGAGAGATCACATCTGCTTAAAGTGAGTGGGTCCAACAGCACGTAACCTGATAGGCAATGCAGGCCAGACCACACTGCTGTCTGCTGGACCACTAGACCACTAATTGGGTTCTCCACTCTGTCATGTATGGGCATCTTCTCCAGCCATCAGGAACCTCTCAACAGGAAGATCAGGAACTAACTGTGCAGGAAATAAAGTATTCCAGGAGTCATGTACAAGGTGGCCAGCGTTCGGCATACAGATGAAACATAGAGGTTTGTGAACAGGCAAAGGACAGGTCTAGGATAAAAATGGATGCATTTGTCATGCCCAAGGACAATGGTACCACACTGAGTGTGGTCACAGAGCTGAGAGTCTCCTCACTCTAAAGCAAGAGCATCACACATCAGGGACTTCCATCATAGTTGCACGCCTCCAATTTGGGAATAGCTGCACCCTGCCAGTAAGCATTTTCTATGCAACAAGCTTTACCATTTTGTTTTTTTAATACAATTGTGTTTTGATCACATTGCCAAGGAATGCTTTATATGCATATGCACATATAAGTGTGCAGAGAGTACTCTCATAGCTAAACCTTTTCTCAGCTTTGTTGATAGTATTTATCTGGGTCTTTTGCCTTGTACACACATGCATTAGTGGCAGCTCTGTTCAGCACCTACTGCTGCAGGAGTGAATTATAGATGCCTCTACTAATAATCAGTAATACATTATTCTTAACAGAGACTTACTGCCATGGTGGGAGGAAATACAGCACAATTAGAATCCACCACCAAGAGGACAACTGATTGTGTTCAGCTAACAAAAACACAAAAAAAAACCCCTAACAAATACTATGCAAAATATTTCTATTCCTTGTAAGGGGAAGAAAAAGTAGTGTTAATTTTTACCTGCTTGCCATAAATCTTTAGCTATAGTATTATAATTATAGAGCTATAATCTATAGCTCTATAAAAAGTAGACATGAGAAAGGTGAGAAAAGGGACAGGTCTCTGAATTACTGAAACTCAGACAATAAGTAAATTATCCATCTTAAGCCTATTTTTTCTTTCTTTCCAAAATAAGAGTTAAGGGTATTAAATTCATGAACAAATTTACTATTTTAAGATAGCCCATGGATCTCTGTTCTCCAGATTAGTGAATCAGTTTGCTAGCTCTGCAATCCAGTGGAGCACGACAAAGTTGTGCTGTCTTCACAAAATATAGTCTGTATATCTTATAGAGGATTTTGTTCTCACCTATGTGTGTCATCAACTTTTCTCAATCATCTCCTCTGCTGCCACATTTATTAAACAATTATCTTCATGTAAAACAAACATGGTATGCCATTTTCAGCAATTACAGCCTCTTAATAAGGAATTTATACTACCTTCTGCTATAAAAATATGATAGAAAATACTGACTCCAAACTTCACTAAACATAACCATAATCACTTTTTGTTTATAACTCACCACTGTGTGTTGCTGAAATTCTTGGCTTAGGTTGATAGTTAAATGAGTGCATTGTATATAATTAAAGGCCTTGGAATACTGATGTACCGAGTTACCCAGGAAGAAAATAGGAAGAGATAATGGTGTTAGGTTTGTCACCTAATATAGTGCAGGTATATTTGTTACATTAATTAACTTTTAAGACGTTAATGGAATTTTATTTGGAAAGTTACAGTTTTTTCCTACTTTCAGAGCTATAGAAGTATTTGCGTGATTGCAGATTAGGAAATAAGAACAGTTTGTTTGGATTTGATTCAAGTCTTTATAATCCTGTTATAAACATTTTTCTCCCCTGCGTTCATAAAAAGCTGCAAGTTGATAAACATCACTTACTTGGCACAGATCAGCCATTTTCCAGGCCATATACCTGAGAAAAGTACAATCTACAAGCCAACTGCAGCAGGTATTTTTGTTCATAAAATGGAATATGTGTCTCCAACCTCCTCTAATCAAAAATGAACAACATCCCTCGCTATACGTGTTAGGTTTATTACCATATGGTAGGTGACTGAGAAAGTGGTAAAATCCTGGAACTTCAGTAGTATAGTTTCTAACTGGTAAGAATTCTGGTCAGCTCTATGGGAAGAAGCAGTGGAGCTGTGCTCTGATACTTCCAGCCATTCATCTACTCTACACCCTCAAACCTTGAATGTTTATGCTGTGAACACAGAAGACTCATAAAGAATATCTATTGGATGCTTAATTTCTTCACGGAACAATTTGCCCAGCCATGTCTTTATTTCCTTTCTTTTCCTGCTTGTTGGTGAAAAATAATAGAACAGACAGAGGTTTCTGCATTTTTGGCACCCTTAGTACAAGCACAATGGATGTTTAGAGGGTAGCTGACTATGATGTTTAGAGGGTAGCTGACTATGATAGTTATTTCTAACAACAGAATTACCATTGGACATTTCTGTGCCTATCCATAGCTTTAAACTAACTTGAAATATCAATTTCCTCTTACTGAATGGAATATGAGAATGTCCAGTATGCCAGCTTGCAGAACATTTGGCATTTTTAAATGAAAATATCTTGTAAAAACTATAAACTCTCTTCTCACTTCTCCCAAAAATTATCCATTCAGAGGCATAGTTAATTAGTTAGCAACTACTTATGTACAAAGTTCTGTAGGAAATGAGTTGTCCAATAAGCTTCATCTGTTAATGCTATAATGCATAATGTCTGGTAATAGATTATGTTCTGCTGGTTAAAATTTTGGTGGCTGAGCACTTATATGTCTTACTTTGTCCTTCTCTGCTTTTCAGCTGGAGAACAAGGGTGGCAAAGATTTATTGGATACAGAGGCTCTATGTACACGGGAGGAGGTGCTTTTCTGTTTTTATATTAGAGCCTCTAAATTAATCTGTGAGCATGAATCACTCTTGATCTGCCATTTCTTGGATTTCTGGACAGTGTAAAATATCAGTCTCAAAGTATTTGCATCTCCACACATTAAATATCAAACATTTCTTGATTAACTTTGATTGCCTCCCTGGTAAAAATGATATTGAAAGAGGGAACGTGAAAGCTAGGGAAATGTTCACACTGTAAAACATACTTTTTGTACAAAAGTCCATCCATTAAGTCTCACATTCTGCATTTAGAGACTTATGCAATTTTGCAAATCCTTTCAGGGAAAATTTCAGGAGAAAAGATAGACACGCATTTAGATTTCTAAAATCATTAATCAGAATCTACATTTTAACCAGCTGAAGTTTCACTTCTTTTCTCTTTGTCTATTCTTTTGGTTGCCGCTCTCAAGGTCATACTCAGCTGTGGTTTTTTTTGTTTGTTTGTTTGTTTTGTTTTTGGCTTTTTTTTTTTCTGTGCTGCAAGTTACATGAAGAGCAAAATGATCATTTTGTAGTAAGAGATGAAAGTTAGATGAACCTTGACATATTGCTCAGGGTATAATTCAACAGTGAATTCATATCATCAGGATTTATCTACTTTAGAAACTAAACAGTTAACCTAATCATCACTTTTTATTGCTAATTTAGAAAAGCCTTTTTTCCTAAGTACACTCTCACTTTTCTGAATTCACTGCATGTGACCTGTATCTTTTGTCCACTGCACCATTACCAGCAGCTAATCCCTCTTATTTATTGATAATTGGACAAAACTGAACAACATGCCAACTCCTGAAAACTGAACACCACTAAGGGCTCTATTCAGTATTTCCCCCAAAACCACATTAGTTTCCAAGTTCACTTCCTTTGTGGCATATCAATGGGAAAAGAGTTTGCAATTCTCTCATGGCTTAGGAATTCCACTAATTCTAACCTGAACGTTACATAACCACATGAGATATTGGAATACGATGTACTCAGACTCAAAAATTAACACTTGTAAAATAGGGTAGGGAAAACTCATTCACTGGTTTGCTAATCAGTTTGGATCTTGTAATGTTCGCATGAAAAAAAATGTTGTTAGAGAGGTGTCAGTCAATGAGAAAGTGGTAATTAAGCAATTGGTATTTGTGAAATGTGGCCTGGTCCTTGAAGTTTTAAACACATTTTTCATCACTATTGTTTTTGTCAAACACAATTTGTGTTACTTCTGCTTTGTCAAATAATCACTAGAATGCATTCAACAGAACATCGAACTTCTTACAATCACATATTGCTGGCAATCACATTTCTCTACAGGTTTATATAGGTCAACAATTTGGTGCACAGTACACAGGTACACACTGAACAGAAGAAAACAAACAAAAAGCCAGCTAAGGAAAAATCATAGTTATTCCCAGTCCATAAACTTTGCAAACAGAGCTCCCTGCAAAAAACACTGCCATTTAGAAGTAGGCTTCACTCCAACGAGACATGCTGAACTTCCCTTTCAGCAAAATTTTCTTTTTTTCATTTCTTGATTTGTCCCATCTCAGTGCAGCCTTTCCCTCATCCAGTTATAGTGATTTAAAGTCTAAAGATGAAGCTAGAAGTCTACCCTTGCAAAAATCAGTAAAATTCCTGTTTGGCATTTGACAAGACTGTCTGTGTGTGAAGTCCCATGCTGAGGTACCCAAGCAATTTGGGAGTGGGTTATCTTTGGAGCAGCAGGCACTGCATATGGGCTTATTAGTCCTGTCTGTCAGGGCTATGCTACTTTAATGTGGCTTCATAACGTCACAGGCTTATATCCTTGCTAAACAGATTTACCACCTTGCTCATAGTATGCTAAAGTACATCTAACACAGCTTTTCATTGTGGGATGTATACATATTCCTAGAATCTCTGCTTGCCATTACTCAGTGTGGGAAATGGATACAAGTAATTTTTTTGCACTGAGGCTGACTTTTAGCTAGGGAATTTAGGAAGCAGTATCACACAGTGATCATTCAGAAGCAGATGTAAAGAATCTTCTCCATCCCCATATTTTTTTCTCTGTCAGCTTCCCTGGCAAGAAATCATGTCTCATTTTTAACAAATGGATTTTTTTTAAAGAAAAAGTGACTGTTCCTAAACATACATTCTTGAATGAAGGGGCACAAAGAAACATTATTTACACATGGTGTGAAATGAAGTAATTTATATTTTTTAATCTCATGAATAATTTCAATCATATATTCAGAGAATATCACCATTGTCTGTCAACTTTATTTTCAGAAATTGGAAAGTATAATGGCTTTTATTTCTCTTCCAGAGTGGATGAATATTCTTGTTAGGGTTTACTTACAGAAAAGCTGGAATGTTTCCATAACACAGCATGCATATCTATAAGAGCCAAGAGTAGGCCATTGCTCTCTTGCTGTAAAAGGAAAGATGTTTTGCCAACAAAGATTTAAAAAAAGCAGTAATAATCTCACAGGGCCAAATGACATAAAGATGGTCAAATTCTTTGATTATTTTATGCTGACAGGCATATTTATACCATGGACAAAGTTTAATGAATTTTCGGAGACAAAAATAATGATTCCCAGTGCACTCACTGAAGTCAATGGGATAAAGCTTTCTGTCATATAACTAAGAGGAAGACAAAATTAAAAGTTACCTTCATAAAGAAATTAATACCTCTTTTATTTTTTGAAATTTGCTTTTTTCAAATATATTTAGCAAATGAATGTTTAACCCACTTTAAAAGTATGGAAAAATCAAAGACTTAGAAGCAATGTAAATCCCTGGATTTAGACAATGCAAGGAGTAGTACTGAACTCACAAGTCAAACAGAATGCCTACCAATTTTTTTTTAAAATTAAAAATTATGTGAGGAACTTTGCTTGATCCTTGCAGAACTGGAGTCTTATCTTAACACATGAGACTAAAGTATATTCTACCCTGGGAAAAATTGGTGTTGAAGATACTCCTAAATCATAACGATCATCATTAGGAACCAAATCCCGCAACCAGACAGGGAGATAAATACATTCAGCTGATATTCTCCTATTTCATAAGCCTCTTCAGTTGCTACTGCACCCTACTAGAGAGAAGAAAAAGTACCACAGTGAGAAAGCAATATGTAAAGCAGATTCAGTTCTTAATACATGTACTGATGTTTCCTAGTGATAAGCTAGGATTGTTGCTGATGATTTGATGATGAAAACAACTTTAGAAATATTTTTTCTACTGTAAACTTCATCCAGTATGGATTTGTGGGCTTAGCCACATTCAAAAAAAAAATCCTATGTTACTGAACTTGACAATTATTGCTGGGCTCAGTTTTGCATTTCTTAAGATGGTTGCTTTGAGAGCACTTCTGGTGTATCCAGGAGATTACCGGAAAATCAATGCTTGGTATAAACTCAGAAATGAGGTATGTTTAAGAGAAATGTCCTTGATTCAAAACTGTCTACTCTACAACAGGACTCCAACCTAGTAAACTGGTCCAGGAAATCATCAACTATCAAGATTTGTGTTAAACATCTCAAACTGCAGTTCTTAAATACACACTTCCAAATCCATATTTGGCCACATAGGAGATATTCACGTTGTATAAGTATAAACATTTAATTTTGGTGTAGAGTACAGATGATGAGACTTCCTGTAGTCCATTGAGAAAGCTGGAAGTTTGCCTGTCAATCTCTGCTGACTGCAGATTTAGGTTTAGTGAGAATTAATAACTTTAAGACATTAAGTAAAGTATCTTACCTTAATCAGTATAAACAACTTCCAGATAAGTCATCATCAGGAAAAAAAAAAACAAAACAAGCAATACATACTTGCTACTCTTGGTTTTAATTGTCAGTTGCAGTACACGGGAAAGCCTGTATGCACCATTTCAGTGTGCAGGATCTGTCATACTGTTGTGCAAGTTTAGGAAGGATCATTTCTACCTGAAAAATAAAAGTAAGTATAGGTACTCAAAGAGCTAGCCACTCCCTAACTAGCAATACACATCTTTGCTTTAGCTAGGATTATAATTATGCTAGGTTTCTTGCTGCAGTTTATTCTTCCCAGATTTGAAGCCACTGACAGAGCTTCCCTTAAGCAAATTTCTTTATTTTCTCAGCTATAAAGTCTAGATAATGGGAAAATAATTTTCTGCCAATGTATTTTTTTTTAAATACATATATACATATTCTGACAGTGGAAAGACAAAGGATTTAGCAATCATTTATCATCAATTCTATCAATTCTTGAAAGGGAATTAAGGTGCACTGTTTGATATTTAAAAGGACCGTATGCACAAGGGATATTGAATTATCCAAAGATCACTGCTACAGGAAAATATGAATGATAAAATAACATTTATGAAGATGGAAAGTGTCTTAAATACAGGTCCTGGCCGCACATTATTTTTAACCTTGAAAGTATCTTATTTCCTCTGCCAGTAGCTACACAGACAAGAAAAAAAAAACGAGCAAAGACCCAAAACTGAGACTAACAGTATGGGAAACAACAAAAAAAAGACTTCAAATTCAGAGTTTAAAGAGTTAAAGAAGTAATACTATTTAAACAAGATTGCAGAACTCCTATTAAAAATGGCAGTACTATAAATGTTCTAGTATTGTCAGGAATGTTCTGTTGGATGACACTATACTGTGATTTGTACACACAGCGGACCAGAGCTGATGGGTGAATGAAATGATCCATAACCCTCACTGACACATTTAGAGCAGTTCAGCTGCACACAGAGAACAGTCCATCATTTGCACCCTTCTGTGAAAGCTGGCTTTACCAAGTGTTTCAATGAAATATGTGCAACTTCCCATTTAAATTAGTACCACATGAACCATGAAGAGCACCACAGGTATCTGTTGTAGTACCAGTCTAATGCAAAAGTGGCCTGTCTTGTAATGCTCTAACAGGAAAGACATACAGCCATTCATCTGTAACATATTAAAACCAGAAGAAATAAATTACTCTATAGATGAAGAATTATTGCTTGTGGAGAGAATGTGCAAAGGTAGTTCTAAAAAGCAGCTTTTACTAAAAAATTATTGCAACAGCATTTGAATTCCTAATGCATATTAAACCTAGTTCGCATAATCATAAATCATCATTTTTAAATCAAGAAAATCTGTTTGAAACTTTTTAAAGTTTATTTTACTAGTTCAGAACTATTTCAGCATTACCACTGGGAAAGCACAGTAGGAGTGACTATAAGGGTGAAATATAAAACTTAACCATTTGCCGAGAAAAAGATCTTTGGTACTGAATTTTTCAAATTTACCAGTAAGTACTGCATAAGTATCCAAAAAAAGTCTGCAAGACATTTTTAGACACATATGCAGGTGAGTAAGGAGAATTGAATTTCTATGTGTGGACTTGCCCTCTTGTGCACTAGTTTTCCTTAAATTGTCTCCTGTAGTCTAATCAGATATGCAGAAGAATTAGAAAAAGCAATGAATTTACCCAAATGCTACAAAATGTTTATAGCAAATTAATTTTAATTAGGAAATTAATTTCTGAATACTCATTCTAGGCAAAGTACCTAATGCTTGATAATACCTGAGCTGAACACAAAATGGCATTCATGGTGGTGAGTATTCACTATACTCTGGGTAGCTTGCAGGATCTGATGCAGACATGTCTTTTGCTATTGGATTAGGGAATAGTACCAGCATCAATAAAGACTCAGTCCTGTGCCTGTCACTAGCCTAGATACATGTTTCACAGTGGCAGCACAAAATATATAAACAAAGATAACTTGGGTTAATATCTCCTAGCCCAAATTTTCTAAATGTGCCTTTAACTTCAATTATTTCATGCTAAAGTTGTCCCAGGACAATCAGTCCTATTCCAGTTGCACCTGGTTCTGTCATTTCTGAAAAGAAGACATTTGTCTTCTTTTATAGCAATGTCCAGACAGCTTTCGTTAAATTCAGCCTTTCAGTAAAACAGGATCTTTTGTACTATTTACAGTAGCATTTTTTAACTTGCACTGAGGAAAGAATATGGCCCAAAATATTCTGAACGTGACTTTTTAAAACACAGTAGCTAAGAAATTGAAACAGGGTAAATTCTACAGTAAATACTCAGTCTGAAGCCTACTTTGCAAAGCCAGCTTTGTTCTGAACTGACTGACCCTGGCGCCATGCTTCCCACTCACAATTACCTGTAATTGAAAAATGCAACTCAGTCCTCAGTCTTCAGGCACCGGCTGAAGATAAACTGATGGGCACATAGGTGAACTGCACATCCATTTAGAAGATAGGTGATATAGGAGGATGCAAGGAGCTAAGGTATGAGGGGATAAAAAAAAAAAAGAATCAGCCATACCTAAACAAGTTCGAGGTTCATGCTAAGTAATAGGTAAGTTCTATGCCTACTTTATAATTTTGTTTCCCCTGTGTTAAGCAGCAGCAGTGGAACTTGGAAGACAGCAGAGGTAAGATTGTCTCCTGCAGTTTTTCTCAAGCCATATTTACTTCCCTTTCGTTCATGACTGTGGTCCCTGAGACACAAATGTCAGGTGAAAATGAAAAGCGATTTTGCAAAACAACCACTTTCAGGTTGTGTTCAGTCAACTAAATAGAATACCATCAAAAGATACTCAAATAGTACAGGCCTGGAACTGTTGCAATTTTGTGAATGATATCTAGATAATCCGTGTGTCTGAGAGTCATTTATATTACTAATCACACTGCAGCGGCTGCATAATACAGTCCATGTGTCATGAAATCTCTGTTGCTGTTTAACATAGAAGTATTTCAAATGCTAATGTGTTTGCATATGGTGCTTATAGCTGTGGTTCTTGTTTTATTACTATGTGAGCTCATATCTGTATTCTATGCAAATGGTCTAAATGGTCATAATAGGTGGACTCAGCCACAGCTACTCCATTGCTTGATCACTTTCACCTAGCAGGATGGGGAGAGAATTCAAAGGGTAAAATTTGAGAAAAACCTGTGAGGTGAGATAAAGAAAGTTTAAAAAATTAAAGCAAGTAATAATAATAATAATAATAATAAAAATTACAAAAAACAATACTTAGAGCACAGCAAGTGATGCAAAGGCAATTACTCATCGAATCCCACCAGCAGATCTCAAAGCTTGTCTCCAAGTAACAACTACCTTGGAAAAACAAGTCCCGCCACAAATGTTACTGCTAAGCATGGAGTTATGTGTTAGGGAACATCTATTTGTTCATTTCAGGGCATCATGAGCAGGGCACACTGCTCATGATCAAATAGGTGTTCACCACAGACCCCTCTTCCCTGGTTATTTTTGTTACAGAGCTGCTTTCCAGAAGGTCATTCCCCAGTGTATACTGGTGCCTGTTGTGGCTTTTCCTCCTCAGATGGAAGGCTTGTTATTTCCCTTTGTCGAACTTCATGAGTTTTTTGTCTGCTCATTTCTTCAGCATGTCAAGGTTCTTCTGAATTCAACTGTAAATCAGCGGTGCTTAATCAGAAGTTGCAATATAACTCTAAATAACATTCATTTTGCTCGAATATTACAATGGGTTTTTTTATTGTTTTGGTTTGGGTTTGTTTTTTCTTTTGTTTGTTTGTTTGTTTGTTGCATTTTTATCTATGTAATAGATTAATGTGTGTGACCATGCTGAGGCAGTTAGATGTATGCTTTCTCCAAAATACTGAATTGTTATATTCACCTTCATTCATAGCTATGATATGAGCAGTTTAATAATCCTCTTTTCTGGATAGGAGCATGAGATAAGTGAGAGGCAACAAAAAGTTATTTTATCCTCTTAGTCTGAGGGATCCTTCTGGACTGTTTATTAGTAGAATTCATTGGTTGCACTTTAACTAGAACATATGAGAATCATTAGTCTGAACTGTAGAAAGTTTGGACCAAACTTAAGTATCTTATAAAATTTCCATAAAGAAAGACAATCTGAAAGAATACTGAATTATACAACTGAATTAAAAACTAAATTAGTATGTTCCAAGGCATATCATAGAATCAGGGAATCGCTTATGTTAAAAAAAAGAACCTTACGATTATCAAGTCGAGCCATCTCCTAGTATGACTAAGTTCATTCATACACTTTGTTACTAAGTGCCACATCCACGTTCTTGTTAAACATCTCCAGGGACAGGGATTCCACCATTTCCCTGGGTAGCCCATTCCAATATATGCCCATTCTCTCAGTGAAGAAACTCTTTCTCATATCCTGTCTAAAACTCCTCTCACCTTTACCTCTCATCCTCCCACTTGTCATCTGAGAAACAGACCAACATCCTCCTTGCTTCAGCCTCCTTTCAGGCAGTTATAGAGAGAGATGAGATCTCCTCTCAGCTTACTTAGACTTGTGGAAATTGGGTAATGTATCACTACAGATTACAGTGCATTTTTTTGTTGCCTGTTGAATTTCCAACTGTATATCACATTGGTGTGAAGAGGAATTACTGAAGTACCTTTCAACTCTGTTGAAGATTTTCACTGTATTTAAGTGATTCCTTTTGTAACCTTTTTGGTAAACAATTTGGATTTTTGTTTTTTTTTTAATGTTTTCTACACTGCTAATGCCATTTGCTATGTTATTTGGCATTTGCCACAAAAGACCTATAGTTATTTGTAGCCCAGTAAGCAAATTATAAGTATGGTCTTGTAAAGGAGTTGTTTGGATCACTTGGAAAATCACAATCAAAAGCTGATCAGGAGCTGCTTTTCACTCTTGTTAACATGCAAGCTATTTTGGACTGACAATGCCTGTACTGCTGAATATTCATTTGTTTGGAGTTATGACCATCTCATTATTTTCAAAAAAGGGTCTCAAAAGAACTCTCAGTGGAATCATTGTTAGAAGATATTACATATTTTTCGCTTGGCCAGATCAAAGCACATTTTTATATCAATGAAGTCTGTTCAAAAGGCACAATGCCATAATGATAATTCACTACAAACAAAATAAACAAGATGTAAGATCGGAGATCAAATATTGGCAGCAAAGTGGCAAGTTTGCAGAGGATGAGCGAGCTTTCCCTGGGCTCCTCTGTTCTTTAGTATGCCAAAACAAACAGCAAAATGCACACAAACAATGGCATAAGTGCTTTTCTTCTTCTCCTATTTCTTCTAATTCTTTTATTTTCTTTTTATTTTAATTAAAATAATAATATTTAATAACACATGGGATTAGTATGTCAAGTATTGTGGTTGTATGTGCAAAAGAAAAAATTTTGATAGTTACGTTAGTAGATAATCGGCATGAGATTAAAAATGGATAGTTCATCCGTGATTTGAGCATTAAATACTACCAATAAAACAGGGGAAAGCTCAAACTTTCCAGAGCTTTTTCAACTTGAAATCTTGTGTTATAATCAGAACTAATTACTCACATTGTCTACAGTTATTACCTGAAGTGAGTCCAATGGATCACTTTCAAAAGCACCTGTCTTTCTGCACTGATTATAAAAGGAGGCAAAGTTGGATCTTGAGCAGTATCTACATTGCAAACGTCTAATTTAGGATGAATGGATTGCACCTATGGCAGTTCATGTAGGAAGGAAGTGAATGACTTAGAGAAAATTAGCAGGGAAGGACAATATGTGAAGATGAAAGAAAATTGTTATTTAGGTTTATGATAAATCAACGCGAGAAAAGATCAATTTTAGGGGGAGAAAATATTATATTAAAAACATCAGGAGAATAGTGTTGGGAGAAGAGTCTGAAGAAAAGGAGCAGACAGTATGGGTGAGATTAATCTAGTTTACGTCTGTGCATAATATAGCTGTATATGTGTGCCCTAGGTGTCTAAGCATCTACTGCAGTCAGTGGAGAGCTGGTCAACATACATATGCTTTTTTTTGCCCTATACTAAATGTCTAATTTCAGTCCATTGAATTGCTCTCTGATTCACAGGCCTATGTCAAACAGGAACCTATTTTAGAGCTTCAACTGCAAAATAACTTTGTTACAGTTTAATGATGTAGCATCTGCTCCCTACAGTTTTATAGTTGTCATACATGTCACGTGGTATGAAAAACCCCTTTGTCCAGTTCAGGTCATCTGTCCTAATTGTATCCCCTCCCAGCAACTTTTGCCCAATTCCCAGCCTCTCTGCGATCAGGACTGTATAAGAAGCTGAAATGTCCTTGGCTTAGTGCAGCCACTGCTCAGCAACAGCTAAAATATCCATGTGTTATCAACATTATTTTTCTACTAAAGCCAAAACAGAGCATCATACGAGATACTATGAAGAAAATTAACTCTATCCCAGCAGCAATCAGAGAAACATCAATTGTTACAGACTATATTATATTATAGTACTATAATCCTAGGCCTTGGGTATTTGAAATGGTATTAGAAAAATATGTATAATAAACAAACAGACACCCATTTTTCCAGTGACTAAAATAGGAACTAGTCTAACCATAGTCAACCAAGTTTATATGCTCAAGTCTGGATCTAATTTGCTTTTTTAAAAAATTAGACTAAATGAAATTCAAGTCCGTGAATTGAGAATGATAAAGAAGTGATAAAACTGAATAAAGTATGCCAGAAAGAAGATTGGAATTACTGGGAAACTTTTATCTGAAGAGTAAACAATCCCAAGCACTGCAGAAGTATGACAGTAAAAGTTGTGTCTAGACACATTTAAGGAAGATTAACAGTATTAGCACAGAATAGAAACTCGTTGAAATTTAAGTTATAAAGCACATTTCTATTTGCAAGCTATAGAGACCTGGACTTACATGTCCAGGAAGATTTTGAGATGTATGGCACTATAAATTGTCAGACTAGGAATTCTTTGAAAGAATACATTAAATGAAGAAAATATTTTGGCTAATCATATATAAAAGTGATTCATAACATTGTAAATAGTAATATCAGTATCAAGCAAAAATAGAAGCAGTGCTATTTATCTTATTCTGTTCATTTTAAATTATACTCTTCCACAGATTCATATATTTGAGATCATTTTATTTACAACACATAAAATTAAGAAGACAATCAAGAAGGCTAGATGTTTCGACAGATGTGATTGGCAGCCTGCAATGAAGAAATAAAAGAATCAAATTTTTCTGATAAAATGATCATTGGAATGAAAGTTAAGGATATTGACAACTAAGGCTGTAGGTATAAAGGTTAATAGCCTGCTTTGATAAATAGATCTCACTTGGCATTATGTTGGGAAATAGGACACTGCTCCATTTAATACCCTTTTCATATCTCTAGCATTTTCTTTGCAACATAACAACTAAAAGAAAAAAACATTCTACTGAATAAAACAGCTATGTCTAAAAGACAGCTGTGCACAAATACTATTGGTGGCCTGTCAGTGGGCTGAGAATCTGGCTTGTAGATATTATCCTTTCACACACATGAAAACAAATTTGAACTTCATATTAAGTTTGTCAATAGTTTGGTATGATTTTTTGAAAGCATATATATATGTATTGTTTCTAACCAAAATTATACACACCCAATAGTCAATATTAGAATAGATATGAAAATGTTGAAGCATTGGTAAGAGTGTCCACAATTCCTTGTACTCTTTTTATCAGTATTACCTTTTTGTCAAATGTGTTTATAACAGCATTTGGAATGCAAGTCTCACATTAATGTATCTTACTGTTATGAAAATATGTACACACATTTTAATATTATTGTTTCCTGGATATTTTTTCTTATCAGATCTTATTTTATTATGCACACATTTAAGAGTTTAATTCAAGGGAAGAACAATTAAAGAACATAACTATGAAACTGTTATATAAGCAAAATAACATAAGTGGGTAGCAACAGCATCAATGCACACAGTCCACAGAGAATCTTCTGGTTTGTTATCTCTTTAGTGTCCTGTTCTGTGGCATTGCCTGCTCTAAGCATATTTGCACATTGAATAATGACAGTTCAGGAAAATGTAGTGCTTTTTGTTTTGTTTTGTTATGTTTTTATAGATTTCTGTTTTTCCTCATTGTGTAATTATGTTATTACCTAATGGCTGGTTTGAAAGTTATTCACTTTCGTGAGATAATAAAGCTTTTGACAGAGTTGAATTGACATTTCTAAGAAATTTGGTTTAATCTCTACTTTGCTCAGAAAACCAGAACATGTTAGACTTTCTGCAGAGAACTCCTGTAAAGCCAGATATTCTATATGAAAATGTTATCAATGCTCTTACGTAACTTGTTATCTCGGAATACTTATATCTATGGAGGTCAAAGAAAGGACAGGTCCACCCTTCCCTTCTTTGCTGGACCTTGCAAAATATGCAATAGTGTACATACCGAGGGTAATTTCAGAGACCAGCACTTGAGTACCACTTAAATGCTATCTATATTGAAGTTCAGATAAATTCTTCCTTATGTTTCCTCATTAAAATGTATGAGAGAAGTGCTAAAGAGGGTAGCAGCTTTAGACAAATACAAAACTTTTATGTCTGAGAGGTAAACCTGCTCACAGAAGTGTTCATTGACTTTTTTAGAATTGGATGCAGTTTGCTTTATGGCTTTCAGATCTTTCATTAAGGCCATGAAGAACAGATGATTCACATCTGAGTTTTAAGTTCATTTTCAAAATCAACCTTAAATATGAATTTTTTATGTTATGTTACCAGTGACATCTTTGTGATCTTAATTGGCCCTTCCATTTTCTTAATCTGTTCACAATAAAGAAAAACTAACATTAAATAATGAATATATAATTTTTTATATAAAATTACATGGCAATAATTTAATCCCAGGACTGTGAAATAGTCTGCAGTAATAAATCTATTTTAGATTTGCCTCAATTCACGAAAGTGAAGAAAAGTCTTCATTAACAGACAAGAAGATTATTATTTATTATTAGTTTTATTTTTTCTTATGCTAATCTTATGTAAATATTCATATTCTTTCAAATTCTTAATGGAAGAAATATAACTCACATACATTTTCAGAAGTTTAATAAATATAAAACAAAACAGATCAAACCATTATGACTTCTTCAAAGCCGTCTCTAATTCAATAATGAAAGTAACATTATAGTAATATTCATTAAACACTTACAGGTTATTGACCTCCATAGCTGAACAGAACAGAGGCAGTCAGCCTTAAAGGACAAATATATCTTAATTTTTGTCATGGGTGGATTAATGGCTTGCCTTTATTGATAACATTTTCTATTCAGCCTTATGGAGGACTTAGAAAATGAAGCACAACAAAAGGATTAGAAACAAAGAAATAATATGCCTAGCTGGACACACCATTTATTCTACTTTTGATTGCTCAATTATCAAGTTCAACACATTCCTTTAATATATTTACTCAGTGATATTTAACATTCAATGCAAAATATGGTTTTGAGTTGCTGTGAAAACCAGCTATGATGCATTTCCATAAAAATGACTAAACTGGCAGAGTGGATTAAATACTAGAGCATTTGGGATGATGACACTCTAGGAAGATTTTGCATTTACATGAACTGGATAACGTCAGAAATTTGTTTGCTTTTGGGGATTTTATACTGCAGGGGAATAGTAAACAAACATGTTACTATTGAGATTACATGGTGTGCCAGCATACATTATTTGTTGTTTAAAGGAACATCCCATTGAATCCTTACTTTAATGAAGCAAGCTCATTCAATTTTAAGGTAGACCAGAATAGATTTTAGTTAGTACTACTTTATTTCTTGCATAAAATTATTACATGTGAGAAGCTACTGGCTGTAAGAATTCTTGTCACTGCTAAGTATTTGGATTTAGATTAAAAAAAAAGAAAAAAGAAAAAAAATTGTACATAATTTTTTCCTTCAGAGTTTATGTCATTCAGAAAATTAATGCTTTAAGTTTATGACATTATAGCGACAATCTTACTGTCACTTCAGTTCCACAAAGTAAATTCTTTTTTAAACGTTTTTGTTTGTTCACTACATTTCCTGCCTTAAGTCCTTTATCTTTAGAATTCCATTTCTACTAAGTTGTAGCCATGAGGAAACAGCCAAATAGCATGTGGAAAGTTTGATTTTAATACGGACACTCACACTGGAGAGTGGTAGATCACAGTGTGTTTTTCACTTTACATTAGTGACTGCTCAGTGTTTCACAGGGAATTTCATGATCTAACATCTAGAAAATCTTGTCATAAATACGTATGCTAAAGACATGGAAGGAACTGTGTCATGGCAGCATATTTTTGATCTGATTCTTCCTTAAAATTACCTTTTGAAATACCTGCTTGATGTTGAAAAGCAAGAAAGGAATGAATGATAAATTTAAATTGGAATATGTTTTATTTGGTCCCCAAAATAAAATTCTTAAATTTACCTGAACAAGATTTCTTAGATATTGTATGTCTACACATTGAAGTAACTTTTTACATTTTTATAAATTATTTCGATTCTTATATACAATAAATTGAGAAGAATTTCCCATGAAGTTCTTCATTTCTTGGTAAAGCACAGTGTCTACTGTTCATGGCAGATGTGATATTGCTAAATCATTCAGAAATTCTTAGGATAGATCAAGTCTGTTAGTATCTTACACATACTGGGATTTCTAAAAATAAATTATTCCTGATGTATCACTCAATGGTTGTTGACCCTCTATAGTTAATAATAATGAACCATGCGCTTCCAGAATCATAAACATTAAGATTTTCCATTCACTCTACTCTGTTCCAACTGAACTGAATAGAAGTTTTTTATATTTCATTATAGGCCCAAAATCAACACTCTTCTTCTGGCCTCTTATTAACAGTTCGCTTTGCAATTATCCTCGTAGAACTCAGTGATGCATGCAGAACAAGATTCAGCCATAATGGAATGTAACAGGACCATTAATGTGAACACTGGTTATGTATGATCACCAGTTACAGGGACATGAAAGTCTCTACAACACATACACCTTAACTTCTTTTTTTTAATTTCTTTTTTCTCCCTACATGTATTTGTGTGTTTGCGTGGCTGCTCAGTTTTATGATTTCAGAAAAAGCAAATAAAATATTGCTTCTATTTGGAAGAGCCTGACTATGACCTATTAAAAGTTGTGCTTGCAAGGAGAATTTATTGCAAATTTTTCAGCAGAACTGTATTACCTGTTGCAGCAATAATCAGTGTACTGAATTTAATTCTTTAAAATACCATTGCAAGGGGGTCTTGAAACAGAAGGCATGTAAAAACAGTGTAATTGACAATGAAGTAGGAAGCTGGTGCATAGCGTACATAAAAAGTGTTGAAAAAAGTTATAAAGTGAATGTAACTCTTCTCTAAAGATCAATAACCCTCTACATAGTCTTCTACACTGAGATTTTATTTTATGCACAATGACAATTATGATTTTGCATAGTCATATTTAAATTAAAATCACTTATTGTTTTTGGGGCTCAGATGGATTTCAACAGACATGAACAAACAGCTTCTTTAATAAAATATGCAGTCACATGATTCAAAAAATCATTACAAATAAGGTAAATGAAAGAATCTGAGTGCTGACATTATTTTTGCTTTATAAGATAAAACAAGTCTACCTAGAAATAATAAATGTGGCTAAAATTTGTTGAAATATCATGCATGTGAGCTTGATTTTAACACTGTGAGTGAATTTCATACTGAGACTACTTCATTCTCAGATACACTTATGTTTAAAACAACGCCTGAATTCTTTTTACCTCACATCCAGTAATATCATGGTGGGATGTTCATTCTATCTTTGTCCTAAAAAAGCTGGCCTGTGCTCACTGAGCTCACAAAAAGTGACTTACTCAGAGATGTGCATATTTCCTATATTAGGCTCTTTCTTTACCTTAGGCCAGAAGAATTACAATGGTTGTCATCACAGGGCAGTTCTTGAATATGCTGAACTTTTAAATGTACTTTTTAGTGGGAATAAGTTACTCATTTATAAATAAAATCTAGGTACATGAGGAACATAAATTAGTTGCCTAATCTCCTTTCTAATGGAGAGAGGCAGAGACTTCCAGGAGGAATGCAGTTCTCAAGAAGAATAAACCACCCTTCAAAAGAGTTGATTTCTCTCTGTTGTCTATAGAAAGAATCTTTATACCAACTTTGTTCCCCTCTAAAGCAATTTCATGTAACAGGATGAATCTGGGCCTCAGTTATGTACTGAGACCTATTTAGGAATGCTTTCTTTAATTAAAATCATTTTTCTGCCTTTTTTTATTTCAGGATAGGATGACAATCCAATTTCATAGAGAAAAGCAATATGAATATAGAAATTAAAAACAACAACCACAACTCTAACAAACTAATCTATCAGATATCACATGTATCATCAAATCATGAGATTGAGTTCAACTCATTGTTCTATAGATACGTTTACTTTTAAACATCTGTTTCAACACGTTAGGAATATGTACGTCAGAAAATAAATTTTTTATCCAACCCTGTACACCTAATGTGAGTATTTAAACCAAAACAAAAAACTTCAGTCTGCACCTAACAACAGCAAACTATCGCTAGTATCCTTCAGTTGCTTCTTATCAAGCTCCACAAAAGAAAGGTATGCTAATTAACAGCTCTAGTGAAAGCAGCACTCCCTAAATCAAGCTGTCTTTTTTCTTCTGTCACTAAATGGAATTTAAATAAAGGTGCTATCAATTAATAGCAAATATCAAAGTACATTTCTCATAAAGAAATATATTGCACAAATTTATTTTAAAAAGTTACTGGTAGACATACCATGAATTCATTCAGGGAGTCAAGGTGGGACTTGTCAAGGTCTTCTAATTTTAGATCTCTTTTAATTTCAGAGTTGGATGTGTAACTGTCTTTATCTGAACATCCTTTCCAGTGAATAGACTAAAGAAGGGATGTAATGAAACTACTCATTGTAAACATTCCTGTCCACTAAGTATAAAGGCTAAAACTATTCATTTAGATATGTATACTTTCATGGTGAACTTCCACATTTAATCAGATGTAGACCAGAAGGCCAACTATGTTCTGGGATACAGTAGAAGAGGAGTGGTAAGAAGGTAGAGGGAGGTGATTGTCCCCCTCTAACCTCTTGTGAGGCCCCATCTGGAGTACTACCTCCAGGCCTGGGGCCCCCAGTACATGAAGGATGTGGAGCTCTAGGAACAGGTTCAGAAGAGAGCCACTAAGATTATCAGAGGACTGGAGCACTTCCACACATGCGGAATAAAACTCTATAACCACAAAGTAGTTATAAAGCAGGTATGGTTTATTCAGTGCTGCTCAGACACCGGGTACAAGAGGTATAGATCCACCTAACTTGCACACTGTCTGGAAAAATCGTGCTACAGATATAGGCTGAACTAATAAATAATCAATTTTTTTTTTTTACTAGGAATACTACATTGTTTATTTATTTATTTATTTGCACAGTATTCATTTTTTATTATTTTCTGTTTTAAAAATTACTCATTTCATGTTTATTATTTTCCTTTTTTAAAATCAGTCATTTTGACTATAACTTGGGCTATGTGAGAAAAGGAGAGAAACAGGTTGTAACTGAAATTTTCAGCATTACATTTTTACCATTTTTACTGTATAAACTCATAGAAAGTTATATCTGAGCTCTGCAGCTGTTTCTCACTGTAATTTGAACTTGGACTACTTGGACTAATCAGTGAGATTCATGAAGGACAACTGCAGACAGCACATCAAATGGCATCCAGTGACTTAACTGAGAAAATGGGGATCCAATTGAATTATTATTGATCAACGGTCATTGTTGTAGCTCTCTAAGAACATCAGCCTTGAACTATGTGATACACAAATATTAACATAGTTTAAGACATGTTAGAAGATAAACGATTAAAACAACTTCAGAAAGCACCATTGCCTAGTATCTAAATCCATTACATGAGAATATCTAGAGTGTTTTTCACAACCCATCCCCCTTGCAAAACTATGTTGTAGAGCTAAAAATATATTACAGAACTTGAATGATGATTGTCTTTTCTATCTGAGAGGACAGTACATTCATTTTCTTCAAATGTTTCCATATATGGAAGTAATCAGGAACAGAAGACTGAATTCACTATGACTCATTTGGAAAAGAGGATTTCCAGGTTATAGACATTTTAAATCAGTCATTAAGATCTCTGTAAGAGAATAGAGAGCTAATCAAATAAATAAACAAATAAGTAACAATGAGCAGTTTATTAAATCTGCCTGTGAAATGAAACTGATACTGTCTGAAGATATGTAAGAGAGAGATTCAGTATTTGCAATGACAATCATAAATTAGATAAATGGTCTTGGAAAACGGTGTTGAATCCAACAGAGGCAAGTATGAAGTATTACAAATAGATTCTAATAACCAGCTTTGCAAACAGAGGATGAGAAACAGCTGGCTAGACAGCAGTTTTTGGAAAGAGATCCAAAGGATAAAGTAGACTACAGTCTGAACACAATCAGAAATATCATGCTGTTCTGAAGATGGCAAAATCATACTTAGATGTGTAAGTGGAATATAGCTTGCAAAAAACTTGAACAAATCTTTCAGCTTTACACCACTTTGTAGAGCCTTAGCTGGAGTACTGTGTCCAGCTATGGTCAGCATACTTCATGAACCAGATCAGAAGGAGAACATGGATCACTAGAAGGAAAAAGTGAGCAAAAAAAAAAAAAAAAAGGTTCAAAAGTTGTACTTGAATTAAGTACAACTGAAAAATTGGAGGCTCAAGCACACAAAATCTTTTGTGTATAACATCATCAGTGCATATCAAATGTTGAGAACAAATGGCCTTAATAGTAAGAGAGATTGAAATTAAACCTCAGGAACAACTTTGTATTAGTAAAGAACAACTTGACAAAAAGGAATGTGGAGTCCCCATCTCTAGAGGATGTTAAAAATTATTTAGATCAAGTGTTGTCAGGACTCATGCCATTCCTGTTGACACCAGGTCTTTTCTCAACCTTTTTTTGGTATGATTGTGACCATCATGAGAGATATGGTAAAAGTAAATATGTTATGGCTGTCCACAACAGAAATGGAGCAACCAGTAAATTTAACAGGAAAAGCAACTCTGCTTCCTCAGGTGGAACTAAATCAAAGGAATCAAAACCACTGGGACAAAAGATATGAACGGAGAAAAAAACAAGTCTTGGTACATTCATCGCAAGTGAATGTTCAAAGCCTTCTACAAAGAAACCCTGGTCAAGTCTTTCTCTCAGAAGTTTGAAAATCATTGGCATTTAGTCTGCAGTGGTTTACTAAGAGAAGAATCACTATGGAAGAGATATGCTATTTACTTATACTCTATCTTTCTTACTGTGATCACTGATAGAACGGAACACTGAGCTCAGTGAACTATGGGTCTGACTCAGAGTGGTGACATCATTACTAAATACTTTCCTGGAAATATTCTAGCCTTGCACAAAGATTCTGGTGTATATTTCCATATATGGAATACATTTTAAGAAGAAATGGTCTGATCAGAAACCATTCACAAACAAACAAACAAAAAGCAGAGTGTGGGGAGTACATCTGTTGGGTAATTTATTCCCAATGAATTATTCAGCCAACACTACGGAAGAGCCTACGTTTTTCTCTAGTTATATAAAGATATGTATATATTTATGACATCCACAGTCACAAATGTTATCTCTGACTGATGCTTTCCTTATTGTCATCTTTTCTGTCTACCTTCTCATGTCAATTCAGGAAGTTCTTTGTTTTCTCACTGGTCTTTTGATTCAGAGGTGAATGACAACTTTAACCATAGAGCTAGACCAAATGCCTCAGGATGGCAAAGAAAATTATATTTTTAAATCAGAAGGACAAAAACTGCCCCTAGCAAAATAATAGACTACCACATAAACAGAAATTTTAGAAGCAATCCAATTTCAGGACAAAAGCACGATAAAGTTAAGGACATTTGAAAACAAAGCTTCAAGTGTAGTGACTCATGCACTGATAAACCAAATAAAAAGATAAAGCACTTTAAATAATGTAGCTAACACACACTATGCAAGATTTGGTCGGCATTTATTCCTTCTTTTTAAAAATGATTTTCCCTTTCTTTTCTTTGTTTCACCCTCCCTTCCCCTTCCTGCTTACAGTCCTTTGTTCTTTCCCCTTTAATGACTAGCAGTGATTTAGTTATCTAGGTCGTTCATTTACCTTGAACTGTTTGTCAAAGCACAACAAATACAAGTTGAAATCTAGGAACTCTTATTAACTTTACCTACATTGCAGAAACTGGTTTTGTAAAAACTATCTTAAATATTTTTAATTCCTTGAATTATTTTTTCCTTTAAAATTTGAAACAAATTGAATATGAATTGTAAAAGTCAACAAGTTGCTAAAATGTGAGCAGTGTTTCTGTTCATTAGGCAATATATTTTCACATTTCTCTGTTAACATAAGAAAACTCTGAAAATTAAATTAGTTGAATTAATGCAGTGTGCAAAACAGCACACAGAAAAATTCACCATCCTTGATGGCACATACCACTTTTGCCCTATTATGTCACAGAGTCAAATTATAATAGAATTTCTTTTACGTGTTCATTTTTAAATCTCTGTAAGAAGACTGATGCTTGACAACAGAAACAAGGCAACAAGTGGACAGGCAAAAGATTTGTGTTTGCTAAACAGGATCAGTGGACAAGGATGTTTAAATATATACAAGGTATATACAGGGTAATAGATGCACCCATGTGGTTTAATACCAGCCATGTTTTTTATACTGTCCATATAGAGAAGTCACTTAATCTTCTCATAATGGGGTTATTTTCTGATTTTGCTGGGCAAGAAATATATAATCTTTCAGATTTTGATTTCTGTAGTACAATTTACATGAGATTGCCATTAGGACCTTTATGTTTATGTAACAAAATAATCAACAACTAGGTGTTAAACGCCTGATAGTGTCATAACTCACTTCCCATAGATTTCTCATTATCTCGTGGTCCTCTTTTGTTTGTGGCCTTCAGCTGTGCTATATGATCACTCACATGCAAGCATACAGAAATATGTGTATGTTCACACACAAATATACATAGAATGAAGTTCAGTAGGTAGATATCACTTGTTTGTGTTTGTACACAGTATTCACAACAATCTATGTACCAAAACCTGTTGCAATGGTAGACATTTCTGTTTCTTCTCTCTGTTTTTATTGGAATGATTAGTAGGTAAGCAAATTCCTGTGTCTGGTTTCCATTGCTTTCAGTCAGGCTCTTGTACGTGTTTAAGTTGACTTTCTGGAGAATATAAATTCCTTAGATATTCAGATAATTTTAATAACTTTCTCTTGATCTTTCAGACTAGTTCATGAGCTCATGACTATGAAAACAATTGATACTGCAAATCAGCATTGTGGCTCAAATAGCTATGTGTGCCTTGTACTCCAACTTTTTCATTCAGATAAATATCTTGATCAATGGGTAGTCAGTGGAAAGTGTCTATGCAAGCTGTAGACAGTTGGAAATCCTAGACATGTATGGAAATGTCTCAGTCTCCAGTGTGTAAGGAAGAAACTCAGACATCATGTATAGCATTGAAACTGCTTTTAATGTGATACACAGATGATCAACACAACAGCAGTAGGACCAACCTTTTGTATTTTCAACACATCAGAAGGCCAATTTATGTCCAAATGGGTACAGATCTTGTTTCTGGAATTCATGCCACTTGACATGAAACAACACTATAGACTTTGAAATATATTATACTGTATTATAACCTGACATTGAATCAGATTGTTAATTTTTTCCTTAAAAGAAAGTTATTTTGGATATAAAACACTGAATTTTTCATACTATGACAGTTTTGCATTTATTTGTTTGTTTGTTTGTTTGTTTGTTTTTATCAGCCTTTACTTGTCAAGTGTCCATGGCTTCTCTGTATGTATATGGATGCTTAGAATGCACAACAGGAACATCTTTTAAACATGACACACATACAGAAATATGTATCCTGGAATTGCTAAGGGCTATCGGATTTATTTATCAAGAATCTTAAAAATTGCTAATTATTTTTTCCTCAAATATAGGATACTTCTTTCTAATGTGTTTTAAAAATATATACCACACTTCTATCAGTGGGAGGTAGAGTTTGGTTTTTTGTTTTTTTTTTTGTTTGTTTGTTTTTCTTAAATTAATTAATTTATTTTATTTTCCATCAGCATATTTCTTAGTTCCAGACCCCTCACCTTTTACTGACAGGTAGCACTGAAACACAGTGTTGTCTTTGTGGCCCTCTGCCTTTAGCGTATAGATTACAAGATGTATTCCACTTTATTTTGTTTCCTTTGGAAATGCTTCTTCACACTTTGTTGCACTAATTCACAGGCAGCTTGAATTCATACTGCCTTACATATAACACTCTCAACCGAATACCTGAATAAGATGTGAGTTACCTAGGAATAAATAATGATGAAATGACACCACAAGCACTCAGTCTATTGTCTGTCTTTGATACCACCTCCTATTCCACAGATGTTCTCTGCTTCCAATTGCACTCTTCTCTATTGCACCTCCTGCCTATATTCACAGATATATATCCCCTACTCTTTCTCTTACACAAACAGTAGATTGAATTGCTAGCCTTCTCCTGTGTTAAAGAACAATGCTGCTTTTCTTTCATGCTTATTTGTTACTATGGGCATGCCCTAGCTTCTTTCCTTTTGCCTAAAACACTTTTTCTCTGGAGTCTGTTTCCAAACTAACAGTAGTGGAGTCCTGGGTAGTTCATACGTACTTTTATGTCCCACTCTCCCACAAAGGCTGAGGACCAAATAAATATAGTTGATTTTGATGGTTTTCAAGGGTAAAGAAGAAAGTTACTCAGCACACGTTTCTTTGAACAATGTTTGGAAGTAATAGATGACAGCTTTTCACCTCTACATTTTCTGTAAGCTTGATATGAAAGGACAGGATTTTATCTCTAACCTAACATTAGAGGCTAATAACACCACTAAAAAAAAAAAGAATGGGATGTAAGTAATCTACTGTCACACTTCTTATGATATTTCAGTACTAAGTTGATCATGTGCTTGGCCACTTGATAATCATACAAGAAAAACTCTTGTCTTACGAACCCTCAACTAAATCTGCCTATATTCTTGAATACAATTGAGAAACACTGCAATAGGAAAAAGGCAATTGAAAGATTTTCCCATGTTCTCCAGGGTTTTTACAGATCCTGAGCCAAAAGTACAGTGGAATGAAAAATGCAATCTGCAGTTGTGACATCTTACCGCACCATACAACATAAATAGATAGATAGATAGATGGATAGATAGATAGATAGATAGATAGATAGATAGATAGATAGACAGATAGATAGATTGTTAGATAGATAGATAGATAATTCTCTACCTTTTGAATACTACAGAATTGTTTGTTAGCTCATCTGAGGACAGGATAAATGATAGATAGATAGATAGATAGATAGATAGATAGATAGATAGATAGATAGATAGATAGATAATTCTCTACCTTTTGAATACTACAGAATTGTTTGTTAGCTCATCTGAGGACAGGATGTCCTACATAAAAGCAATTGTAATAGGCATCATATGTAATAAGTAAATATAATCAGAAAAGCTGATGGGTGTGTTTATTGTATTGAGAGTTAAAACTTGTAACTTGGTCCCTGTCAAAACAAGCCCTGTTACACTAGCAGGCAGTCGATTTGCTGTGACTACACATCTTTCTGTGTGTGTTCTAAAAGCATAGGTAATTCTGCTCCCTGGCAGAACTGATCAGGGAAATACTTTCTATCATCTTAGAAAGGTCTTGGAGAATGAGAGAGATGCCAGAGGACTGGAAGATAGACAATGTCACACCAGTCTTCAAAAAGGGCAAGAAGAATGACTAGAGAAAATACAGACCTGTCAGCCTCAGCTCGGTCCCTGGAAAGGTGATGGAACAACTTGTTCAAAATGCCATCTCCAGGCAATTGGAAGAGAAGAAGCTAATCAGGAGTATCAACACAGATGCACCAAGGGCATGTGCTTGACCAACCAGGTAGCCAGTTAGGATGCCATTGCTGGCTGGGTAGGCAGTGAGGGAGCAGTGGATGTTGTGCACCTTGACTTCAGCAAGGCGTTTGACGCTGTCTCCCACAACATCTGTGTAATGAAGCTTAGAAAGCATCGGATAGATGAGTGGAATGTGAGGTGCACTGTGAATCGGCAGAGCTCAGAGGGTTGTCATCAGTGGCACAGAATCTGGTTGGAAGCCTGCAACTAGCAGCGTTCCCCAGGGCTCAGTCCTGTTCAACATCTTCATCAGTGATCTGGATGATGGGATAGAGTGCATCCTCAGCAAATTTGCTGCTAATACAAAGGTGGGGGGAGTGGCTGACACACCAGAAGGCTGTGGTGCCATTCCACAAGACCTGGACACACTCTCCCTCCCAGGAGAGCAGGGCGGAGAGGAACCTGATGAGGTTCCACAAAAGCAAGTGTAGAGTCAAGCACCTGGGGAGAAATAATGGCATGCATCAGTACAGGTTAGGTGCTAACCTGCTGCAGAGGAGCTCTGCAGAGAAGGACCTGCGTGTCCTGGTAGGCAACAGGTTGGCCATGAGCCAGCAGTGTGCCCTTGTGGCCAAGAAGGCCAGTGGTATCCTGGGGTGCATTAAAAAGAGCGTGGCCAGCAGGTCAAGGGAGGTGATCCTCCCCCTCTACTCTGGGCTGGTGAGGTTTCACCTGGAGTACTGTGTCCAGTTCTGGGCTCCTCAATTCAAGAAAGGGGGGGATCTCCTGGAAAGAGTCCAGTGCAGGGTGAGAAAGACGTGAAAGTGCCTGGAGCATCTCTCTTATGAGGAAAGGCAGAGACAGCTGGGACTCTTCAGTCTGGAGAAGAGAAGGCTGAGGGGACCACTGAACTGTTTATAAATATCAGAAGTGTGGGAGTCAAGTTGATGGGGGCATACTCTTTTTGGTGTTTGAACTGAATAAAACTGAATAGATCTCTGGAACTCACTCCCAGTCTCTGTAATTCTCTAATTCTGTGATTCTACGAAAAGTTGTTTGTGCTCTTGTTTATAAGCTCCCTTTATGGTCTGCAAGGATGCAATCAAGTCTTCCCTGAACCTTTTCTTCTCCAAGTTGAACAAGCTCAGCTCATTCAATCTTTCGAAAGGTGCTCCGACCCCCTTCATCGTCATCTTCATCGTACTCCTCTATACCAGTCTATCCAGGTCCCTCTGGATGGCACCTCTCCATTTTAAGGTGTCAGGCGTTAAACTGTAACACTCACTGTAACATCATATGCAAACCTGCTGAGGTTGCACATGATCCCACTGTCTGTTATTTATAAATATGTTGAAGATCATTGGTCCCAAGACAGATCCTTGGAGCACTCCACTTGTCACTGGCCTCCATGTGCACATAGAAATATAGATCTCTGGATGAAACCATCCAACCACTTTGTTATCCAGTTAATAACTCAGCCTTCAAATCCATGTCTCTCCAATTTAGAGACAGCAATGTTGTACAGGATCTTGTCGAAGGTCTTACATAAACCCAGGTAGACAATATCAGTTGCCCTTCCTTTGTCTATTGATGACATTACTCCATCATAGAAGGCCACCAGACTGACGGTTCCCTTTTTCCAGTCGTCATGGACTGTGTCTGGCAGCCATGATTTTTTAAATATGTCAACAAGTGGCTTACCAACCATGTCAGCAACTTCTTTTGGGACTCTGCAATGCATTTTGTCTGTCCCCATAGACATGTACACAGTCTCATGAGGAGCTCTCTGACTTGCTCGGATCTTACAGTGGGAGAGATTTTGCTCTCCTAAACCATGCCTAGAGGTTCATGGACATGAGAAGGAAACCTGACTGCCAATAAATACTGAGGCAAATAACCTGCTGAGTATCTTCCAGCTTCATTTACTGCGAAGCATTGAAACGTGGTTTGGTGATGCAGTTGTAATTTTTGTGCTCTCCTTCATTTCAGTGGGAAAAGAGAAAGCGGTGAAAGTGAATTTGGCAACACAGCTTTAAATATTGTATAATCCCTGTAATCGACTGTCTCTGTTGACAGTGAAACAGAAATTTCTGGAGTCAGAAATCTCAGCAAAGGGCATTTACAACTGTGTAATAAATGCAGTTCCTCAGAATCCAGCTCTGCCGTTGTTCAGTCCCTGCAGACTTTTGGCAAGGAAAGGGAAATGTCCCATCTCCCAGATTGTGACCCATTTATCCTTTCTTCTTCTTCAGAATTTAATTGGCTTCCTTTTCTGTATACTTCCAGCCCGGGTTATTGGACTGGACAGCTCTGCACTATTTCTTTTCCTTCCTCTAAAGCTTCTCGACTTCTTTCTCTCTTTACTTGATCCTCAACAGACCTAGCTACTTTGATGATATTATGGGATGACAGCCAGAACTGAAAATAAGAAGAAAGAAGCCTACTGACAAACTGTTGTGTTTTTTTTTTTTCCCCTCAAAAATATATATGTGTCATCAGTGGTTTTGATGCCAAAATCCTTGTGCAATGAACACAACTGGCATGAACACTTGGATGCCTCCCAAATGCAGATGGGGTTGTCAAAGAAATGATGAAGGTAATATTGTCGTGAACTGAATTATTCCATAGCAAATATCTGCCTTAGAAGAAGAAAAAATTAGTTTCTCAACTGAAAATAAAAAATGACATAGGTAGATCATGACCCTGAGAAGTGCTCAAAGTCAGCTGGTGAAAAGGTTTTAAAACAACAACAACAAAGCAGCAAGCAAACTGAGAAATGATAAAAGGTTTCAGTAAAATGTTTGGAGAGAGAAGAGCAGCAACCTGAAATCCAGGTGTCACAAATATCAGAATACTCATAAAGCACAGGAAAAGGAGTCAATGACTATTGTTCTTTTTTTGGCTGTGATAGAGACTGCGATTTTTCTTGACTCACAACCCAAGCAGGGGCATCTCAACAAAGAAAAACTTTGTACATGAAGAAAAATAAACAGAAATAATGCTGCTTTGAAAATTATCAATTAGATGTTCTTCGCATCTGGACTAATGTACATTAGGTTAACTTGTTAAATTAGAGTTATTTATTAGCTTTTGCGTCTATCAAACAGGACAAATTGGTCAAGTCATAGTCAAACAGACTTGCTATTGGGAATGTGTCATTTTTATTTCAATCACTGGGCCTAACATGTAAAGACAATATCATTACAAAATTCTGGTAAGCATGAAAATAAAACTACTGTCTTACTTGATTATGGAGATCACAGTCAAAGAATCATAGTAGAATACAGCAGAAGATATAAAATACAAAATCAAAATGTGCTTCTGTAAATCTCATGGCTCCAATGTGAAATCAGTCGATCCGCTCTTCCATACAGCTGAGTTGCACCAGTAAACACTACAACCTTCGACAGAGCCTGATTCTCATCCTGCTTAATTCCTTGTTTTTCTCCAGATGAGAAATTGAATAACACCGGTATAAAAATAGAACAGCAATATTTTTTTTTTTAAATGGGATGAAGATTCACAGCAGTTAGGTGCATGAAAAAAATGACAGCAGCTTGTATCTCTGTTTAAGAGAGATAGAAAACTGAAAAAAGTAAGTATTTGTGTGTCCTGAAAGACAAATGTGTGATGGGAAATCTGCTATCAAATACACTTTCTGTTATTTTTAGGGTATGTGTGCTAGCAGTAAACAGGATTTAAAATAGCCATGCATTTATAGCACCACTTAGATATACGGTTAATGGTTAATTGCACACAGTGCAGATAGCTGCATGAATGCTTTGGGTGTTACAGCTTCAGAAAAAATGTAGTGATGAGCCCTCCACTGCCTGTAAGAAAGCAAGTGAGTAGATGCCCTGCCTCACGTCACCCAAGGGCCAACACCAGATTTAGTGTTTAATCTATGAAGTGAATTCCACTCTTTCTCTACACTGATGTTCTTCTACTCCAGCTGCTGAAAACGCTGTCAGGAGAGTTTTGCAATAAGTGTGTTAAGAACATATTGCTCTGAGCAGTTTAATAAGGCATGAAGAATTTGCTATGGATAGAGTTTAAACAGTGATGCTTGTGTTGGTATGACAGAAAAGAATTCATAAGAACCAGCTTCTGTTTTTATCTCCAGAAGGAATGCTTGGGAAGAAAATAAAAGAATTTAAGTGTATCCAACTTGATGGGAAAGCCAGCTTGTTTGCCAGTAGTAGACTCACAATGACACACGCACCCACGCCATACACATGCACTCGTTTCTCCATGTGCTGACACAGAGGCACACAGGTCCCCGTGACTGGGGATCATGCTTTTGCTGTTAGAACTCAGATCCCATACACACACATGCACACTGATTAGAGTGCCCTCACCCAGCAAAAATAGTTGTTAGAAACTGAGTATATTATGAAGACGGGACAGGATGCTTTGATCTGGTGCAGGGCATGGCCAGACACAAGAATTAACAGCACCTGTATACTTGAGATCAGCCACTTTTACCCCTTTTCTCTCTATTTTTCCATGCCCGCTTCTCCCCCAATCACTGTGTTCCCCTCTTTCTCCACATTTCTCCCCTGGACATTCTATGACCCCAGATCTTGTATGATCCCTGATATCCTGAGATGCCCCACGAGACTCTCTCTGTTGAGTCATCACAGTGAGTCCATCCCTCTGAGATGGATCAGGGCAGAGACTCAGACTTGTTCCTCTGGGATGTAGCAGCTCCCCTGCCTGTCCTCGTGCCTCAGGGCTCCACCATATTTAGATAGACAAGCCTTTAATCACAGAACCACGGTGAGTCATTTTACTTTTTTTTCTTTATTTCTTTCCTCTTTTGTTAAATCTCTTGCAGGTCACAGCATTCCAGCTGCTGTCTGAGTGATTTGCAACAAGCAGCTGCTTTTAAACTGGGACTGCAATCCTGATTTCACTGAAATAAACAGGACTTTGGCCACTGACTTGAATAGAGCCAGACAGACATTTGAGTAAGTGTGTCCTGACAATCTCCCAGAGTAACCACCGGCCTCAATCTCACTTCCTCTGAGCAAGCAGATGCCTAGAGTTAAAGCAGAGAATAACTCCTTTAGAAAATGCCTGCACTTTTTAAAAACCAGTAGGACGAAAACTTGTTATTCCAACCTCACAAAGAAGTCTAAAAAGTTCAGCTATATCTACACATTTTTTCAAGAGCAATCTCAATCATTTCCCCTATTTTCTTCATTTTCTATTGTGCATGCATTTCAAGATAAGGAATAGAGCTATCATAAGCTTTTGCACATGGCTGTATATTGCTTAGCATTCCAATAGCTCTTCATGGTCCCAAAGTATCCAAACAATTAGGAAATGCTGGCATGGAAAAGTACCAGAAAACTTTCTAGCTGCTGAAATTAGCAAGATTACCAATTGACTTTACTGTAAATAAACACATGAGATTCAGTGTGGCAGGCAATTTCTCAGTCCTTTACTGTTATTTAGACTATGTCTCTTCATGCTGAAAAGATATGAGAAAGAAAGCTGAACCAAATTTTATGAGTAAGTCTCCTTTATTCTCCAAGAAAACTATCAAGAGACTAGGTCTCCTATATGAGTCTATCCAAATATTTTAATAGGACCCTGCTCAGCACTTTCTTAAAATGAAGACAGAGGGATTTTGGCTGAGTGCAAATTATGATCAGGAAGTTCCTCTGTGAACATAAGCAAGAGTGCTGATAGAGGCCGATGACTGACTGAGACGGAAGGTTCACAATGCTGCAATGATTTCTGGCTCTTCTCCAGTTTCAAGGATAGAATCTGCCAACTTGGCAGGCTGGAGAACTCACTGTGGCAACTTTTCAAATGGGAGAAATGGTCCAAGGAGGAGCTGTAACTCTATACAAACTGCCCAGAACTGATGACAGGGGCCTCTGCATCAAAGATTTTGGCCAAGAACAGAGAGAATTGTTGTGTCCGACTGAAGATGGACAACATATTTATGGAATACCTGTGGGCATTCACTGCACAGTTGCAGCCAAATTGCTAACGGAACTGTATCTTCTGGTTGGGCTTGCTGGAAAGCACAGTGTCAGGGATTTTCTGAATGCAATAGTCTGGAAGCTCCTACAAATTTCCACGAATGTGAGGTCACCGAAATAAAATAGCTAAATTTTCAGAAGTAGGAGTTTCGAGCTGCTTTATGTTGATTAGCTTTACAGGATAGCTACATAGGTTGTTCCAAAAGTAATGCCTCCTATTAATTTCTTTAGAAATTACAGTAGCTACAAAGAGCACAGTGGCAGTATTTGATATAGAAACTTCTCATCTATAAAATACTATTTGTTAACAGTCATTACCATTAGCTATGCATTTTTATCAGCGATTAGCAAGAGCCTGGATGCCATGCTTGTAAAAACCTTCACTAGCAGATGTGACCCACAGCCACTGTCCCCACTGCTGAAATGCACCACCTACTGCTTCACTCTGCTCATATCCATGGTTATCATCTCCATAACCATTCGGCAAATGTTGATAAATGTCATTGAGTGCCATTTCCTCCACATGGATTAACACACTGACACGGCTTTTCTTCTTCCGCACTTCCATGTCAGATGCCAGTGTGTAAGACCACTGCTTGCTGCCATCTGTCACATGGCAACAAAATGTAACAGAACATTGGTGGGAAGTTTCAGGCTCTACTGCTACACAGCCTCTGATGTCGTGGGCCAATATCATAAAGCAGCAGGCATTTCTTTCAGAGCATTCCTCATATATTAGTTTCCTCATACAACCTCAAGGTCAGTTTTGCTTAAATTTATTTGTTTCTTTTCTGAGAGCAAGATTATTCTGCAATATGATTCCTGTTTATCTTCAAGTCAGTGCTATAAAATATTGTTTGTTTTTCTCTTTGACCTTAAAATAGTGAGAAATAAAAACTCCTGCTGCAAGTGAGAGGGTGACATTCCAGCACCTTCAGCTGGAAAGAATTTGAGCTGTAAAGGCAACCTGTGCAGGTCCTTCTGTAAAGCAAAATAATAACATCCAGAGGGAGAAAGAATGAAGAAAAGCACATCCGTAGATTTCTGAGGAGGTTTATCACACTTGCAGATACTATATACATAATTTAATTTCCCCACTGGTCCATATTCCATTGCTAAGCATGGTGTACCATATAACAAAAGAAACAGAAATCAACCAATACGATGCTGTGTTCAAAAGAATCTCAATTTCAATAGAATTTGTACGTTTATAATTCACATACCTGCAATAGTAAGGAGTAAAAAAAAAATGCAGATGTTACCTGAGCACAGAATATCTAGTTACTACTATAGATCTGAGCCACAGTAAGGGCAAACCAGCATGAACAGATTCAAAGCAAAAAGGAGGCATAAAATTGAGATAATATGCCTTATTTCCATTGAATGCTACTGCCTGTGAGAAAAGGGATGGTACGTGTGTGGTGAGAGGGTCAGGAAGTAGCAGCAGACCGAGAATCAAGGAAGAGAGAAGCTCAGCATGGCCAGGCATCAAAATATCTAATTACAGGACCAGTATATTGCATTATATATAACATTTCAGGCCAGAGGAAGCTCTGTCAGCTTTTTTTCCTACTTGGCTCAACATAACTAAATGGAAAGACTTTATAGCCTTTTTAGGACGGTGCTGTTTCCCCCCACATATACCCCACCCCCCACCCCTACAGAAACAGCATATGAGGCATCCTGTTTTATAATATCAGGAACTGTTTGATATTATTCAGTTGTTTATTTTTCTCCATTAACTTGAAATTGACTTGAGGTGAGGCATTCTATATCATATATGCAACATAAGAAAGCATTTATAGCTTTCCAAGTCTGTTAGGAAATAGTCTACCCAGGGAGACTGGAGAAAAGAAGTTTCTGTAAGAGGATGTTAGGTTCACACATAAGAAGTGTGCTTGTAAAACTCCGCTAAGTAGAACACTGGGTCATTCATTCTCAGAAAGAAGACCTTGCCATAATTTATCCCACCCTCAAATCTTCCTTTAAAATCTGACTTAGAAGTGAGCAAAGTTGTAAAGAGCTCTTGGCTGCTCTTGAATGAAGTCTGTGATGTCCACTGTTTGGAAGCTGGCAACAATGAAAGCAATCACGTTGTTTTTCATCTGACTGCATGTTTCCTGGACATTATTTATGTTCTCCTTTATAAAGCAATCCTAAAAACATGACTTTGGTGACAGAGGAATATACACAACAGAGAAATATATTCCTTCACTAATGATCTGATAAATTTGCAATACTTTTTGTATCATATTAGTTTGGTCTACACATCCATTATGTGATAAACAACACTTTGCCCTTCATTTTTCTTTCTTAGCAAAGCCTTGAGAAAACTGCAGGTCTGTAAATCACCTGCTAACTATTGCTGCAGCAAACTGTATCCCAGAGTTATAATCTCCAGTGAACTAGATAACCACGGCTAATGAGAGATAACCAGTACTGCGTCTACTTGGCTGGAACAAGCTGAGGAATAGCCAAATGTGGACCATATAAAGATGGCGGAATCTGTTATACGAGTAAATCACTGGCTTAAATAAAGCTTTTCAGGTTACAACATTCAACGAAAGCATATTCCTGTAAAAACTTCATCATAAGTATGGTTTTAATGAGGAATGTATAGGCAAACTAATGTGGAGTATGTCATAAAAAGGGCATAAAATCATCTTCAGTTTGACATGATAATTGCTATGTATTTGGAGATGCAGAGCAGTACCAGACAGAGCTTTTTGGAGTGTTTTTATTTATTTATTTATATTTTTAAAGACAGTTGCAGTGTTTGGGAAGGGGAAGATTTTCAGGTTTACTGACATTTTTGTGCAGAACTATTATTTTAACATCAAATATTAAACCAGATGTTAAGAACTCTTCAATAGATTGGTGGCAACACTAGCAGTATGTTTGGGCTTGCCTTACATCTATTACACAATTTATGTCAAAGATGCTGCAAATGGAGGACCCCTAATTTAGATAAGCACATATTTCCTGCTTGTAGATTTCTACCCGCAGCCTTGTTTGTGCTAGACTAGAGCTCACCTTTCATCCAGGGTCTCTGAGAGGAATACAATGCAACGTCCTACTTCCAAAAGCAGTAAGGGAACGATTTTGCCTCAAAACCTCTGCTGTTTTTGTTTAAAATGGTGTTTATTGTTGCATCTTTTCCCACAGAGGCCCCTCGTCAATAATGGCACCTGTCCCCTCAGATCATAGGAGACATACAGACATACACATAAAAGGTTTTCCATGTTCTCTTTCCACTCTTTCATAGCTAATCAACAACCACTCAATACCTAGCTATTTGTGTTAGATGTGCTATGTAACTGTGGTACAATGTCTTTATTTTGACTTCTTACTAATGCTATTTGTAGACTGTAGATTTTAGCTGCTGCCTCTGATCTTCATCTGCCTTTTAAAATGCATTAAAAAAAAAAAAAAAAAAAAAAAAAAGGAGCATTTATTGACACTGTTCAAAAAGTTTTCCCCGTCTTGCTCTCAGGAAGGCATCCTTTTTACAAAGCCAGTGGAGTTGTGCCCATTCACAGCAGGCCTGAATTTGGCTTGAAATACGGCACTTGTAACAGCTTAGGCATCCTTCTATAAATGATGAAATGTAGCATTGTGGCTGGTGGCTGCATCTGAGCCCAGTCAAGCTTGCAGACCTCATCAATCGTTTCTCATTCCCCATATAGGTTTTTTTCAAATGCAGATATTGCCCTTCATGTTGTTCCAGTGCACTGTCACACTCATAGTAAAAAACTTCATTCTTGCGTTAAAATAGAACTTCTTGCATAGCAGTTTCTGTCCATTCCCCAGTTCTATTCAGTTCAAACACCAAAAAGAGTATGCCCCCATCAACTTGGCTCCCACACTTCTGATATTTATAAACAGTTCAGTGGTCCCCTCAGCCTTCTCTTCTCCAGACTGAAGAGTCCCAGCTGTCTCTGCCTTTCCTCATAAGAGAGATGCTCCAGGCACTTTCACGTCTTTCTCACCCTGCACTGGACTCTTTCCAGGAGATCCCCCCCTTTCTTGAATTGAGGAGCCCAGAACTGGACACAGTACTCCAGGTGAAACCTCACCAGCCCAGAGTAGAGGGGGAGGATCACCTCCCTTGACCTGCTGGCCACGCTCTTTTTAATGCACCCCAGGATACCACTGGCCTTCTTGGCCACAAGGGCACACTGCTGGCTCATGGCCAACCTGTTGCCTACCAGGACACGCAGGTCCTTCTCTGCAGAGCTCCTCTGCAGCAGGTTAGCACCTAACCTGTACTGATGCATGCCATTATTTCTCCCCAGGTGCTTGACTCTACACTTGCTTTTGTGGAACCTCATCAGGTTCCTCTCCGCCCTGCTCTCCTGGGAGGGAGAGTGTGTCCAGGTCTTGTGGAATGGCACCACAGCCTTCTGGTGTGTCAGCCACTCCCCCCACCTTTGTATTAGCAGCAAATTTGCTGAGGATGCACTCTATCCCATCATCCAGATCACTGATGAAGATGTTGAACAGGACTGAGCCCTGGGGAACGCTGCTAGTTGCAGGCTTCCAACCAGATTCTGTGCCACTGATGACAACCCTCTGAGCTCTGCCGATTCACAGTGCACCTCACATTCCACTCATCTATCCGATGCTTTCTAAGCTTCATTACACAGATGTTGTGGGAGACAGCGTCAAACGCCTTGCTGAAGTCAAGGTGCAAAACATCCACTGCTCTCTCACTGCCTACCCAGCCAGCAATGGCATCCTAACTGGCTACCTGGTTGGTCAAGCACATGCCCTTGGTGCATCTGTGTTGATACTCCCGATTAGCTTCTTCTCTTCCAATTGCCTGGAATTTCCTTAGTTTTTCTTTAACTTTGACATACTTAAAAAAAACCCTTTTCTCATTATCCTGTGCCTCCTTTGTCAGATTAAATTCCAAGTGGGCCTTAGCCTTCCTTGTTGCATCCTCACAGGCCCTGACAATATTTCTGTACTCTTCCCAATTTGACAAGTCCCTTTTCCACATTTTGTGAATCTTTTGCTTCCCTTTGAATTTTTCACAAGATCCTTGCTCAGCGATGTACATCTAACCTTTCCCTAATTTCTTATTTTTAGGGATGCACCAATCTTGAGCTTGGAAGAAGTTGGAGCTTTGCCAAACTGTTAAGGGCTCTCTTTCCTCCTAAAATTCTATCCCACAAGAACCTTCTAAGTAGGTCCTTGAAGAGGTCAAGGTTGGCTCCTGGAGGTCCCTTCCAAACCCTACAATAACACGATTCTGTGATCTTAGGGTCTCTGCCTCCTACGATGCCCCCAGTTTTCACCTTCTCAACCAGCCCTTCCTTGTTAGTAAGAACAAGGTTCAGTAGCACACCTCTACTCATTGGCTCCTCTATCACCTACCTTAGAAAGTTATCTTCAGTGCATATTGGGAACCTCCTGGGCCATGCATTCCTAGCTATGTTGCTAATCCAATACCAGGATGGTTGTAGTCTCCCATAGAAAACATCACCCAGGACTGTGAGGCTACTTCCAGCTGCTTCAGAAAGCCTCATCAACACCCAATTAGCTGACCTGTAGTACAACACCCACAACAGTACTGCCTATATTAGCCTGCCCCTTAGTTTTCTTTAAGGAGCAGTGCACTTGGTGACTGTTTATCTCCAGGTGGAGCTTGATACTTTATAGTTGCTCTCTCACATAAAGAGCAATTCTGCCACTTCACTGGCTTGTCTTTCCTGAAAAGGGCATAGCCATCTGTGACAGCATTCTAGTCATGTGAGCAGTCACGCTGTGTCTCTGTGATCACAGTGAGTTTGTGGCCCTGTGACTGCATGCAGATCTCTAGGTCTTCCTGTTTTTTTCTTATGCTGTGTGTATTAGCATATGGACGTTTTAGGGAAGAAGAGAGTGCATATATCCCTAGAGGGATACAAGAAGATTTCACTTAAGCATACTCATTCTGGAGGTGGCTTGCCTTCTGGCTTTTGTCATTAAAGGCAGCTAAGAAACATTTGTTGTCTTGGCTCATTCTTCATTCAGTCAATTGTAATAGTATGAGTGTTGCCAGTAAGTACTCCACTCCCCAGTTCCTTCAGTTTAAGGTGTGCCTCAATAAGTTAGCCAGCCTGTTCCCAAAAATTGCCCTGCCCTTTCTAGTTGGGCAGATTCCATCCATATGAGATTATAATCTTCATAGAAGGTCCTGTTATCATAAAACCCCAAATTCCCCTGACAGCACCAGCCACATAGCCAGGATTTGATGTGTATTATCCCTCTTTCCTCCAAATGATAAAATGGAGAAGAAATAACCTGGGCTCCAACGTTTTTCACTTCTGCTCCGAAGGCTTTGTAGTATTCTTTCATTCTTCTCACATTCCATGTTACAGCATCATTTGTACCCACAGGGAAGAGCAACAGGGGACAGTAGTCTGTGCTCTTGATGAGTTGCAACACCCTTTCAGCAGTGACCTAGATCTTGGCTCCCAGGAGGCAGCAGACCACTTGACTCTGTGTCAGGGGAGCAGAGGGGAGCCTCGGTGCCTTTTAACAGTGAGTCACCCACAGGTACCTAAGAGAAAAAAGAGAATGGGCAGGATAGAGGTTGATAAATTTAAAGTAATTAATACAGTTGTTTTTTTACTGGGAATTTAGGAAAGGAGCTGATGCTTTTTCAAAGGGAGTTCAAAATCCAATTCCATTGTAAAGAAAGTTACCCCTTGATTATTTTCCTAGGAGTTGGAAACAGGCAACAGAAAGGTATTTTCTGATCTACTTGCAGGTTGATTTTCCTAAGCTAATATGTTAGTGCCAAGCTGCCTCCAGCAATTCTTTGTTGAAGTTTTTCTTTCAGCAGATTCCATCTATTTATCTCTGACTCCTTATCCCCATGCAGCATATCAACCTTTGTGATGGCTAGCTGGAAAACAAGATAGGATCAAGAGAATCTCTTAAACACATTATCTGATTAAAAGATCCAATATTTAGGAAACAGAGCTAACACATCCAATGTGACTCTGTTTTTAGAACAGTGATTTGTGTTAGCATCTCTCTGACAAAAAGGAACTTTTGATATTAAAACTTGCCAGCAGTGAGAATCAGAGCTGAGGGAAGAAAGAACATTAAGGATGGTGCATTATTCCATGATTATTTCTCTGTGGATTATTTCACACCAAAATAATTGTGTCAAAAGATAGTAAGTTGAACAGGCATGCTGCAACCAATTTGCTAATGACTACCGGCATGCTCACTGAAGAGCTTTTTAGAAAGGTGGTGTTCTAACTACAATTAATATAGAAAAAAACAAGCTCATGAAATACCAGGGATCATAATGTATCAGCTCACACTCAGTCAGAGGATGCTTGCTTAATTTGAACTTCACTTTTTGAAAATTTGTCAATGATCATCACAGCCATCATTTCTGAACAAGTAACTGCTATATCCACCATCAACAACCATGTACATGGATATGCAGACAGAGAAAAGTTTACAGTCTGTAATAACACAAGGTCAGTGAAACTGTCTCTGTGCCTCACCTTTTCTATTTCCAGACCATTCCACCCTAATTTCCCTATTCTGTTTTCTTGACTGACACCAAAATTTTAAATCTGGAATGCTTGTTCAAAGAACCATATAATCTACAGAAATGTGTTTCACTCCAAAAATAGTTTTCTGTCCCCAGAAAGTTCAATTGCTTCTTGGGAGTGGAAAATAAAAGAAAAAAAAATTAACAAAATTCCATCATATCATGTTTTGTCTGTGGCTATGCATGTCTCAACATTCACCAAAGACCAGTCTGACTCATTACCAGTCCAGATTTTACTTGGGCTTGTCTATGAGCACTTCTGGAGAAGGTTGGGCCAAAAGCTGGTCTCTACTGATCTGTGGGAAGATTCCTGGGGACTGGTGATTAATTGAGGCATTTTCCAAGGACATGGTGAAGGGACAGCAGCTACAATCAGCCATGGCCTTCTAGTCAAGACATAGTTTTCCTTCTTCCTTTACTATCTATGGTATCTATCTATGGTATGTATCTGAGCCATTTCAGACTTTGGCATCAGTAAAACTATTGTGTACACACATAGCATTCCAGGAACATCCAGATAATATACTGTACGTGATAATATCTTTGCATACCAATACCACTACCTCTTCAGAAGGTCTTCTAGCATTCTCTCTTTGTCTTGGTTGTTTTCACTTTTCATATAGCCATAACACTGCATGTAACCCCGAATAAATGATACTTCAGCTGTCATCCATCTCTTTCTCTTAGAGGGAAAACACTCCATGGTATCCATCAGATCACGGTGCAAGCAGCTTTCCACATACATTTCTTTGGACTTCATGTACATGGAAGCTCATTTAACACAAGTTATCTTATGGTCTACCTAGCTAAATTTGCCTAAGTAGAAAAAACAATCCACTTTCTGAACTAAGAAACCAGTGAAAAGCAAAGTGGTATTCATTAGAATTTATCTCCAAGTAACATGATTCTACACTATGATCCTATGATCTTCCTTTCATATGACCAAAAACATGGATGCTATATTTCAGAAGCTATCTGTACATGAAGAAATTTAAGACTATCCAAGAACATGCAAGACCAATACAGCATTTTTCAGAGAGCTTTTGTATCCTTGGGTGTAATGAGTGATGAAGACCTGGATGCTGAGGAAAGTGGCTCAGAAAACGAAGCCTATGTCAGCATACAAATTACTCCAGGCCATGATCTTATGAACATATAAGTCTAGGCTGACATAAATACTAACTCCAGGTTAGTTTGGGCCTTCTGAACCACTTAACAGGAAAGGTAAAAAAAAAAAAAAGTAAAATAAAAGATCTCACTTCATTATTGCTGTCTAAGACTAAGAACATGCGTATTTTTAATGATTTTATGGCCAGTAGTAGGTGTGAGAAAACTGTTGCTACTACTCGCCATAGGAGGAAATTTCGCTTGTAATCACATTCTCACATTTACATCAGCGTTTTTTAGAGTTACATGTAGTTTATTTCCCTCTGGAATTTTCAGGTTGTATTATAAGACACCTAGCAAAAACATTTCCATGAAGTCCAGTAAGCATTTTCATAAAGAACTTCTAAGCTGGAAGTTTGTATGCTTATAATTAGGGGAACAGAATTTTGATTTACTCAGGTAGTTGGTGAAAATTTTTCAACTAAATACAAGGAAAAGAATCTATAACACATACAGTATTATTAAAATGTTTAACTTCAAAAGGACTGTAGGTGCTAGACTACAGTGGTGTTATTTAATGTCACTGTGGACACATTTTTATCAAGTGAATAAATCAAAAGATAAACTCTGGACTATTTGTGAATAACAAGTCAAATAGAATCCTTAGAATGGAGGATTTTGTTTTGTTTGCTGTCAAAGTAAACTCATTTCAAAAGTAACAAATACACAAAGAGTACTAAAAAAGATCAGCCTTTGAGGCTGTCATGTGTATAACCTGTTAGGAAGGTTAATTAATAACAGAGGAAGATGTATTTTCTGATACTGTTAAAGGAAAATTTATAATCCATCCCATCTCTAGGATGAGAAATTTCTCATATCTTTAAAACCACCATGTTTGCAGTACTGGGAATTAATTCAATCCACTCTGAACTACACTGTTTTACATTTCCATTCTTGGCTGTTAGTTTGTTAGTATCTTTGTATGTTTTTTATAATAAAAACCCTATTTAAGAGGTAAGGAAGTTGATTCTTTCAGGGTGTGTTTTCAAATAAACTGTGTTATACTTGAACACCCCATATCCAGCTAGTTGTTGAGGGATAAGTTTCATTGAGCTCAAAGATGGCTGTAGAAAAAAATTCAGATATATCATATGAAGAGAAATACAGTAAAAATATTAGTATGCATCTTCTTGTTTTAAACAAAATAAATGCCTTTCAAAATTTATTTAACTAAGCATCTTTAAGAAGCTATGTTTTTTTACTTCAGAACTGATAGAACTTATTTAGATTCAAGCTTCTATACAGTTTCTCTAGCTACGTCTCTCCAAAGTATGGTAAGCTACTTTTTTCCAGTACCTACTTACATACTGCATTGTCCCATCATTTTTAAATCAAAATACTACTGTTTTAAAATAGAAAGGTAAATAGAGAGGCTAGAAGAATTGAAGAAGAAAAAAGAACGTTCAGCAGGTTCTTAGTAAGAAAATTGAAACAGGAGGGAATAGCATGCAGAGAAAAATGCAAGTTCACATACCAGAGTTAGAGGATTTGGGATTAATTGAAATCCTCAAGTGGTGCATGGTAAGTGACTGCCTATTTAGAGCCAATAGATAGGTTTCCATGAGGTTAAGGAAGCGAAAAATCCCATACGAAGCTAGTGAGATGTTAAATTCTAATTAGAAGTGTTAATTAAAAAAAAACATTTCCAATTTCATCAGTGAGAGTGCTTTTGTTGTTCTGATTCTCTTTGCTACAGTGAATCCTAAGTATCCTGACTCATTTTGTCCCAATATTATTTACCACTTCTATAGGGTATAAAAAAGTTGACTATAACTATAGGAGCATGGATTATTACAGTGGCACCTACTAGAGTCTCTGTGATAATAGGACTATCAGCACTTCCACTGTATGAGACTATTTTCCGGGGTTGGAAACTGAATTCATGAAAATTAACACTGAACTGAAAGTTTGGTATGTAAGTTACTAACCTGTAAAAAAATGCCCCATAAACTTTATGCATACTAATTTGATTTAGCATTTATTAATTATCAAACACAAAGTAGCTTGTTTCCTTTCATTTCAAATGCTGCTCTGTGCAATACTAACTTAAAAACATCATTATTTAACTTGACATTTTGCAGGTCATTAGTGCATGGTATGGCATTAGTATCTGATAAATAGAGAATTAGATAGCTAGTGGAAACTATTTCTTCAGTTAGCGATGTTTGTACCTATGCCTCTAGAAATGAGGCCTCTGTTCTGCAGTACAGTATATGAAAACTGCTTACTGACAAGACAGAAGCCATGCTGTGCTCCTGCAGGAAGGTAGGATAGTAAATGGGCTGCTGTGTGAGAATGATCTCAGGATCTTTTGCTCAGAAGAGCAAGGTAGGATTGTAGTTTCTGTATGTAGAGACTACTTCTTTCTTTAACTACCATTTATTCAGAATCCATGTCTCTCCTGCAGTAGAGTGCAGTGTGGATGTGCAGAGCCTCTGAAGGGATGCAACACTTTGTCCAACAGTCAGTATGCAGTAAAATGGGTGTTAAATTGCAACCCTCAAAATTAATGGCCACCATTTTCATTTCCCGAAAAGGATATGGGCTAGATCCTTACCACTCTTCATTGAAGGCTCTGCATTAGGGACACAGCCAATATTTTCTTTACATGGCAAAAAATTTCCCTGAAACAAATTTGATAAACATAAATTTTCCTGAAAAATTCCCCATTTCAAGAATTCAAGCACTAAGAATGATAAAATAATTTAATGGATAGTTTATCTATTTTTCTCTTGCACATTTAGGCTTGCTTATCTTAAGAGGGTAGTCTTGCATAGTAACAAAACGCCATAGCATCTACAAAAATTTAAAGCAGTAAGTCACTGATTTGATCTTTATGACTTAACACATGTAAATGTATTTAATCTAATGCTTAGTCATGTATAATTCAGTAAGTTAAGGTTAGCTTCTAGTGGAGATCAAAACTATGACAAATATATATATATAATTCCTCCCAGAAAATGTAAGATTAAATTCTGTATTTCACTTCATCTGAATAGGAAGACTTATTACAGAAGAACATTTCAAATGTGTAAAGAGGATTTAGGATTTTATGTTATGTAGCACATATTGATAAGATAACTTACCTGCAGTTCATAGGTCTAGCCTATGAACTACCTTCTTTTTCCTAAAGGAATTCTGGATAATTGGCAATATTTATACCTTTTTTGTTTGTTTGTTTGTTTGTTTTCATAAAACTGCTGTTCTACATTCCGTTCTTTCAGTACATGATTAGAAACTGCTATTCTCTGTACAGCAAGCAGTTTCTTTTCTTGGCACAATTACTGGACTGTGTCTTGTAGATTTTTCTCTGAAGTACTGAAATGGAAGGATACCCCCATTAGCCCTTGCCCCCAGCTCCCTTAACTCTCCAGGCAAGTTTGATGAGTCACGCTTTTTCCTTTAAAGCTTTAGGATCTCGTGCCAAATTCAAGCAGCGTTGCCGGCTCCAGTGATTTTATCATGAGTCTCATGATATTTAAAGTCCTAACTCCAGTACTCATTGGGTAACATTAGAATCTCTGCTTTCATTAAAAATAAATAAATACAGAAAATCAAAGCTTTCAGGCTCAAGGACTGTGACAAAACAAGAGAGAGAGAAAACCCATGGAATAGAAAGAACTCAAAGAAATCCTGATGACAAATAAGAAAAAATTCAACTCAATAGAAGAATCTATGAAATACTTTATACAGTGCATAAAAAGAACCCTGGTTAGGAGAAAATTTGCAATTAGTAGTGTAATTTCTTTGATCTAAGGGGCTACCCTTATGTTTTTGGAAAAGCTAAGGCTGCCGATGTTGAAATCTTTACTTATGATAGGAAAAAAATCACCATAACCATGTACAGGGGAGATTTGACTAAATAAATACTATGCAGATTCTTAACTGTGTCACATTTTTCCTGGATTCTTAGGATAATACACAACCAAGAGATCAGGAAGATCTTCATATTGCTTTGCTGCTCCTTGGTCACTAGGGCAAAAAAATAGCTTTTGACAGAAAGTTTCTTAGTATAGGGACAGATGTTCATAATAAGTGAAGGAACCATGTTTAAAATTCCAACTAATCTTTGATAGGGTGCTTGAGAAGATTTTAAATATCCTTCTGATGACTCAGTATGAAATATTGCTCACTCTTCTGTTACTGAAGCTCTACACTGACCGTTGGAAAACAAAGCAGAATAAAAACAAATAAAACAAGCTGCCAATAACTCAGTTCTCTCAGTTTTGCTGGCCATCAGTACTGTTAAACTGTTTGTCTATGATGCAATGTACCTTGTCTAGTCAGAGCATTTTCAAGATCCCTCACATCATCCATTCTTCACATTTGCTCACACAATTGTGGGCTACCTTGTCAAGTTCTTAAAATGTCCTGCTTTCCTTGAAAACTGCTTGCTTTTTCTTTAACAAACAAACAAACAAACAAACAAACAAAAAATTTAAATATCAGATTACACACTGTTAGACAAACTTGCATGTTCTGCTATGTTTGAGAGAATGTTTTTGCTATGGTACAAAGTCAGTGACACACTTACTGCTTTTTCTGTGTGGTCTCACATAGATCTGCTTTTTCTTGCATCTTAAATAATATCAGAATGTGTCTGCTCAAATTTTTGTCTATTTGTTTGCTTGTTTTTTTTTTCCCCTTAAAGAATGTTTCCAATACAAGTCACCAGAAAAAGAAGAAGAAAAAAAAAAAGTTAAAAACACAACAAAACAAACTTCTGTGTATCAGCACTGAAGAACTGGGAAAAGAATGTATTTCTTCGAAGATTTTTTTTCCCGAATTTAACATTTTTGTTTCTTGGAGCACAGCCTTTTAGTTTCTGGGTAGTGATAAATATGTCTCAAAAGATCTAGGTAGCTATCAAAATTTTGGAGGCAAAAATTATTATCTGAGATCATTTATAGCTCATAAAAATTCAGAGGGACAACATTTGAGATGTATTTCCAGTAATTTCTATGTCTGCTCAAAGCCTTTTTTACTGCATGTTTATCTTCAGTATCAAACATGTCATGAAGCAGAGTGAGGCAAACCAACCAGCTGACCACACAACCAAAAGTTTAAAATGAAGAAATGCATTCACTGGAACAGCTTATTAAGCTTTTCAGTCTCAGGAGAATCTGGATTGAATTTATTTCAGGTTCTTACTTCAGTTTCTGCTAAATATTCTGGTCAGATTATATTTCAACTCAATAGTCAAATGCAGATCACCCATCAACTTTGAAGAAAGAAGGTAAATTGTTTAGATCTACTGATTCACTTCTGTTTAGCTGGCTTCTGAAGTGTTCAACTCTTTGATGATTTTCACTTATTTGGATCTGGCCCTCCAGACACATCCTTTTTCCTTTAAAAGCAGAGAAAGTTAACTTAATGGACAAAATGCCTTGGGTTGATGTAACAAGAAGGCGGCAACAGAACAGCTTTCTTAACAGGCCTAAGTTTGCAGCTCCACTGAACTAAGACCATAACCTGTACTATAGAAACTGATCTTTCTAAAATGTGCTGGCTTCTCTCATTAAGTCCTATATTCATAACCTCAGCTTTGAGAAAAATATCTCTTTGCAAATTCTCCAAATACTCTGGAAAACCTAAGATTTTACAAGATGACAGAAAGAATATAATCATTTTTACTTTGAATTGTATCACATAAAATATGACAGTTTTGAAGAAAAGAAACTGTCATTCTATCTTGAATAAATTTTTGAATACAGCAGTAATAAAATTATCACTTCTCTCACACAAATAAGCGAACAATAAAAGTTTCACACAGCTCCACGTTTAATTTGCTAATATAAAAATTGCCTACTGCTCAGAGAAGCCAGTGTGAATACTACTGTTTTGTAATGGGGTCTGCATTATAATATTTGGTTGTATTCTGAGGGGTTTTATGCAACAAAAATACCCATTGATGTAAGAATGAAAAAGACTACTTGGACTATCAGGAGAGTTGAATCAGGCTCTGTGCTTGTATTGCCAGGGTTTATTTCCATCTTGACAATACATAATAAGCATTTCTATCAGGTCAGACTCCTATTAAATATCCATCGCAACTTGACTTTTGGCAAAATATGTAGCTTTACAAGGGAAACAAAAGCTGCAATTCTCTAAATGAAAGAGGAGAATACATGGAGCTTAATATGGTTTTTCTGCCAGAGATGATTGGTGAAGCCCATCTATTAAGCTTTATTTATTTAGTAATTGTGCAGCAGCTTTCCAATTCCATGCTGACTTCTAAAAAATGAAGAGTTACAATAATAATATGCAGTACACTGAGGATTTTTTTCACTTACTAGCCTTCTTGCATGATGGCTGGATCAGGCATGGGGTTGGCCTTTGCCCTGGTACCTACTGATATGTTAGAGAGGTCGTTTCTCCATTGCTTTTCTTTTCAGGAAAACACTATTTGTCTCTACAAATGATCTCACAACAAAACCAAGCTGATTCTGCCAGATCTGCATCATATTCTGTTCTTGTTATCATCCATGAAACTTTTCCTATTATAGACGTCATTTCAGAGTCTGAATTAAGGAGCAGATTTTGAATTAAGATTTACAGCTTAATCGTTGGAAAGTTTTACAAGAGCTATGAGCTGAAGCTAAAATCAAATTATTGGACACTTCATAAAATATGGGCATGTATGGGTAAAGAAGAGGATTCTATTTTTACCATCAAGTGATATTGTTTATTTGAGGCCAAAATAAATATATTTCAAGGTAAAATACTTCTAATAGAAGTTCATATTGATTTGTATCTCCACTAAAACATACCGTTTTTTTCAACGTCTCATTTTCTATAGTAGTCTTTTATATAATAGTCTATAATAGAACTTTGGTCTCATAACTTTGCAGCTGGTTTCATAAACTATCTATTTAACTATTAATATAATTTCCTTTACTTTTCCTGCACCTCCCTTTGGTCTCTGCATATATGAACTTGTCTGTTAATCTTTCCTTATCTGATATTCTCTCATTATCTTCTCTCCCACTAGACCACAAGTGACTTCAAAACTAGGAAATTCCATTTTACAGTACATACTGTTGCTACAGCAGATCGGCAGTATTGTTTCTTCTTCCCCAATGACCTAGATCATCAAAATACAATCTACTCTCCAACAGAATTACTGATTTATTTTTTTTTTTTACAGCAGATAAGGCAAGTGTCAGACAATTACTGTATTTGTTGTCCACAAAATGTTAAAACACAAACATTGATCTTACCGTAGATTTTTTCCTAACCTGTATTTTGTTGTAATTTCAGTCACTTAGCACAAACAAACCATTTTGTTTCAGCTCTCATCAACATCAGTATCTCTTTGCAAACCTCTTGAATCAGCATTCCTGCCTCAGTGATTACAGATTGTCCTGATAGGAAATGCTGCAGCTGCTGTTCCTATGTGGGCATCTTATTTTCTGTGGCACTCGTTCTTAACTGCTGAATTAAAGGAGCTAGCCTTCTGACACAGACAGTTCAAACTTCATCACTAGCTGCCTAGCTTCCCACTGGATGGCTTTTTTTGGTGGCAGGAATTAAGGAAACTTCTAAACACAGAAACAAAAAGTCCAATGCACATTTTATACTTGGGATCAAAATTTCTCCAGCTTAAATTCAGCTCACAAAACTACACTTAGTCAAATCCCAGTTTCAACAGCCATCAGCAATTTCTTTCCTACTGTTTTTCTGATCTATTAGGAAGAGATGTGACAGCCTCACTACTTCAGTTATTGATTGTCTGTACTGAAAGCCAAAACTATGATCCCACAAAATATTGCCCAAAGGGAAAAAGCAATCTAAACTATGCATTTTGTGATCCATCTAATTCATAAAAGTCATACTTATTTTCAAGGAAATTCAGAGGGAATCAACAGCAAGTAACTGGCTGTGCATCAAGATGGCTAATTATTGCAAGACAAAATGGAGGAGCAATTTTTACTCCGTACTGCACTTAGCATGTATTATCCAGAATTCTCACTACTTTTGCAGGCAGCAATCCCTTAGCTCTATACTTTATTAGTAATACTAGTGAGAAAGTAAAATCACTTTATCAGAGAGAAAAGCAGACATTCTACCAAAGTATATTTTAATTCATAAGTATGTGAGGGAAAATAGGAATTTTCTAAAATAAGGTCATTCATGCATCAGTCTATGAAACATGAAATCTTTGGTATGTTTTTCACATAAAACACTGTTCTAAATGCGAGTGGATCTGTAACCTCAGAGATTAATAAAAAAAAATCCTTTTCTTTGGTTTGTTTGTTGTGGTTTCTTTTATTCGGGTGATGAAAATAGAACAAAGCAGACTATGTTCAAACAGCAGTTATTCAGTAGTCTTTACAGATATTGTCTGAATCTAATTGGATTTTAATGAAATGATATTTCCTTTGTGATAAGTACATAAAAATTATGTTTTTAATTAACATCACAAGGTATAAGCTATAGATACCAACCCTCAACTGAAATAATATTACTTTAATGTTTGCTTCATTAAAAAAGGACAGAAGTAATAACAACGTAGCAAGAAACGTGTGTAAACTAACTGGACAATGATTAGTGCCGGACCCTTTTCATCCCAAGAAGCTGAGCAATTTTCCCAATTTCTTTTTCATTTCCAACTTCACAATTCACTTGTGTTTAGCCATGAAAGAGTTTACAGAGTTTATTTATATGCTTGAAATTCATTCTGGGGGGGAGCAGACATATGAATGTAATATCAATGCACCAGGCAGAATATAAACTCAAGTAGGTTTTCAAGTAGGTCTTATAAGTAATAGAATTAAAAACACAAAACATAGAAATGAAAAGGTGTGAGGAAGAAATCATGTCCTGGCACAGAGAAATCTTGGAGAAATCTATTATGCTCCTAAGAGATTTATTCCCTGGTTACAACACAAGAATGGAAGTATGGCCACAGTATGCAAGACCAAGAATTTATCCATTTTTTTGTCTTATCTTTGATATGGGCTAGTATCTATCCTTTGGAAAATAATATGACAAGTATAGACTGATATGCCTCCTCAATCTCTGCCAATCAGTGGGAATTCTGTAAATAAAGTTGTGCCTCATTTAATCGCCATCCATATATATATCTTCCATAAACTTGTTTAATCTTCTGTGAATTTGGTATTCCCTACGGCACCTGATCTATCCTGGCTGTAAAATAATGTCAGTAAATCAGTCCTTTATGAATGGGGCCAGATATGACAGACATCATGAGAAATACCACAGGAGAGAAAAAGATTTGAGATACATTCTTTGGAGGACAACAGGGAGCTTCATCCAGCTGGGATCACTTAAAATTAATAACACATATGTGATGTGTAGGGATTTAATCCAGCAGCATGTACAGTAATATCAGTCATAAAAATTGGTGGGAAACCTCTGACTTCCTCAAGGAAAATGTGGTGGTACTGAGGAATTTAAAGATTCATTATCCAGGAAGATCTATTTGACCCATTTATTTAACAACCTGGGAGTGAAGAACTCATCTCTTTATGGCACCATTTCCACTTGTACTCCCCAGGAGATGAGAGGATGAGAAGTGAAGGACTCTTTGTTGTGCTATCCACTAGACACAAAATCATTAGCATGCTATTTTGCTTCTGTGGCAACAGGTGAGTTGAAAGGAAGACAAGGGGTACAGAGCCACTTCTGCTCCTGGATCACATTGCCCTTTTTAGTAATAGACTGGACAGTAAATTAAATGAAACTTGAGACACAAAATAAGCTGACAATTCAAGGCATGGTAAGCAGTATATATCTGGGCAAGTGAACAAAGCGAAAGACCTAAGTAGGCTTTGAATTTTAACCTATGGAAGAAGGTGTTCATCCTAGCAAGGAGGTAACAGTGACATTTACTGAGCTAAGCAACATGAAGGAAAATTACAGATTTACAATATATCCAGCAATGTGAACCAAAATCTGATGCTAGGTGGTTTGCTTTGCACCAAGCTCTGCAGTGAGACTCTCTACAGAGTTGGATGGGATAGAGTGGTTCATAAACATGCTTGAAGAAAATACTTGCTTCAGGACACAGCCCATGCTAACTAGTTTTTTGCTTTTTTTTTTTTTTTTCCCCTTCTTGGGATTTTCATTCAAAGGAAGGGTTTAGAAACCTGAGTGAATTTGTAGAGACAACCGATACCTATGAAATAAAGGAGTATCTTTACCTGGTCAACTTGGAGCAACTAGAACAGATTTTTGCTCAGAAAAATTCAGACCTTCCACAGATGGCTTCATTTGGTGCTCACTGAGACTCCTCTAATTTATTCACACCAAAGTGCACTTACCATTATGTTTTTGCAGTATCATTATTTGAGTTTGTTATCCTGGAACATTAGCTTAAACATTTCATGAACTGCTGTGCAGGTGACAAGTTTATTAAACCAAGAAAGATAATCATTTTACAGAAGAGTACTAGGCTGTTTTCACCATGACTTCCACAAAATTTTACTGTATGTATCCTGTTTGTTGTATAAAAGAGGTAAGGACCATACTTCTCCATTTCTCAAGGATAAAAATTTTTGGAAATAAATGCTGAAAAAACACAGCATTGTTTTTATTTTAAAAGGATTAGGATTTCTAACTTGTTCAATGATATCAGAAGATTGTAGAATATACTTTAAACATGCCAACTCGATCAGATTTTTCACCATGAATTAAGATGTAGTCACCACCATGTAAGTGGAAGGGTAGGTCCAAAAGTAATACCTGCTATTTCGTGATGTTGGCATGTGATTTCAGAGGCAGATACTGGTGGTATGGCAGTAGAGGTTGAACCTTACTGCCAATATTCCATTATGTGTTGTTGTTGTGTGACAGATGGAAGCAGAGGGGCACTCTGGCACGGTGGCATCTGATATGGAAGTGCAGATGAGGAAACAGTGTGTCATTGAATTCCTCCATGTAGAAAAAATGGCACTTGCTGATATTCATTGATGATTGCTGAACATTGATGAAAACAAAACAGTGGGTGTGAGCACAGTGAGGCAGTGGAGTGGTGCACTTCAGCAGTGGCGACTGTGACAGCAGATAATCTCCACATCATGAAGATGTTTATGAGTGCACATTTGGACTCTTGTTCAAATTGGCAAAAATGCATATGACCATGATGAAAAACAGTGTTATGTAGGTGAGAATTTACTCTAGAAAACAGGATTATTGCACTCTTTGTAGTTGTTGTAGTTTCCATGAAAATAAATAGAAGGCATTTCTTGCAGAACAGCCTATGTATATGTTGAATACAATACAGTGATATGCTTTGATTAGAAAGTTTGGAAACTATCTTACTGTACAACAATTGCAGTATCAGTAGAACTATCAGTAAATACTTTGAAGAGAAAAAAGAGAATTATGGAAATAATTTTGTCCTACCTTTAAAATAAAGTGCAATGATTTAAAATCAAAGAGCAGAAATCACCTCTCAAAGGAAAATTGTAGCTTACAGACTTTTTCCTTAACCTTTGTCTTCTTCGTTGTTTGGTGTATGCAATTCATTCTTTAAGATATGTCTAAAATAGCACTAAACTCCGTGAACAAACAAGATAGCTCAAACAATCTGAATGTCCCAGTGAAGAAAGCGTGTGTTAATAACAGAAACAGGGACATGTTTGCAAAGCTGTTTCAAAACTATGAGAAAGTCTATTATCTATTTCCTCTTGCAGCTGGCTAAACCTACAACATCCCATATTTTCAGCAACATGTATGAATAGCAAAACTGATTTCTATAGTGTTTAAAAATGCACGTATTGTCTTTGAAATGAAAATTTGATATCTCAATGTTCTATTGAGAAATTCGGGTGGAATTATGTGTTTTCACAATGGCAGTACTGCATAAGAGCATGAAGGCATTCAAGGCTGGATGAAGGTCTGGGCACCTGATTTAGTGGGTGGCAGAAACTGGTAACTTAAAGCTTAAAGGCAGTGACAATGTCTGGACAGCAGTCTTACAGATTAAGTTAAAGATTTGAAAACTTTACTTTAATAAACTTATAACAGTCAGAAGATAGAAATTCAATTTTTATAATTTATGCAACTATTTATTTATTTATTTTATATTTTCTACGAGAAAATTTTAATCTCTCATTTCTGTCTTGACAACAATTCTAGCAAGTAATTTTGAGCTTCCTTAGAAAGCTTCAGCAATCATGAGCAGAATCAGTGCTGAAAATATTAGTCAGTAAAAACTGTCTCAGAGTTCTGACAAGATATTTTATCTTTAGGAAACTAGAAAGAAAACAAAATTCATGGAGAGACATAGAATTAAAATAATGACATCTGAAATGACCAGTGTATATGTCATGTGACAAAAGATACAGAAAAAGTTATGCTAGAGCTTTGGTAAACCTGTTTGACTCTAATAGCCTCTGAAAACTAGCTAGAATTTTAATAAAAATGTTATTGTTTTATAGAATCATAGAATCATAGACTAGATCAGGTCAGAAAAGACCTTAAAAATCACCAAGTCCATCTGCAAAAAGAAAAAAAAAAAAAAGCAAACCTATGTATCTGTTAGTTATTTCCAATACGTGACTCAACAAAAAATCTCTAATTCCTACTATCTTAAACTAATTCATATCACTGTGATTAAACAGAGAGGAAATTCCCAATACATCAATACTCACCCCTGAAACATTGCTGACTACAGACATCATAATTTTTTCACCATCACAAAAATTGTTCATGACCAAATATGTGCTTTCACAAAATATTTATTTACTGCGAAACACAGAGCAAATTGTATATGGTCTGACATGTCTCTTGAGCAAACAATCTGCAGCTATTAGTAAACAAATTGTGACATGAAAAATCAGGGCATTCCAAGTGCCCTGGATGACATTTCTTGGCAACGGACTAATGACGTATTAGGAAAAATATTTATATGCTTTTTTCTAAAACATACCAATAATCTTGAAAGCTTCACACTATTGTCATTGAATATTCACGATACTCCATTTAAGAGTTTCAGGAAATATAAGAGAAAAATGACACGACTTCAGCTAAATTAACAGTTTTTATAGGTGATGCTCTTTTTTACCTTCTGTTGTTCTTTTACTTGCAGAAAGAAAAATAACGTAATATAAATGAAAATGTGTAACTTGTGAAACATTTATTATTCTGATCGTCTTAATTGTCTGACAAAACTTACTTTCTCTTTGTTTATTTGTTTTTGTTTTTTTTCATAGCATTCTTTGCTTTACAGCATCCATCATAGTGAGCCCAAGATGATATGGACAATCCTGACTGGAATATTGCACAGGCAATTATAATGGGTAAGTAATAGTAGGCAAAGACTAATTTTTTTTAACTGATGAGAGAGAGAGAGAGAGTGAGAGAGAGAGAGTGAGAGAGAGAGAGTGAGAGAGAACATTGAAAGATACTAAAAATGAGTGTGAAATAAAGATAGATAAATTTAAAAAGAAAATATTTTAATGATTTGTTAAAAACATGTATATTTTTTTTCTCTCACTGTGAAGCCCTGGGTCTTCTAATAGTGGTTGTGTTTAGCAGAACGGACCCAAGACTCTGCATGAAGTACTGCCATTTTAGCCAGGAAAGAGGGCAGTATTGCCACAGTATGTGTGCAGTGTGCCATGCAGAACAAGCTTGATGGGATCATTGCATCAGCACCATACTTGGAATCAACCCTGGATGGTTTAGGGAGTGTGGCTGTTGAACTCAATGAAGGCACTCATTCATTCACAATACAAGCTTTCTTCACAATACATTCCTTAACAGAGGATCCAAAGCCAGGAGATTCGCCTCTTCTCTGTCCTCATTTGCCTCTTTAAGACCTACAGGAGGAGGCAGGTGGGTCAGAGCATACCTTGTGGAAGTAAGAGGTGTACTGGGAAGACTTCAGGTTTGTAAGGGAAAGAAGACAGCATTGGTGTTGCTACATCTTCATGGCCTGTCATTCTGAGACCACTTTTCCACATGTAGATGAGCTCTCAAGCAGATGCCACTGTATTGCTTACACTTCTATTAAAGGAGCTTACAGAGCTTGCGTGCTCCTGGCAATTCTCCTGGTTCCTTGGTCCTTCCAGAAATTGCCAGATTAAGATGTAATGGAATGAAAGAGTAGCTTTTCACTTTCTTGTCATTCCAGTGGGTTCCTGTAGGATTCATGCCAATTCAGATGCTCAAGTCATATTTGATTAAGCTAAGTACAATCAAGGAGGAACATTTCCAGGCCAAGTCTAATAATTAAGTAACAGGAACAGTATTACCAAATGTGTTGCCCATCACAGTATGCAATCAGAGTGCCTATGCATGTAAAGTAATTAAAATTGGTTATCCGAAGCATAATTCTTTACTATTAACGTCAGAAGGTTTTGCAGCACATTCCCTTGATGCATATTCCTACTGTTGATTTGTTTCTATATTTTTTCAGAAATTGTATTAAAATGCTGCATTTTTGAGGAGATAGTTGAAATATCCCATGGATATTTGATATGCTAGTTAAATCTTATGAATTGGATATCTACATATTAATAAACTCCTAACAATGTTACCTTATAACATGAGTGCTAGTAGATAACAGATTGTAGATCACGAATGCATATTTGGCATAGGGAACAGTGTTCAATGGCATGAGGTATCCTAACAGATTCATCTGGTTTTCAATCACTTTTGACTGCTTGCAAATACGATACCTCTTTCAGTAGGTGTCAGAGTTTGCAGCTCTCTGCCATGAACTTAGACAAATTTTATGACAGACTGTTGTCACTCACAGCTGTTTGTGTCTTAAAAGCTGCTAGTAAACAATTGTCAAGGAACCAACCTCGCGTACGCCTAAGGAAACTGTGTTCTGAATGAGCCATCATTTGGATGTCTTTATGTTCTAGCCCAGATTCATTCTACAGCTTATGCTACACTAAACTTTACTTACTTTAAAGTTAATTTTTAGTGTTCCTTACCATATTTACACTTGGGCAAAATTATTTTGGATATATTTCCTATTTTACTCTAATATCTTTTTAATTTAGATAATGTATACATAATTATATTTTATATATAGATAAATGCATCCAAGCATATTTATGCAGGTTTGCATACTTATTTTGCTATTGCAGCTCTGGGACAGCACCTAAATAAATAAATAAACACCATTTCACATTTTCAGAATTAAAGCAAACGAGTACTTGGCATACTTTATCTGAAGCAGCATTCTTAATGCCTCACATCTCTTTAGTATTTGAAAAGTTAATGTAAGAGTAAGAAATCTAGGACTGGCATTGTGAAAATATCATAGTTGTTATTTCAAATTATATCAAATGACTTAAAATCAGTGTGCTGGTGATGAAGAAAAGCTGCTTTTTTTTCATTAGTATTTACCAAACATCTTTCCCATGACTATCTGGGAGACTTTTAGCCTAACTATATTTCAGAGTAAATGCACTCAGAAAACAGCATGATAATGAAATGCCAGTACAACATGTAGGTGTTCTCTGTTCCCATTTAATATTAATAATTTGTGGCTTCATAATGTACTACAGAAAATATGATGGAAATTAAAAAAAAATTTAAAAATCAAGTCCTTAAGAATATCTGTAGGGATCAGACCATTAGCATATCCCCATATTAAAATACATTTAAACTAGAAAAAGTTTTGATTCTGTATATAAAGTGCTCAGCATTTCTGATGTAGGTGTGACATCGTATTGCAACAGACACCCATGGGATGAGAATTGCTCCTGTCATCCATTTCTCCAAGCATCTGGGAAGACCAGGTGTGAAAAAAAAAGAAAAAATAAAAAAGGCAATATTGCCTATACTTTCTTCTTCCCTTCCCTTCCCTTCCCTTCCCTTCCCTTCCCTTCCCTTCCCTTCCCTTCCCTTCCCTTCCCTTCCCTTCCCTTCCCTTCCCTTCCCTTCCCTTCCCTTCCCTTCCCTTCCCTTCCCTTCCCTTCCCTTCCCTTCCCTTCCCTTCCCTTCCCTTCCCTTCCCTTCCCTTCCCTTCCCTTCCCTCCCTCCCTCCCTCCCTCCCTCCCTTCCTTCCTTCCTTCCTTCCTTCCTTCCTTCCTTCCTTCCTTCCTTCCTTCCTTCCTTCCTTCCTTCCTTCCTTCCTTCCTTCCTTCCTTCCTTCCTTCCTTCCTTCCTTCCTTCCTTCCTTCCTTCCTTCCAGCATATTTCTGGAGGTGATTATTAATTAAAGTACTGTTCTATTCATAGTAAGTAAGCCTCAAGTGTAACTTCAATATCCATTATGTCTAAACAACAATAATTCAGACTTGCCTATCAGCTATCAAATCATTTTTAATTTTCTATCTGTGGGAGTTCATGATAAGACCATCTGGAGCTTCTGCAATGGGCTTTGGGCTACTTGTAAATCATTACTAGTTGTTCCATTTTTTAGGGCTTTCTGGTTAAAAATAATCATACCTATGATCATGCTTAGCTAGTGAAAATTCATATGGACAAACTCAAACAATACAACACAAGATCTTTGAATTTTTTCTGACCTATACTGTGCCTTGAATATAAAATGGGACTGCAAAGCTTTCTTCTTCTTCTTTTCTGTCTCTTTCTCTCTTTCTCATTCCCAGACATGTCTCTCTTTATATTCTACTGATTCCAGTTGAACTGCCATCTCCCTTGAGAGATGGTAGTTCAGCCTAGGAAGCACTATAAACAGGTTTGTACAGATAACAAATCAATCTACTGGAATTGAATACGCATCTTAGTGGCTCTCCTATTGCTGTGATTTTTTTTTTAATGTTCAGCTAATTATGTCTCAGTTCAGAATCAACAGCCATATGAAGTTTTGATGCTTCAGATCCAATATTTCTTCATATAATTATAGGAACATTTAATTTGGAGAATCTGAATTTTATAATTATAAACTCAATGTTAAATATAACATTATTGTCATTATTTGCGAGAAATAATGTATATAAAGAGAGGAAAAATCAAAACAAGGTAGAGGCCATTTATTTCTCACAGAATTAGTTTTCTTCTATACATCATATATTTGCACTCTAAAGGAGGTGTCCTTACTCCTTTAAGGAGTAACTGCAGTAGTGCTGTGTTGGGATGTGAATTGAGGTTGTTTAATAGTCCTGATGCAGCAAAACATTTGAGTATAAGCAGTAATTAAGGCTGAAAGTAATTCATGTTTATCCATGTGCTGAAGGAGGTAACTCATGTATAGTTGTTTTTTTCTGAGCAACGTCTACAGCCACTTTTGCTATTTAAATGGTATAAGATAAAATATTAAAATAAAATAAAATACCAGTGAACTCCAAGATTTCCCCTATAAAATTGCTACTATGGAAAGAGAAAAAAAGAATTCACACCGCTTAATCACAGATGCCTATTTTAAGAGACTATCATACTCCCTCCACCATGAACTCTTAGAGACAATTCCCCCCAGCATATGATTCAGAGCTTCTGCTTAGGCACTAGCCTTAAGCACTTAAGTACTCAAGTTACATGCCTAAAATTAGGCAGCATGAAACTCCTGAAGTCTATTGATAGCCATAATGTCATGACTCATAAATCTATTTAAGTCAGTGCAGTATTCAGTACAACTGAGTCTCAAATGGAACTTTGAGGTACTAGTATGTTATGTATGGTCCATAAATAAATGAACCATGTCACCTAAATTTAACCACGTAGAAGATCAGCATTTCCAATTAATTCTGCCTTATATATCTATTTTAGAATAGGATCAACTGTCCTTTGAAAGTGCATACTTTTCTGCTGACAGTAAATGGAGAATAGAAGATTAGACTAGATAACCAATTGTCAGCTGGTTTTAGATGAGTTGAATCCAACCTAGCATGATTACAAATACAACTTTGCTACAGAAAATGCCAGAACTTAGAGACTAGCCCTAATGCATATTAACATAATGTCAAAAGTCACTAACTAAAAATAGCCTTTGTTTCCTGAGACTGCTGAACAATGATCATATGAATGTTACAATAATAAGGTAGTCAGTTTGAGTAGATAATAGGTATTGCCACGTACTTGTACGAGTCAGAGTGGTACCATATAACATCCACTTTGCATTTGTTTAAATGACACCAAAACCAGTTTCTTTCAGCTTTCTCTCTAAGAACAGAGAAACATGTACTCTGATCCTCTAAGAGTAAAATGGAGGTCCTATCACATCATTTTTTTTTTTTTTCTATTTCACTGACAAATAAAGGACCCTTCTTTCATTGACTTGGGAGTAGGAAAGGAAATGTTTGAAGGATTAATAGGGAGAGAAACCTCCTGACCTCCTTCCTGTACAGGCAAGGTTACAGGAATGTCCCCTTTCAGAGAGCATGTGGCAGAGAGCCCATCTTAAATAAAAAACAGGTAGAAGAGAAGGAGAAAAGCAACTTTATTAAGTGGCTTTTCTCCACTTGATTGCTACTCAGAATGTAGAGGGCAAGCCTGAATCACTACCCAGTGCATTTATTTTGCAAAAAATAGAAGATAAAATAAAAGGAAACAGGAACTTACAACTTTATTAAACCAGTAATTGAGCGAGTGAAATAACTACAAATCCTGTTGGGCTGAATAACAGGAAGGAAATACACTGAGGGACAGGCACTGAGTAAAATCTTGTTATGAATGGTGATGGTTGCCCAATGGTCTATGCTGGCTGCTGATTTCTCGTATTAGAGAATCTTATCAACGCAGAACACACACACAAACATACATGTAAACATACGTGCAAACTCTCAATGAATACATTTAATGACTTGTTTTTCAGAGCTGGCAAAGGTAAAAGAGCTTTGGCATATCTCTAATGCTAAGCGTATGGCGATGCTGCAATGTAATATGCAAAAGACATATTAAAACCAGCTTAAAAAATAGCTAGCTCATATGCCACAAACCTTCTTGCTGGGACAGCAGGGAGCTCAGCAGGAGCTTAGTGACTGAATATTCACCCACCTACTCTGGCAGGCAAAGCTTCAACCTGTGCTGAACTGTTAAACTGCTCTTGGTGTTGATATTAGCTAGTCTGGTTGTGCCTCTGTTTTATTGCGGTGATGGTTGTATGGAAGTATATTTGGCTCGTTGGCTGTAGAGCTCTAAAAGAACCACCAGATATTTTTGCCATAGCAGGCCGCTTGTATGTTTCAATCCACAGAGAGCTGTCACTGAGGAAGAAGTTGCTATTTTATTGTCATCAGGACAGAACAGGACTTCATACCCATTTCCAGCTACAGTTCCCTGCACAAATGTTAAGGATGTCAGCCTACATTTTTTCTGTAATTTTTCAAGAAGAAAAGCTTTTGTTTTAAAATCCAAGCCACCTGTGTCATTTTTTTTGCGGGGAGGGAAGAGACTCTCCTTTGAGACTACATCAGATCCAAAGATCCTTGAGGATCAGTATACTTATAGTGCATGGATCATTTACAGGCTAGACCATATCATCTCCTTCAGAGTCATCATATTCTAATATCAAGGACTCCTGTTCACATATTGCACAACATTATTATAGACTATTGTGTCAGGGATGCCTGTAAGAGTGGGGAGCACTTGAATGCATGGATTATTGACGCAACAAACTGTAATGGTATGTCAATTGTGAAGGCCTGTGTGGGGATACTTTCCTATGCGGATCATTAACAAAGAAGCTGACACTCTATCATGTCAGTACAGCTGCCAAGTGCACACACCAACTCTGCATATTAACACTCCTTATGAAATTCTGAACAAGGAGTGTGTGTGCCCACTCCTGGCACTTGAAATTCACTCCATTTATGTATATTTAATAATTACATACGTGATCATGCTGTAAAAAGCTAAGGAAGCATAGAGAAAGTGGAACCCCTTTAAAAAAAATTAAGCATGAAAGATTATAGTAAGGAGTAGTGTACTGCTGTTCTGTAGCACATTTCAACAGTGATCTCAGAATGCTTATGAATTAAGTAGCTTAAGTTATCACCAGGTGACTTGTGCTACTCCTATTTTACAAAGCAAGATCTGAGCCACAGAAATTAGTTACTTCTGAGACCAGGCTCACAGTTCTTGTTTTATAAAAAAAAGTGGGAAGTGAGATATGCATTGAGCTAGAGCACATTTCTCTCTTTGCCTCCTGCACACTTCTAATCAAAGAGTTTATATATAAATAAAAGAATTCTCTTTGTATTTACAGATGTTCTATGAAATGTTCCTTTCTATGCATTTCTCCTTTCCTCTCTCCTATTAACAAAGTTAGAAAAGCTTCTCTTGTATCCAGTAGATTACACTACAATGATCGTGCACTTTAATGACCATAGAAAGCGAAAAAATGAAAATTCTGGTTGCAGAATTTTTGTCCAGATTTTTCTAATTATTGATATAGTCTTATATCACTTATATGAGATTAGATTTTAAACATGCACAGTGCATTAATACTGCAGATTTTCAGCTTATGGAGATACATTATCATACCAAAGATGATATGTTTTCTGTAGGATTGAGTATTAGTTCTTTTGTAGTGGAATCAAGAATGACCTTAAGAATGACCTTAAAGGCATGACTTAGTGATAATAATCTGCATCAAGATGTTACCTGGACAATCTCCATTCATCCCTAAATATTGGAAATTACTAAGTTGATTACCATGTTAGTAATAAAAAATGATCCTTATATTTCTAGCACTAAAAACAAAGGCTAAAGTCAGAGAAGAGGCCTGCTGAGTCAAACAAAAAGCTTTCTATTGCTGTCTAGTGGACATGGCCTCAAGACCTGGGTTCAGAAAAGCATTTATACAATATCTAGAAGATGAAACAGAGAGGAGACTTGCTGAACTGTCTGAAATTAATACCGCTCTGAAATGCATTTACTTAAAGACGTTTACAAAAAGTAAAATAAGTGAAAATTTTGTATCTGTACTTTTTTTTAATAGAATATCCTATTCAGTAGCTCTGTTTTTAGTGTTTTGATTTATTTCTTTTTTTTGTTTGTTTGTTTGTTTTTGTTTTTCAGTGGTGAATATGGCCATATTCTGAGTATGATATCAAAAGAAATGGAAAAAATCCATTGTGCATAAATATCTTTATTAGAATCCTCTTTAGATGAGTACTTCTTTCTTAAAAAATTTAAATCAAAGTGAGTTGTTCAATCTCATTGGTATGGAACTTACCTAGTCATTGGACAAAACCTAGCACAAAATGCTTAACAAAGCAGTTTGAATTAAAAAATATGAAGATACACAGCAGCTAACATTTTCCAGCAGTCTACTGAGATTGAAAAGAAGAAATATAAATCTATTAAACAAAAGAAGTAAAAATAATAAAGAATTCCAATTAATTAATGCTGAAATTTATTTGCTCAAAGATGGGGTGACAATAGGGTAAATCCAACAAAGGACGGTATAAAATAAAAAGTTGATATCAGGCTAAATAAGCGATAAGAAAATGATAAGGCAGAAGCTTCAAAGGAGGCTGATGTTAAATAGTAACAAATTCAGCTGCCTATATAAAGTTTCTGTGATCTTGTTGCAAAAATTTAGGTTGGGAGGCTCCCAGGAAAAAACATTTCTCATGAGATTATTTTCCTATTTCTCACTTCACTTATTCTAAGAAATACTCTGGGGAAAACATTTTTCATTGTATCATTTTTGACTTAACTCGAACTAGAAAAGAATAAGGAAGGAACAGTCCAGATTTTTCTTACAACTTGTTTCTGGGAAAATAGTACTATCTTACTACCTTCTCTCTAAATAATCATTTTTATCAGAAACGTATATTTGCATATTGTATTTTGTATAAACGAGTACCCCGTGACAGCTGGCAGCAGTGGGAAATATTTCTTTAAGTACTGTTGTGAAAACAGATTTGACTGACTTTTTCATTCTTACAGTATTTCCTTACAGATGTAGCAAATCCTCCCATATTCAGAAAACCCCTTTTATACATTTCTAGGAATGTGTTTGGGTTAATGGGATTGTAACTGAAACTGATTTTATGAAAAGTAACAAACAAGTAAAGAACTACATTTCTATGGTAGAGGTTTCCTGGGAACATGACCCACTGACCACTAGAATTTCAGAATTTATCAACCAAATCAGTAAGCTTCTCAAACATAGGGATTCCCTCAGAGAGAAAAAAAACAGGCATTACATCACATGACCAACTAATTTCCCCTTGTTTTTCCAGTATCTTTGATTTTAATATTTACCAGTGCTAGTGCCTGAGAAATAAATAGATTTCTCCTTACATTTATAAGGAATTTCCTGCCTTTCTGCTTATATCAACTGACTCTTGAATTGCCACTGAATGCAACTGAGGTACGCTTGACTCCACTGTCTTAAATCTATCAGATATTTGTATGCATGGATAATATCCCTCTGACCCTTCTCTTCTTTAAGGTGAAGAGTCTCAGCTCTCTAAGCCTTTTCTTAAGAATCACAGAATCAGAGCATGGCTCAGATTGGTAGGAACCTCTGAATACACCTGGATCAACACTGGCTCAAGTAGGGCCACCTAGAGCAGGGTGCTCAGATCTATGCCTGTACAGCTTTTAATGATCTCCAAGGAGGAAATTCCACAACCTCTCTGGACAATCTGTGCTAGTGCTACATTATCCACACAATAAAGAAGTGCTTCCTGATGCTAAGATGGAACATCCTGATCTAAATGTGTATGTTTGGTGGCCCTGCTAGGCAGGGGGGTTGGAACTACATGATCCTTGAGGTCCCTTCCAACCCGGGTGATTCTGTGATTCTGTGATTCTGTGATCTTTTATTCCAGTTTGTGGCTATTCCCTTTGTCCTGTCACTAAGGACCATGGAAAAAGGTCTGGCTCCATCTTCTTTGTATCTTCCCTTCAGCTATCTGCAGACATTGATGAGATGTCCCCAAACTTTCTCTTCTCCCAGCTGAACAGTCCCAGATCTCTCAGTCTCTCTTCATAGAAAAAATGTTCCTTGATCATGTTGGTTGTCCTCTATCGGACTCTCTCTGATAGCTCCATGTCTCTGTTGTACTGGGGAGTGCAGAATTAAACAAAGCACTACAAGTGTGACTTCATTAATTAGTAGAGTTGTAAGATCACCTCTTTTGACCTGCCAGTGATACTTTGCCTAATACAGCATTTGCATAATAATGTCATTAGCAGCAAGGGCATGTTGCTGAATCATGTTCAACCTGAATCCTTTTCTGCAGACCTGCTTTTGAGTTGGGTGCTATCTCCTGGTCTCCTACTAGTCTTTGCACCACTGATCAGCGTGCTCTGAGACTGACCATTCAGCCAATTTTCAATCCACTTCACTGTCTGCTCATCTAGCCCATACTTCAACAGCTTTTCTTTGAGGATTTCGTGGAAGACAGAATCAAAGGTCTTAATGAAGCTGGGGAAGGCAACATTCACTACTTCCTTCTCATACTTAAGACTGGTAATTTTATTGTAGAAACTTATTAGATCAGGCATGACTTTCCCTTTGTGAATTCATGATGACTATTCCTTATGGTTTTCTTCTCCTTCATGTGCCTAAATGTTTTCCAAGATATTGCATCATCTTCTCATGGATAGAGGTGGGGCTGAGAAGAGATGCTCCAGTCCTATAACTATCTTCACAATGCTTTACTGGACTCACTTTAATATATCTACATCTCAAAGTTCAGACCTGGACCCAACACCCCAGAAGAATCTCATCAGGGCTGAACAGAGGGTAAGGGTCATTTCCCTTGACCTCCTGGCAATACGTTGGTCTTCTTTGACACAGGAGCACTTTTGGCTCATGGTCAACTTGGTGTCCAACAGCGCTCCCAGGTATTTTTCAAAGCTGTTTTCATGCCAGCTGGTCCTCCATATGTACTGAGACATAGGAGTCATTTATTCCCAAATGTAAGCCTTGACATTTCTGTTTGTTGAACGTTATGAAGTTCCTCTCAGTACATTCCTCCAGACAGCTAAATGGCAGCATATTCGTGGTGTATGATCCACTCTTCCCCGTTGTGTATTATCTGCAGAATTCTTAAGACATATTCTACCCTATCATCCAAGACATTAATGAAGGTGTTAGATATTATTGTCCTCACTATCAACCCACTCACTATCAACCTACTATACTACAAGTGCTGCTCTTAAAATAATGCCTTCTATTTTGTTATGCCGGCCCACAATGTCAGAGGTTAATTTTGGGATGGCAGTAGAGATTTAACTTTCCCACCAATATTCTGATGCATTTTGTTGCTGTGTGGCAAATGGCATCAGAGGGACAGTCTTAACGAAATGGCATCTGCTGGGGAAGTGCATAAGATACAAAAGTGTGGAATTGAATTTGTCCATGCAGAAAAAAAATGACACCCACTGAAATTCATCAACAATTGCTAAATCTTGATAGAGGCTGAACAGTGGATGTGAGCACAGTGAGATGGCGGATGGTACTTTATAGCAGTGGAGACAGAATTGTGAAAGACAATGCACAGCTGTCATGAAGAGTATCTTGATCAACTCATCCATGTGAATTAGCACATCACAACGAGGGAACTCTATACAGAACTGAATATCAACTTCAGTGCATTGGAAACAATGGTGGCAATGCTGGAATATCAGAAAATTTTCATCAGATGAGTCCTCCAAAGGAGCACAGTATGTAAGTTTGTCAGGAACTATTGAACAAATATGAAGCTGAAGGTGAAAGTTTTCTGGATAGCATCATTACTGGTGATGAGACATGGTGTCACCACCATGAGCCAGAGTCAAAGCTGCAGTCTGTGGATTGGAAACATGTGAATTCCCCACTGAAGAAAAAGTTCAAGATGCAGCCCTCAGCTAGTAAAGAGATGTGCAATATCTTTTGGGATAGGAAAGGGGTGATCCTTCTGGATTTCTTGGAATACGGATAAATCAGTAAATCTGACACTAAGGTGAAGGCTCAAACTCTCAGAGTCAGGCCAGAGAAGATATTTTTCTTGTATTACAATAGTACCGGGCCTCATACCACTTTGAAGATCGTGGAGCACATTTCCAGTCTTAGCTGAACTGTCCTACCAGACTCACCATATAGTCTAGATGTTACGCCTTCTGACTTCCATATGTTTGGACTGATGATAGTTGAACAGCTTGGACATTTTCCTAGCAATGATATCATCATAGCAGCTGTGAAACACTGAATCACCTCCACTGGTGCAGTGTTTTAGAGCATAGCATGCAGATGCTTGTTCCTGGCACATGAAAATACGTAGGTAATGGTGGAGACTATGTTGAAAAATAGTGTTTTGTAGCCAAGAATTTGCTCTATCAAACAGTGTTACTGACCTCCTTGTTTCAGTTTCCATGTAAATATATGGGAGACATTACTTTTTGACTGACCTACATAGTAGCAGACCTCCACTGGACTTCATGTTGACAATCACAACACAATAGACCTGGACAGTTCAGACCATTTTTAATACACATAATTGTGTGTTTCTCTAGCCTGCCCTTCATCTCCTATGAATACAGACTGAAAGAGCTGAGACTGTTGAGCACGGAGAAGAGAATACTTTGAGCTGACTTGATAGTGGTCTTTCAATATGTAAAGGGGTGTTGCAGGAATGATGGGGACAGAGTCTTTAACAGGATCTATTGTGATAGGACAATGGGAAATGGTTTCAAACTTAAAGAGGTTAGATTTTGGCTAGAAAGGAAAAAGTCTTTTACAGTGAGGGTGGTGAGGCATTGGAACAGGTTGCCCAGAGATGTGGTGGATGCCCCATCCCTGGAGGGTTTTCAGGTCCTGGGCAACCTGATCTAGCTGTGGATGTCCATCTTCATTGCAGGGGAGTTTTACCTCTAAAGGTCCCTTCCAACTCTAAAGATTCTACGATTATATGACCTTCCATCAGTTTTTCAGTGAGGATTTTATGTGAGATGATGCCCAAAGCCTAGCTAAAGTCAAGGTAAATGACATCCATTGATCTTCCCTGTATAGCCCCTGTGTTTTAAATTTCTTTAAGAGTCACAACTCAATCAAAACTCATACATGAAAGTTTGTAAATTAAAAATAGTTAGATAATACTTTCATCTCAAATATATCTATGGAATCATACCTTATTTATTTACATGAACTAATTTTGAGGAATGGTGTTGTCTGGAAGGGCTTTGGATGCACATATATCCAGATAGATGGATCTTAAATCAGCTACTGAAAATAGACTCAGTTGAGTGGAGTCAATATATGAGCCAATTGAATTCCATCGGTTTATGATGTTCTGGAGATTTCCTTGAGTGTTAAGTACTGCCATTGTTGTTAGTCATTTCAGTAAAATTAGGTATGTTTAGTTCCTAGGCCATTTTTGATAATGCCAGTGAACATCCATGCATGTGAAACTTCCAGAATTGACAGAAGTTTCCAGTATTTCTCAGCTGTTAAACAAATGCCCAACATCAGATACATAGTAAGCTAACATGTTATAGAGAACCAAATTCACCAAAATAATTGTGGAGTTAAAAAAAATAATAATAATTGTATAATCATTACTATTTTATGAGAGCTACATGAAATATAGTATTCTCTTCCATGCTAAGGAAAATAGTATGTGGTGCATGGGACATAGAAATGCAAAAGGCACTTCTAGCTCACTTCCAGTGAGCTGTGGCTGATTAATACTTATTGCAGTGTTCTAGAAACTCTGTTTGGTAAAGGACTTCTGTTTAACTGTATTTGCTGGAGATAAAAAATGTGCTTAGATTACTTAAGTGTTCAGACAACTCCATCAGTTGTCTGTAAATTAATATATTGATTTTTTGATTACTTGTTTATAAGAGTGTAAAGTAATTGTTTACAGGATACTTATCAGGTTCATACCCTTATATGTCCTCTCCCTTGCAGTCAGCATCTACAAGGTATAGTCAAGGTATAGTGGCTCTCAGAAATAAAAAATTTAGTCAGAATAAGTGCACATTGTTCATTCCCTTGAGGCACTAAAAGATTTGAAACACTCTCATTGGAAATCAGAACTAAGAAACTCTGCACTGCTCTTTTTTAACAGCTAACTTGCTTGATTATTTCAAGTTAATCATCATTCTGTGGACCTCTTATGTATATATATGAATAACACTCACATAAACCAATATGTTTTTTATAGTGTCTTGGAAACATTTGAATTTGCCTTGCACATTGCATCTGTCTTAAAAATAATTACTTTTCTTTCAGACAAATGGATAACTCGAGCCCAAATATTCTAAACATCAATAAAACTAATCAGGGTTAATACTGAAATGAGTATTAAACTGAAGATTAAGCTGAGAAAACAAACTGAAAAGCAGGTTCTTCTTATTCCTGAATTACGAACTGAAAGTGAAGAAGCTTATCATAATCAAGTGATGAGTTGAACTTAGCACTTACAGTGTCTAGCCTTATGAGCAAATAGTGATATTTATTGATGGTATTAATGTTTTTAAATAGGCTTAGACCTTTTATAATACCAGCGACATTTCATTTTATGGAACATGGAACGTGGAGGCTGTAAAGTCATGATTAATATTGCTAACAGTAATAAGTGGAAATGTAATAGTCATTTTTGCTCATATTTGCTTATATTATGTGAATGCCTTCAGTGTCTTAAGAAACTCTATAGGGATACAATTTTCCCCAGGTTTGGAAATTGATTGACTTATGAAAACATTGCACAGAAGGACACAAAAGAGTTCAGATTATTTGCTTTAACTGTTAACTGACCAAGGACTGTGATAGACACTTTGAGACATGTATTCTAACTACACAATTAACTGTATTATTTAATCCTTCCCAGCATGTGATGCTGTGCAGTGGGGGATTTGAATGTGTTAAGCATCTCAGTTCAGCATAAAAGGACACTAATCATCTGAAGACTTCTGAAAGAATATAACAAGGTCAAAATATAACTGAAATAAAGTTGCAAGCAAACAAAAGAAGATATACCCTAGGCTAGATTCAAGAAAGCCATTGTGAGTTTTTGACTGCTGCAACCTAGCAGTACAATGAGAATTCTTTGTGTGATTTGCCTAGATTGTCACTTTACAAGTCCATCTATTCACATGAATAAACAAAATATGTGAAATTCTGAAGACCATCAAATAGTAGAATAGTATAAAAGGACAAAGGTAATAGGATTGTAAAGGACTTTTACTACCTAACCTTTGGCTTTACCTGAAGAAAGCCAATTATCAGATTATCTATGTCTCAGTGACCTGCATTCTACTTTTTGTTTCATGTTTCCATTTTCTGGTTAAGTGAATCTCAAAACAATGATGAAGAAATATGTTCAAAATCACATACAAATTATAGACTGTACCTTCAATTAACTCTAGTAATGGAACTTAAATTTCAAGATATTTTTGACTTATTTCTCTTCTTTTTTATTTATGTGTTTATGCATGAACGGGTCCTCTTAGCTGTTGAGGAAAAACAAAAGGGTAAGGCATCTCTTGTATCTGAGTATTTTAATTATATTAATAGGGAACAAAATGAGAATTTTTGCAATATAATTGAGCAAATCTCTATCTGTTGGAACTGTTAAAATTGTCTATAATATCAGGTATATGTTCAGTGTCTTGTTGTAAAACCATTCCTCTTTTTCTTTAGTGTAAGATAATGAAAGTCTGTTTGACATACAGAAACTGCTGTGAAACAATGGCAACTCACTTCAAAGAATATAAAGAAAATTCTAATTCTTGAATTACGTGCTTCTGTGACTGTTTTTCAGAATGGAATAGTAATCAGGGAACGTCACTAGAGGTGTAGTACTGTTTGATTTCTTGGCTAGTGGTACCATTCTGTCAGTGATATCTGTATCCTCTTCCCTGCTTTCAACCAGGATTGTAGGTACTCTTATTAAAAAAGAAAAAAGTCATCACATTTACTCTGATGTTTAGAAGCTCTTAAGGCACAGGCTATCCTCACAGTACATGAGTCAGTGACCCCTATTATTACTAATGGGACTTGAGGAAAATGTGTGTAGAGCTCGCAGTCCTAAAAGGCTAGAGTCATTCAGCTATTTGCTGTTACTTCTATAAGATAAAAGCTTGAAGATGCCCTTGCAAATAAAACCATTTATATAGAGGATTGCAAATAAGATGCCCAACATTCTGTGTACATGAGATGAAGTTCATATATGTTATAAATACATGTTTTGATTCAGTTTCTTAGTTCTTTCTCCCTTTTAGTGGGTAGTGTAGTTATAAGGGCTTTTCAGGTAGAAATGATCTTACCCATTGCCTTTTAGCAATAGAATTTTTATTTGTTTAGTTGACAAAGAAAGCATTTGGTAAGTAAGAATCCCATAGCATTTCTACAAGGATGAAATATTAACCAAAAAGGGAGAAATATTCCTTCTATGGAGCCACTGTCTGCACGTTTGGTCTGCTGAGGAATTTCACATGGCATAAGCTGAGCTCCTTTTGATTTTAGTACTCCAGATAGCACTTAAGAGTATTATACATATTTTATATCTGCAAAATAATTTTTAAAAGTGTTTTGTATAAACTCATATATTATATTTATCTACTGATATAATGGACAAGGGGGAATGGTTTTAAGCTCAAGGAGGGAAAGTTTAGATTGAATATCAGGGGGAAGTTCTTTACAGAGAAAGTGGTGAGGTGCTGGAACAGCCTGCCCGGAGATGCTGTGGATGCTCCATCCCTGGAGGTGTTCAAGGCCCGGTTGGGTGGAGCTCTGGGTAACCTGGTCTAGTACTAGATCTGGAGACTTGTAGCCCTGCCTGTGGGAGGGGAATTGGAACTTGATGATCCTTGGGGTCCCTTGCAATTCAAAACTTTCTATGATTCTATGAGTCTATGATATTCATTTTAAAATCTTCACTTCTGAGTATGATTAAGGGCATTTTGCAATATTCCTCTGAGAGAGAGTAAAACAATTAGATCTGTTTTGCAAAGATGAAAGGAGATGAATAAAATCAAAATAGTACCTAACAACTTTTCACAAAAGTTAGCTTTAGTCAGACATTTCCAGAACATGATCCAGTGTTTGAAGATAGATTTTAACCCCTGGAGTCTCTCTTTCTCTCTCTCTTTGGAATGTATGGAGATCCTGGGATGATTAATCCCCCTAGGGCATAGGTGTCCAACCATTTGGCTTGCCTGGCCCTCATTGAGTGAAGAGGAATTGTCTTGGGCTGCATATGAAATACACACTGTCATTAATGTATATAAGTAGCAAAAGTTATTTTTTATTAAAATATTTTTGAAAGATGAAAAAACCATAAAACTAGTGGGATTTTTGACCTTGTTTTATGGAAACCAATGCATCAGTCTGGTCTGATGGATTGCAATTCCTAGTGAGTTCTCAAGGTGTTTATCAGAAATTTTAGATGCAGTTTTACTCTTCCTGTGCTTCATCCTTGAAAATAGTTGTTCACACATATGTGTACTGCAAAAACAAGAAACAAACAAATTAACAAAAAAAAGAAAAATGATGTGAATAAGATGTGATTGTGAAGTGAGAGATATAATTCTCTGGTAAAATAGGGCTTGTAAAATCTAGTAAAAAGACATGAGGAAATTTTTTTAGTTGAATATCTCATTGCAATCCTTTATATTCAATTCGAATATTCCCAGGCAGTGTATTGACATCAACTGAAAATTAAGTAGCAAATATGCAATACAATTGATGATTTTTTCATCAATCTGGAGAACTATTCTCAAGTTCCTTTTTCAAAACAGAAAACATGCATTTTTCACTGTTCAAAGAACTGTGCCTAGCCGATGTATCAAAATGTATAAAATTTTTGCCATACCTTGAATTAGCACTGCACTTTGCACTCTCCACGCTCTGGTTTCAAGCCCAGACAGTGCTGATCACTCACTGATGTGTGGTTGTTGTTGAGCAATGGATGTGCACCCCAGGACAAGATGGGCCACTTGACAGGGCAGACCTGCCATATGATGGTGTTGGGTTGGTAGTGGACCATGGGTTGGGCATGCTTGGGTTAGGGCATCAGTATTATTTTTTAAAGATGAGTAGAGGTTTGTCTTATCAATTCACTGAAATTTCAGTTAACTGTGAATAAATAAATAAATAAATAAATAAATAGATAAATAAATAAATATTTTTTTCAAAAAAAAGTATCTGTAGTTCAGTACAAACTCAGGATTTGAATTACCAGGAGTTGAGAAATCTCTCCTTCTGAGTGTGTTATGTGCACACACAAATACTTTAACATATAGCAGCATATATGTAGTGTAGTCAACTGTCAAATGCTGAGTGGGAATGACCATGAGGGAAGATCAGAAAGATATGACAAAGGTAATCATCTAGGAATCCAGATCAGACCTATTTGACTAGAGGACTCATTCATTAATTAAAACATAATATAAATTTCTTAACTCTTGTGCTTTATCACAAAGTATTCTTCAGCCACCATGCACTGAGCAAGATCCCCAGCTCTTCTGTAATTCCTGGAGCACATATCATTTCCTGCTAGTCCTTGCCGCTAAGAATATGATCTAAATGTTTATTGAAAATTGTTACCTAATCTGAAATTATAGGTATGTGCTTTATTCATCATTAAGGCATAGAGTACACTCTAAATCCAAACTGAACTAATTTTCAATACTAGTAGAAAATTAACCCAAAAATATACTTACAGCAAATTTCTGCAGAAGGCTGAGTACATGTTGAATCAATGACTTCAATCACATAGTTGTTCTTTTATTCATTTAACAGAAAATGCAAACTTGATATTATCCAACCCAAGCCGACCAAGTGTCATGCCTTTTACAGACATCACCTCCTTGTTCTCAGTTATTTTGTTAGCTGAGATAACAAGTTTTTACTCCTTATGAATGAAGTCAATATCAGTAGAGGAGTCAGGAGTTAGACGTGATGATCCTCAAGTGTTCTTTCCAACTCACAATATTCCATGATTCTATGATTCTATACGATGACTAAAGAGGACACATATGGTTGAGGAATATGTACTATCACTTTTAAATAAAAGTGGTATTTGACATGATAGGCAGTAAGGATAGTAAGGATATCTAAAATAATTATATGAATATTAATGGGAAGTCTACATTCAAATGTTAATCTTGAATTAAAGCAAATAGTGTATGGGAATGAAGCATACTCAATCAAGCACAAGGCTACCTTTTCATTAACATTACTTTCTGAATATATTATGAAAACCAGAGACTGAGAAGAATGTTTTGCATCTGTTCCCATAGGTAGATTTGAGGAACCATCCCTTGGGATTCTTTCTCCTGCCACCAAAGCCCCAAATAACCTTTAGTGTTCAGCACGGGAATTTTTGTCACAGACAGCAGCTCACAGAAATGAATAATGACTCTGTCAAACTTACATTTTTTTTCCACATCCAGTCCCAGACTCTCCAACTTCATCCCAGACACATAAGCTTCCACCTCATCAACAGTCCTGGGATAAAAAATGCAGATCAATTAACATTGTAGGTTAACATTGCAAAACAGCTTTTTTAGAATCATAAATTTGTATTATCACCCCACAATAATTTTCCTGCTTTGACAAACATATTATGATTCATCAATATTGCTCTAATGAAATTTCACCTGTTTCAGTGCCTCCTACCTCCTCTTCATGCACTATTTTGTGCAACTTGAGCATCAGACTTTTAACATCAGTGGGAAGAAGCTAGCAAGAAACAACCATCATTTGGATTCTATATGAATGGCATAACAAGTGTGGAGTTTTTATCTTGCAGCAGACTACAGAAACAGTTAAAATTATCTGTACAATGATTTCTAAAATCAGATTTAATAAAAATGAATTTGACAGATGAGTCAGATCATTGGTCTGAGCTCGACTCTTGGTATATTGCTCAAGTTACCAGGATTGTACTTGCTTCTCAGATAGGAATTGCAGAGGTGATTTTCCAGTCACTTGGGAAGATGGGGAGGAAATACTGGAAATTCAGATGCATAAATATATTTGCAATAAATAACTACACATGCCTCATACAGGGGCTTCCCATATTACAAAATTTCCCAGTGCTTCACAGAAAATTAAGCTTTACTGATCTGCGTGGGACAAGCATCTTCTTCTAAGCTCTACACTTCTCTACCGCCTTCTCCTTTCTATTACATGTAGAGCATATTATGGAGATTATTTTCTCTAGTCAAACATTTTAAGAAAAAAATAAATATACCTCTCTTATGTCATAAGCATTAGAGTTCTGTTTGACACTATGGAACATTTAATGCAGAACCCTTCATGCTTTCCTTTGTAGCATATTTATTTTAGTAAAATTAGGGGGTGGGGAGACAAATTGCAGTAATAAGGGTCTGAAAGGTGTCTAAAACATAAGGCAAATAAAGTAATTTTCCAGTGAGTCTGTGATATTGCCATTTCCCTTAGCAGCACTGAGTCTCCTTCATAATAGAAGTTGCTGAGGGCTTAGAGTACTAGAAAATATAAAATACCTATGGGACATATTCCAGTACTGTACATTAAATTTGAGGATTTTACATGTGATAAAGTATGTCAGTGTTGCTTACAGGGAATTCCAGTGATACCTCAGCTTTCTTGGACTTATTATAAATCCTTTGTTGGAATTATTGCGGCTGGTTCAATAATTCAGATTAGCCCTCATGTTTATTAATGCACTACATCTGTGCAAACAACATGTCAAGCAGAGAGTTTATTGTAATTGCCTGAGCAAACAGAACCTGAAAGAAGCAATTTCCAGTTACAATGTGCTATGACAAGTAATGAGGTAATTGGCATTCTGTCCTGATTACTTCCACCTTCCTTTTCATCAGGTCTATATTGTGTGTGATAGATAGTTTTATAAGAAATGAAGGTGTTTGATAATATGGTCTGCTGCTGCTTAAGGTTAGTGATTAAAGACAATCATAATTTTCTCTCAGAGATCCTATTAGCTTTAACATTATTTATTCATATGTGTAAGATGTGGGCTCAGAATCTCTCTTTCAGTGCTATACATGCACTTAAAATGTAAACTCCACCACAATCCTACTGAATGCTAAATATCTTTGAGGTTTCCAAGCTCATATTACATGTCAACTTTTTATGATGAAATATGTGCTTAATCAGACCGATTAAGAAGAACTATTTCATGTCTATGGTTAAACATAAGCATTTTTGTTATAATACACATCTATTAATGCATGAGGGCTGCTCCAAAAGTAATGCCTCCTATTTTACTATGTTGGCCCAAAACCTCAGAAATGGCTTTTTGTGGTATAGCAGTAGAGTTTGAACCTTCCTGACAACATTCCATTACATCTTGTTTTGTGACAAATGGCACTATAGCACTAATGGCACTATGACAAAATGTTATCTGACATGGATGTGTCTACGAAACAAAGGTGTGTCATTGAATTCCTACATGTGAAAGAAATGGCGCCAGTTGACATTCATCCACACATGCTGAACATTTTTGGAGATTGAACAGTGGATGTGAGCACAGTGAGATGGTAAGCGGTGCTTTTCAGAAGTGGCAACAGCTCTGTGAAAGACAAGCCACATTCCAAACAGACATGCACAGCTGGTGCAGATTTTTACAAGCGCAGCATGCAAACTCTTGAAAATGCGTGGCTAATAGAGGTGAATATGTAGAAAAGCATTATGTAGCTGAGCATTTGCTTTATCAAATAGCCCAATGTGCTCTTTGTTTCTGTTGTAGTTTCCATGGAAGAAAATAGGAGGCATTACTTTTGGAGTGACCTATGTAATATTACAATTTCAGTGTAGCAATATTAACAAAATAGTGAAGGGTATGATCTATGATTTTAAAGAGAATGTCTTTTGGGGGGGAAGTTTAATGTTCCAGAAAAATAATTTTTGTTCACTAGCTTTTATATAATGTTTAGAATTATAGAATCATAGAATCATCGAGGTAGAAAAAGACCTCTAAGATCATTCAGTCTAAACGACCACATATCACCAATATTTCATGCTAAACAATTTCCCTCAGTACAATGTCTACATGTTTCTTGAATACCTCCATGGACAGTGACTCCATCACCTCCCTGGACAGCCCGTTCCAGTGCCTGACCACTCTGTTGGAGAAGTATTTTCTAACTTCCAACCTGAACCTCCCACAGCACAACTTGAGACCACTCCCGCTAGTTCTATTTCTAGTTACATGGGAGAAGAGGCCAACTCCCACATTATCACAACCTCCTTTCAGGTCTTTGTTGAGAGTGATAAGGTCACTCCTGAGTGTCCTCTTCTCCAGACTAAACAATCCTTGCTCTCTCAGCTGCTACTTTTAAGGTCTGTTTTCCAGACCCGTCATAGCTTTGTTGCCTTTCTCTGATCATGCTCCAGAGCCTCACTACAAGCCTTTCTTGTAGTGAAAACACAGTACTCAAGATGTGGCCTCACCAGTGCTGAGTATAGAGGGATGATCTTTTCCCTGCTTCTGCTGACAGTGATATTTCTGATACAAGCCAGGATGCCCTTGGCCCTATTGGTCACCTGGGCTCACTGCTGGCTCATGTTCAGCTGAGCATTGACCAGTACTGCCAGGTTTCCTCTACACAGTCTTCCAGCCACTCTACCCCACACGTGTAACATTGCCTGGGGTTCTTGCAGCCAAGACCTGCCACTTCATCTTGTTGAATTTCACACCACTGGCCTCAGCCCAGCCTTCCAGCCTGTTCAGATTGCTCTGTAGGGCCTTCCTAACCCCAGGCATCTAAAAACTTCCTGGTAAATTTGTGTCATCTGCAAACTTACTGAGGGTGCACTCAATGCCCTCTTCCAGGTCATCAAAAAAGATATTGCAGAGGACAAGCCCCAGTACTGACCCCTAGGGAACACCATTCATGCCTGGTGACCAGTTGGATTTAACTCCACTCACTCTCTAGGCCCGGACATCCAGCCAGTTCTTTACCCAGCGAAGAGCATATCTGTCCAAGACAAGGGCTGCCGGCCCATGGCCATTTGGTTTGTAAATATTTAAGAATTAAGAATTTGAATTATTTACCTTTTCTAATTAAGCATGTTCATGGAGTGCTGTCCTTGTGACAACAAGAACCAATAGAGATACAGTCGTAGTAAAAAAAAAATAAAATTGGACTCTAATTCAGAACAAGCACACAAAATTTCATTTTTATTAGGACATTTGTGCAACTAAGTAAGAGATGCAATTTAGGAATACACAAAAAATAAGCATATACATAGAAAGGTAGATGTACCTTTTCATTCAAGTTTGTAGTGTATGAATGTTGCTATCAGTGAAAAAGAGTTGGTGAAGAGTGCTTCTTCTCAGCACAGCTAAAAGTAATATTTATCCAAAAGGTACAAAAGCACTCCCATTTACAGCACTATAAGTGCCCTGTAACGCAGCATGATGGTGCAAGATCTCTCCTATATGGCCCTTATTGAATACTTCAGGTCATACAGTCAGCTGAAAGTAAAAAGAACATAAAGAAAAAATAATTAAGTCCAGAATTAAATATGTATATATATATATAAATATATATATATATATTCCAGGAAAACAGTTAATAACAGGAGTTACGATCAGTTGACTTGTCCTGTACATCATCTGCCATTTTGTAACAGTGTCTGATTTAGCAGCTTAACAAGCCAGAATTCTCCTCACAGTAGTCCTCTTACTCATCATGTTTAGCAGATGTAGTGAATGGTGGCAATATTTTAGTTCATTACTTTCCTCTAGAGAATTAACTAATGCCAATTTATTTCATATCTCCAGGAGTGTGGTATTATTCTAAGATTTGCTATTTTTTCTACCACTTCTTTGTATAGTAAACTTAACCCATTATATTCCATATTTGCTCCCTTTAATAAAAAAAAGTGGTGAACATCTGACCACTATATATAGTACTAATTATATTGGCTAAAATTTTTTTATACTGTAAACATAAACATCCTATGTTCTGCTAGATGTTTCCAGTTGCAACACTATGGTACTCAAGATTATGATTTTGGAATTCCGGTCCTATTTCACCAGTTCTTATGATGGTTGAATTCCTGATGTGAAGATAGTGATAGAAGATGAAAATGAGGTATGATATCCTTAAACATATCTGCAGCCAAAATACAGGAAGTAGAGAAACGTTAACAATCCCAGCTGTTTTCTGCAGACATGGTTAATAAGAAAGGTGCACTGATAAGTATAGCAGTTCAATAGCCCAAGAATGCAGTGTTTATAAGGATAAGAGATTTGTGTCATCAGCTGCTGGAAAAGCCAAGCTGTGCTGGTGTAAGCCTGACTAAGCCAAAAGAGTAGTAGTACGTGAAGCTGTAATACTCAAATAATAACCATCTTGATCTCTGACTCATGTTGGTTGTTTTATTTTTCAGTGTGTAATGGAAGCACAAGTTCTGGTCATCCAGACTATCCATGATAAATTGTCGCTGTACTCTATCAATGAAAATTTAGGAGAGAACAGTAGAGTTGTCAATTCCTAATTGTTCTGTTAATAAAAATGTGCAAGACTCTTCCATTAGCATAGCTGTTCTTGAACCACTGCACAACTTTACGTACTTCCACTGGGAACTGATCCTTTATGTTATCAAAAGCAGTAGGCATTTCCTCAATTGGTATGAAGGCTAAGGCTTGTAGGTAATGGAGCTTCAAATTGAATTCTGGATTAAATCCATGCTGAGTTGCCAATCCAGCACTTTGTGTTCTTTGCCAATAGCTTTGGCTCAAGTGAAAGAAGCAGGCTTTGTTCTAAACTGGTGCAAATTCCTTGGTTGCTGTGATTGTAGCTTGTTCAAAGTGAGTGATCACATATGTGAGTCTTAAGTAGAGCTGTGCAAAACTTGGCAGCTTGAGCGCACAAGGGGTTTGGTGAACCTTCATTTGGCTTGTGTGCTTATGGGTTGGAATTAGTGTTAGGAAAATTAAAGGATGAGGTGGGAGATTCACTGAATAGAAGCATCTCAAGAAATAAAATGAATTACAGGAAGACTTGTCTGAAGTAGATGTGAGGGACTGGAAAAATCATGTTTATTGTAATTTAAATACAGCTTTGTTGTTTAAAAACTTTTGCTATTATTCATATACAGAAATACTCAAGTATACAACCTTTTTCATTATTATTTTTATGGGAGTTAATCATCTATTGGAAATACAAAACATTTCTTGAAAGAACATTGACAGTGATTTACTGAACTGCACTGCTCATACTACATTTTATAATTTGCACATCTTTGCCAGAATGTTCTTAGTCATTATCTGTTTCAAATTCTTTTCAATTTAAGATCTACACATTAATAAATTCTGTGTAAGTAGTAGATGATGTTATATGATTCTCCTAAATAGCAGCCTTAACATCAAACAGGGTTGGAGTAGAATGGGATCTTTTAATGTTGTTTTTAATGTCTTCTTTCTCCTCCAATATTTCATAAGTGTGACAAAATGGTGGTAGTTAGAAATTCCTACCATGGATGGTGTGAACATTTTGGTAGACTGAAAAATATACTTCAGATACTTCATATAGCTAACATGTGGCACTATTTTCCTCATCTGCTCTAAATGTTGGCTTTAATTTCATAATTGCAATGATGATGAGACACCTTGATGCAAGTCAAGCTTTTCATGAATTACTGTGTTCTCCTTGGAAAGAAAATACGATACTACTACTGTCTCTCTTACAAGAACGGCTCTGAAAGTAATGCCTCCTATTTTATTGCACGGCCAGAGGTGAATGGTATCCTTCAGTAAACCAGAAGACAAAATACAGAAAAGTTAACAACACCAGCCTTTTTCCCCAGACACATTTAATTAGCAAGATGCAGTGGTAAGTACAGCAGTTCAATAACCCAAGAATGTACTGTTTACAAAGATAAAAGATATCAGAGGCAAGTGTTGGTGATATGACAGTAGAGGCTGAACTTTTCCACAAATATTCTGTTACATTTTGTTGCTCTGTGACAGGTGGCATCAGAGAGTACTCTGATAAAATGGTGTATGGCGTATGGCATCTGGCATAGAAATGCATATGAAGCAAAGGTGTGGAATTGAGTTCCTCTACGTGAAAGAAATTACATCTATTGACATTCATTACACCTATTGACATGCCTGCTGAATGTTGATAGAGACCAAACAACGGATGTAAGCACAGCCAGGTGATGGGTGGTGCATGTCAGCAATGGCAACAGGAATATGAAAGACGAGTCATATTCCAGATGGCCATGCACAACTGTCACCACAAAATAAAGAGCATCTTGATCAACTCATCCACAAGAATCAGCAGATCACAACTGGGAAACTCCATATGGAGCTGAATATCAGCTTCAGTGATTTGGAAATTATAGTGGCAGTTCTGGAAAATCCAAAAGTTTGCATCAAGTGAGTCCCACAGATGTTTGCACAGGAAATGAAGGAACACAGTATGCAAACTTGTTGGGAATCATTGAACTAATGCAAGGCTGAAGGGGACAGTTTCCTGGATTTAATTATTATTAACGATGAAACATGCCATCACCTCTATGAGCCAGGGTCAAAGCAGCAGTCCATGGAATGGTGCGAATTCCCCATTGAAGAAAAAGCTCAAGATGCTGCTTTCAGCAAGTAAAGAGATGTGCACAGACTTTTGGGACAGGAAAAGGGTGATCCTTCTGGATTTCCTGGAATCCAGACAAATCATTAACGTTGACCACTACATCATGATACTTACTAAGCTGAAGGCTCAAACACAAGATCAGGCCAGAGAAGAAAACATTTCTCTAGCAACATGATAGCACCAGGTCTTATACCACTGTGAAGAGAGCCGAGCACACTGCCAGTCATGGCTGAACTGTCATACAACATCCTTCACATAGTTCAGACTTTGTGCTTTCTGATTTCCATCTGTTCAGGGTGATGAATGTTGAACTGCGTCGGCAACATTTTCCTAGCAACGATGTCATTATTGCAGCTGTGAAAAAATAGATCACCTCCACAGGAGCAGATTTTATGAGAGCTGCACTCTTAGTCCTTACATGTGAAAATGCATTGCTAATAATGGCAATTATGCTGAAAAATAGCATTTCATAGTGTAGAGAATTCCTCAATTAAATAGTGTTATTGTGCTCTTTGCATCTGTAGTTTCTATGTAAATATATAGGCTACCAACTTGCTACTATTACCATTGTTTCTGTTTTTAAAATGTTAGAGGCAATTAATTGACTATCACTTTCAACTCAGTTTCTCTGTTCAGAATTTCCCTTGTGTCATTTTCAGTTGTTCTTAGTAAAGAAACCTTGACCAAGATAGCAGGATGACCATGAGTACTCCTGTGTATGACCACAGATTGCCACTCTGACAGTTGCAGATGGTGCACATGCAGCGGATGTTCTTAACTTCTCTAAAGAACCAGAGTTGCTCACTAAACAATCAAGGAACATATGAGTTTGTTTTAAATTGAAAAGGACATCAACTAATTGAAGGATGTTACTGTAAAGTAATATGCATGGAAATGCCATTGATGTGATGACATTATGATAAAGTGCATCTATATTTTCAAGAGAAAGTTTCAAGTTTCCAAAAGCAGTTGTGAAAAGTGTAGAACAAATGATAAAACAGACTTGGAAAATGTATGCTATCACCATCTGATGCTGACTCAGCAGGGGAAAACTTTCTCTGAGTTTTTCTGTAATCTGTGCTCCTGTATTTATGCATCTCATTTTTACAAGAGGAAATAGAGTGAAGCTCATGATGCTTATCAGCTCTTTGCACAATCACAGTCCTCAAGTTTTAGCCAGTTAATTTCCACAAAGACATGCAGCACAGGAATTGTGACAGAAATTGCAATTTATTTCTAAGGAGGTGTCATATGAAAGGGGCATACGGGGATGGAGAGATCCATGTCCACCAGCTCTACTGGTTATTCTTTTATTTGCCTAGAAACACAAACCAACAATCTAATAGGAAGAAAATACTTTCCGCTATCTTAAATGTTATAACACATTCCAGAAATTATTGTTATAAATGTAGCTGCAAAGGTCCTATTGTTAAGAATTTTATAGGCAAATTTTCCACACAGAAATGTATATTCACATATCTAATTTTGCATTCAAGAGAGGAGACTTGTTTGTTAGCTAATATACAGCTATTATTAAGTCCCATTAAATTTCTAGGCAGCTTCTAAACTAAGTTGAAACATACAGCTAAAGAACAAATAAGGAAGAATGTAACAGAACTGATATGAAGTACTGTTTCTCAAATAGGAAAATCCTAAAACATAATGGTTAATGATAGCTGAAGTTCTTTATTTTAGGCTTATCTTATTGCATTAACAGAGACAGTAGGCATTTTTATCTCTAATATAAAACACCATAGGATCATTCAGAAAACAATATAGATTATTGAAATTCTGCAGATTTTTACAGCAATTTCACAACAAAAGTTCCACAAGCTGCTCATATTTCATCCCTATCAGAACTTTATCAAGTAGTTTTAGTTAACTACATTTGAACTATATTTTTATGCACAAATGCCTACAAATAAATAGTGGTGCAAGAAAATAATAGGGTGAAAGTCATAATCAGCACCTCTGTTAGGAGGAACATGGTTTCATGAGGAAATAACTTAAAAGCTATTTTAAGAGAGAAATGATTGATGCCACTTACAAGAAAGTAATTTCTTTAGTTGAAATAATCACCATGATACATACCAAACATTCACCTTAGAAACTGTTCCCATTCACAAGATGACTTGAATGAAATTCATTTTTGTGACATAATTGGTCGAAGCGAGAAAGCAGTGAGCAAATGAATATTAAATTATTCTTAGTCAACAACTTTTTTTTTTTCTAAGAAACAGGATATAATTACCTATATATATGTATATATATATACATATGAAACACAAAGGTAGATGAGGAGTATCTTATATATTATTACAGAAAATTTGAAGATAATATTTTTATATGACATTTTAAAAATAAATCTTCTCTGTTTACAGTAGTGCTTATGTTTGAAGTTGTTAGTTCCTAAATATAAATTTAGCAATACCTTTCTTTCAGACACTATGCACTGAATTCTGTGCCATAGCTAAACTGCAGAGTATGTAGGTGATTCCTGCTAGGAAGAAGAAGAAATAAGTGATAGAGGTATGTATATCAAATGCATCATCAGATTTTCTTGTTCTCTTTTCTAGGCATGGGAAACCAATTTCCTTATATTTGTCTGCTTATAATCAAATGAGAAATTCACAATTTCTTGGAAAGTACTTTCTTTCATATTCTTGCAGATAAGCTTAATTTTCATCTTTTAAGTGAACACAATCATAAGAATCATAGAATCATACAATAACTTGGATTGAAAGTGACTTCTATGTTGCCCCGGTTCCAAGCCCCCTGCCCCTCACCAGCTCAGGTTGCCCAGGGCTCCATCCCGCTTGGCCTTGAACACCTCCAGGGATGGGACATCCACAGCTTCTCTGTGCCTGTGCTTAATCACCCTCTGAGTAAAAAACATATTCCTAACATCTAATATAAATTTCCCCTCTTTTAGTTTAAAACTGCCCCCCCTTGTCTTATCACCATCTGCTCATGTAAAAAATAAATTTCCCTCCTGTTTTTATAAACTTCATTTAAGTATTGGAAGGCCATGATGAGATCCACCCTGAGCCTTCTCTTCTCCAGGCTGAGCAAGCCCAGCTTCCTCAACCTTTCTTCATAGGAGAGGTTCTCCAGCCTGCTGATCATCTTCTCTGGTACTTCTCTGGACCCTCTCCAACAGCCCTACATCTTTGTTGTGCTGAGGTCCCCTGGACTGGATGCAGTACTGCAGGTGGTGCCTCACAAGGGCAGGGTAGAGGAGTACAGTTACCTCAGTCTCCCTGTTGGACACCCCTCTTTTGATGGAGCAGAGGCCTTCTGAGCTGCAAGTGCACACTGCTGGCTCATGTCTAGCTTTTATTCCACCAAGACCCCCAGGGTTGCTCTCAATGAATTCTTCGCCTAGTCTATGTGCACATACACAGGAGATTGCTCTGACCAAGGTGCAACACTCAGCTTTGTTGAATGTCATTAGGTTCCTGTGGATCCACTTTTCAAGTAGATCCTGGTCCCTTTGGGTGGCATTCCTTATTTCTATTGTATCAACTGCACCATTCAGCTTAGTATCATCAGCAAACTTGCTGAGGGTGAACTGGATCCCACTGCCTATGTCGTATATAAAGATGCTGAAGAGCACCAGTCCAACTGATTGTTTACGCAGATAGTAGCCCATCCTTCATAACCATGTCTCTCCAATTTAGAGATAAGGATGTGGTGTGGGACCATGTCAAAGGCCTTTCACAAGTCTGTATCAATGACACCTGTTGCCCTTACTTTGTCCACTGATGTCATCACTCCATCATAGAAGGCCACTGGATTGGTCAGTCATAACCTTCTCTTGATGAAGCCATGCTGGCTGCTTCAAAACTCCAATTGTAGCTTCCTTAATGATCTCTTCCGTACTGATGTGCACCAGGTACATTAACACTTCACTTCTTGTTGGTTTGCCTAACACCCGGACCAGGAAGTTGTCCACAACAGACTCTAGATAGCTTGCATTCCTCCCTGCTGCTTCCCCAGTTGACATCCAGGTGGTTGAAATCCCCCATTAAGATGAGGGCCTGTGAACATGATGCTTCTTGTAACTGAAGGAAGAAGTCTTCATCTGCAGGCTGTTTTTGAACAAGCAGTCTGTATTAGAACTCAACCACCAGATGTCCTTAATTTTAACCCACAAATTCTCAACCTGATCATGCCTGTTTTTACTTTTTAACACAGAGAGCAAGCCCCCATTCTAAAAAGCTTCATTATCATTATATTCATTATTATATTAATAAATTAATATTTAATACTAATGGAGTATTATGTACAAGTGATAGTGCTAGGGATAACAGTTTTAAACAAAACAAGAAAGTGGATTTAGATTATATATGAGGAAGAAATTCTTCACAAAAATGGTGGTAATGCACCAGAAGAGGTTGCTCAGAGAACTTGTGGATGCCTTATTCCTAGAAGTTCAGGGTCAGGCTGAATGGGGCTTTGGGAAACCTGTCTTACGGTTCTAAAAAATACTGATTTATTCAGTTTCTGAACGATATTAAGTATTTCAGTGAGCTAATGTGCCACATTCTTTTGCTAAAGATAAATGAAAACAAGTTTGTTGCTATTAGCATTTTAACCTGTTGTTGGCAGTAACAATGTAAACAATAATATAAGGGGTTTTTTTAGTACAGCACCTGTGTAGTCTTCTATAGACTTTAGACAATGGGATTTTGTGGAGTTAGTAAGATGTAGGATGACTTTACAGAGAAAGTTATTTAGGCCTTGAAGTTCTGAACATGTTTTATGCTTTTCCATTTCATGTATTACACAAGAAAGAGTATTAAATCTTAGTGTTACCATAGCTAGCACTTAATCACTATATTTTTTTTAAACCATAGTATTTCTTCAGCCTGATGTATTGCCTGTTAAGAGAGTTCATTTTCCAGAGAACTCACAATCTAACAAGTCATAATTGCCTGCTACCCAGAGCTCTTAACACAAGCTCTGTGATAAACTTTTTCCTTATAATTAACTACTCCAGGAGAAAGTGTTTGGCCTGGATATTATGAGAATTATTTCTCGTCTTCTTTCTGCATTATACTACTAATATATGGGCCCGAGAAACATCCCATCATCTTTCTATCATTCTGAAGAAGATATTGGTTCCATGAAAAATATTTTCTTCTTTCATTATCGAGGTGTGTCATATGTATATGGATACCAGTTGTTGCATGTTTTGATATAAACCAGTGGAACTAGTAAGTAAATCCAAAGCGCGTCTCTAAAAGTCTTTCAACAGAAAATCAAAAATTTGCAGGAAATAAGGCTGGAAATTATAACATAAAATTACCTTAATCTAGTTTTTCACAGTAAATATTTTCTGGGGGAAAAAAAGAAGAACAGCAAAAACATCTGTATTTTAAATAGCTAGAAAAGCTTTTTGAAAGTGTTTATCATGTCTCTCCTTTTTGTTGCTGAGATGTCCATACAAATTTTCTGAACTTCATTTACATTATGTATCTCATAATCTCTTTATTACAGTTCAGGACTAAGCAGTTTCATTTCAGGATACCCCTCTTTAATCTTGACTAAGACTACTCTTCATCCATGTCACTTTCTGACTTCCAATTCAGTGACTAATTTTGTATTTGTCTTAGTTTGTTTTTTGCCAAAACTTCTCTCCTTTCTACTCCAGCTTCAGTCCTTATGAAGAATTCAAAACAGTCATATTCAAAAACTGAAATGAATGCAATTTTAAAATCATTTTCACAATGTTTTATGTTTCCACAAACATTCTTGAGAGCAATATTTGATCACATAAAATGTCAAGAAAAAATAATTGTGACCATCACAAAGAAAATTAGAAATATCAGCAAATTTATAATTTTGACATAATCAACTTCTAGCATTTTCCTTTTGCAACTATTGCAATTTAAGATTCTATGTGAAAATTTTTAGCATTTAAGTTCACTATTTTTTTTTTAAACTAATATCTCTGAAACACCTAATGTATCACAGAATCACAGAATCACAGAATTGTAGGGGTTGGAAGGGACCTCCAGAGATCATCGAGTCCAACCGCCCTGCCAAAGCAGGTTCCCTACACCAGGTCACACAGGTAGGCATCCAGGCAGGTCTTGAACATCTCCAGAGAAGGAGACTCCACCACCTCCCTGGGCAGCCTGTTCCAGTGCTCCGTCACCTCACTGTAAAGAAGTTCTTACGCACATTTGTGCGGAACTTCCTATGCTGCAGTTTCCGGCCGTTTCCCCTTGTCCTGTCACCATTCACCACTGAAGAGTCCGGCCTCGCCATTCTGCCCCCCACACCTTAGATATTTATAGACCTGGATGTTGTTGGACTGACTCCAGTATATCAGTGTCTCTCTTGTATTACAACCTCCAGATATTAACCCACCAGGTGACTCACCAGAGCTAAACAGAGACTAAGAATCACTTCTCTCAACCTCCTAGTAATGCTTCCTAGAGCATACAAGGGGACTGTTAGCCTTCTTTGCCCCAGTGGCATGCTATTGGCTTTTGGTTAATCTGGTGTCCCCCAAGGCCCTCAGTAGTTTCTTTTATATTGAGCTGCTTTTCAGCCAGTCAGACCCTATATTTGTGTGTGAGGTTGTTCCTTCCCAGGTGCAGGACTTTGCAATTTCCCGTATTAAACTTCATGTGGTTCCTGTCAACCGATTTTTCTAGTTGTCCAGGTACTTCTAGATGGCAGCACAGCCTTCTGGTGAATCAGATACTGCTATAAATTGTCATCTGCAAATTTGCTGTGAGTGCTCTTTCAGCAAGAGCCATCATCCATTATCTAGATCATTAATGAAGAAGTTAAACTGGACTGAAATTATATTACTATACTGATATTATCAGTATTGACCCCTGAGCCAAAGTGTTAGTTACCTCCAACTAGACTTTGTGCCATTAATCACTACCCTCTGGCCCCCACCTGTCAACGGTTTACGGGCTGGTTTGGTCCAGTTCTGTGACCAGCAGGGAAGAGGGATCTGCGGATCCGTGCCTCCAGAAAAGGGAAACAGAGGACTCCAAAATAATTGAAAACAGCAGCAACAATCTGAGGTGGAACAAACTAATTTACTAAATACAGTATCAGCAAAATATAATGAGAGTGTGTGTCTGAGAGGTGGATAGGCCTCACCACAAAGCTGAGGTGAGAAGTGCAGTCCAGTTGAGCAGATGAAGAAAAGCAGACGGCGAAGAGCAGACAGAGGAGCGCAGGTGAAGAAGAGCAGGCAAAGAAGAGAGCATCAGGTGACACCTTGCACAGAGTTATATCTCCTTGCTGACCGCAAAGCCTCCTGGGTAAATGTAGTTTTTCTCCGTTGGACAGGCACTCAGAGCTTGAGCATCAGAAGTCAAACCCCTAGTGCATTACATGATGTTATGGTGTGGAATACTGATAACCAAAAATCATAAAACCATGACACCACCATTCTGTAAGTTTTCAATTCTCCTCAAGATCCAACTCAGCACTGAAAATTCCCAAACTGATGTTACAATTCTTATGCTTTACTTAGTTTTACCACTAGAATAAACAAACAAACAAACAAACAAACAAAAAAACAGAAAAAAAAGACTCTTTGATTAGCTTTATCACATTGCAGAACACAGAATATAGTTTGGCCCTAAGTACTCTGAAAATTGACTTTGTTGGTTTTCTTCTAGAATGTCCTAAAAAAATTAGTTTTCTAAAATAAGCTAAGATCAGGAAGTCTACAAGCTAAATATTAACTCCCAGGATACCCAGAACTGAGATTCATCTAACTGGAGAATAAACTTAGAAGGCAGAGTCATAGCATCACTCTGGGGAGTAGAAATGGAAAGTAGACTGGATTGTAATTATCAGCATTTTTGGTATTCCTATCTAAAGAAACATTAGCTAAATTATTTGCATGTAATTATTTCTTCCACAAGCTGTGTTTATGGTGGAAGAGTCCTCTTCTCAAATTGAGATATTATTAATCTAACTAGTTATAAAGACATTTTTGTTTTGATTTGGCTTCCAGGTTAGTTTGCTTTAATTGAGAAGAAGTAAATGGGAAGAGACATTAGCATCTATCAACAAATAAGTTAACTATTACACACTTAGGAATCTCTAATCAACACATAGGAAGAATCCTTATATCTTTGTCCATAACAGTAGCTGTAAAGCAAAATGCTGTCTGATTCTGGAGGTGCAATTCACTGGAGTGGCTGAGGACGAGAATAGATGGAAGACAGAAGAATTTTTCTACCACTGCTCCATAACAATGGATATTGTGGATTTTAATTTATCTAATCTAGTTTAAAAGATCGTCTTCAAATTTTGCAGAATGAATTTACTACTGATAACTTTACTTTGTGGTTTTTTTTTTTTTTTTTTTTTTTGTAATTTACTTCCATGAAAGCACTAAGATAGATATGTGTACATAATTTCTCATTTCACCAGCTAAAGTTTATAATCTCTCTCCTTTTTTTGGAAGATAAGTCATCATACCCCACAGATCTGAAGCATTTCCTGTAGATAAAAAATTAGAAAGAATACCATCCTTTTTGTAACTGTATTTTTTGCTCTGTGACTAACAACTTTTAGGGAAAGATATCATCACCTTGTCATTTGCTTTCACATAAAATAAGGTTTATCAATGCAGAAAAGCTCCATAGAATATAGAACTAAAGGAATATACGTATATTTTGGTAGGAGAGCTTCTATTCTAATATAACCATAAGAAGTTACAAACCTGTTTGACTGTAGAGGTCAACAACAGATAAGGCAAGAGTAGAAGAGGTTACAAGTAAGAAAACAATTTCTTAACTGAATCAATCCAAGCCTTAAAATCTTGCAGTTTTTGTAAGATTTAGGACAATTTGGTGAAGAACTAATTTTAAAAAAATGATTTTAAAATTAGCAACTGGATTGAATCTGCAGTTACCTGGGGGCAGTAATTACAGTGACCTTTCTTCCAGAGCTTTTAGGGTATTTTCTGGAAAATTTACAGTAAAAAAACAAATAAACAAGAAACAAATTGTGTTTGCTTTTGTTTTGTTTATTTACTTTAGAATGAGATTCAACTGAAATTCAGGTGAATTTCACATAAGATAGAAAGATTGAAACCTGGTAAAGAAAGCAACAAACTTCATGCCATGATATCATCTATTTCTAGCTAGTCGCATGTTGGAAAAGAGCAGAAAGAGTTGAATTCTAATACTTCACAGTTTTGAAGACTATGAAACCTCTAGCTCAAATATAAGAGGCCAGCACAGTCAAGATGAAAATCTGTAACAGTTTCTGCTTCACCCAGGGAGAAACTGCTGGATAGTCTGGCGGCTGACATGGCAGAAGCAGCTGAAAATGAACCTACTTTTCTCATTAGAAGGTGGATTGCAATATTTTGCAATTGCCCTTCCTCTCGTCTCTCTGATGCTTTACTGAAAAAAGTACACATGGATATTCATCAAAATTATCACTGGTATTATCTATAACATACTGCAAATAACAACCACTAGTATTATCATTGTACAAATTATGGTGGAAAGGTAACATATACAGAAAATAAGTAAATCCTCCAAATTGTAATCTTCTATTGGGTTTTAATCAAAAAACTCATCCAAAAAAGATAACAAATGGCAGTATTTGTGAATGATACATTCATGGTAGGAAAGAGAAAATCAAGAAAATCTAAAGACAAGATTCTACAGATCTTCTACGAGGGCTGCTGTGAAAGCAATACTCCTATTTTAATATGTTGGCCCGTGAACCCAGAGGTGGATGTTGGTAAGATGGCAACAAAGGTTGAACCTTCCTGCCAGTATTCCCTTGCATTTTGTTTGCCATGAGACAGTTGGCAGCAGAGGGACACTGATAAAATGGCATCTAACATAGAAGTGCAGACGAAGATGTGTGATTAAATTCCTCCATGTAGTAAAAACAGCACCCTTTGACATTTCTCAGTGCTTGCTGAACATTTATGGAGACCAAAGAGCAGAAGAGAGCAAAGTGGAGTGGTGAGTGTTGTGTCTCATTAGTGATGAAAGTGACATAAAAGACAAGCCATGTTCTGGGATGACCATTCAGATTTTTATGAGCGTGGAATGCAGGCTCTTAGTCTTCACAAAAGAAAATACATAGCTAGTAGTAGTGACTGTGTTAAAAAAAAATTGCGTTTTATAGCTGAGTTTGCTCTATCAAATGATGTTATTGTGCTCTTCGCATCTGTTGAAGTTTCCTTGGAAATAAATTGGAGGCATTATTTTCTAAGCAACATATGTGTACTATGCCTCATTTTGGGTTTTCAATCTAGTTGGTCCTAACTTTACTCATTTAGATAATAGCCTGATTTTTATTCTAATTTTCATGGGTAGAAAAGGCTCTTCAGCAGGAAAGTACCCAAAAACATTTTGTTTATCTTAGGAAAAACTGAAGAAAAGGAGAACAGAACCAACTGAGATTGAAACAGAAAAAAAAAGCAGGATCCTAATTATTTAAATGTAAGGCTTCTAATGAATTACTTTTTTAAAAAAAATTCATTTTCTATGATACTCTTTCTCATTATTCACCATCTTTTCATATTGTAAGCTCTGGAGGTAAGATCTATGCATCCACATATATTTGTAAAGCACTTTGCACTCACTGTACTTAATGCAACCACTAAAAGCCAATACAGTATAAAATATTAGCCCTTCAGTTATATTAAATCAGAATGGTTCACTTAACTCCCCTCTCCATTTTGCTTTCTGTGAAGGGTACCAATTAAAGTAGAATGAAGAGGAAAAAAAAAATAGTAATATGTTAAATGATGGGGGGTTGGTATCATCTACACTAGTTTCACTCCAGTTAAATTTCTGCTTCATGGTGTTGCACATTGCTTTTCTGCACACAACTGAAGTTAAAGTTAAGACAGCAAAATGAATTGAAAGAGGTTAGTAAAATTATAGGCTATTTTCTTCCTTGCTACTTCCTCACAGTTTTCTAGAAATAGAGAAGAACATCCCATAATAGTGCCTGGATCTCAATTGACCTGCAAATGCACAGAGTATACAGAAAGCTTTCTTCTTAGAGTTCTTGTTTGTTTGTTTTATAACACTGTGTAAAACATAAGCTTTACAGGAAAAAATCCGAATAAAATGAAAACTAAAGTTGGAAAGAGAGAGTGAGAAGGATATTGGGAGAGATCTGCTGCCATTTCTACCCAAGAGGGCAGGAACTCTGCAGAGTTCCCTCTCAGTTTTTCAAGTCTCACAGGTAAGACTTTGAGAGCTTCTCAGAAGTGTTATTTTTAGAAGGAGTGAGTCACACCCATCTTCTGAAAAAGCAAATTATTTTTGATTGCTGAAAATCACTATTCTTCTTGAATATCTTAAGGGTATACTAATTGCCTACAGATAAAGATATATTAATTATCTACTGATAAACTCTTCTTTAAAAATGTTGAGTTCCGATAGCAAGCACTTGAAGATAATTAAGAACTTGGGATAATTGAGAAATGTAGGGCACATCCACACACACTTCACTTAAGGTTATTCAAGCTAGTCCCAGAAGGGAGGATATATGTATGCCACACAAGTATACCAGCTCGTCTATAGGAAGTAGGATAGCTATCGAATGTGATATTTGCACTGGGACTAATTAGGTCATTTCATTTTCATATCATGATTGTTTCTAGTTCCAGAGCCAGCTGTGTGTCTTTTCACACTGCAGTTTTGTCCACTATAGACATATCCTTAAAGTTATTGCGCACACTTAGTGCTTTTCCCTTACGTGTGCATGCTGTAAACTGAATGATTTAGGACTCCTGATGGAACACAGCACGCAATATTTCATAAACCTACATAAATTTGGCTATTCTTTATTTGAGGTTTCCTAACTTTAAATGTCTGATTTTTTTGCCATTTGATTTCTGAAGAAAGGAGGAAACTGAAATGTGTTTTTATATGGTTGTGACAAGCTTTCATTTTGTGCTTTATTAAGTGTTTGAACTACAACCTACACAGCTGAGACTGCTGTTCCTGTAGTAGGAGACAATTATTAACTCAACAGGGAATAGTCAAACCGATCACTTCTGATAGTGGGTTTTGGAGGGACCTTAGCACAGGCTGACTTCAGCTTCCTATCACAGAAGATTTTGGCCCAGGTGTGAGAAAAGAATAATTTGGGTTATCTCGGTGGTAAGAAAAGTAAACGTGAAAACAGATTAGAAAACAGATTGCTGAATTATGGCTGGCAGAAGACAGTGCCTTAATTTTTTCCTAAAGAATGATTTCAGAAAGATGCTTAAACAATTATTTGAGTTTTATTTCTTTTTGAACACTCTCAGGCAAAGAGCATGTTTTCTGTTACACTACTGCAATACCTAAAAATTGTTGCTGACTATACTGTAGAGCAATATGTAAAAAAAAATTTTTTTAAAAGTAAAACTACTGTGAAAGGGTGAGAAAAATTATATTCAGGGATTTCAGGTGTGCACAAGTTTTTTCCTACTCTGAAGTTCGGGATTTTACCCCAAAGAAATTTCTTAGGAAAAAAAAAATTGTAATGACAACATAAAAAAAAAAAAGAAAAGAAAAGAAAAAGTGATTTTTTCGTAAATACACATTGCCTTTTTTCAGAGTTAGCCTGAAAAACTGAGTGTTTGTATCTCCCATGACTGAACTATGAGTAATTGCACATATAATTGAACTGCAAAACATAATTCTTCTGATTAGAAACGTACTGATTTCAGCTTGGCTTTCTAGTTTGAAACTGATCTACTACCACAGATTTGTAGCTTTACATGATCTATTGAGACAGATTTCTATTGGTTTCTTTATGAAAAATAAATTTGGGCAATTCACAAATACTTCATTCCATTAAAGTTTAATTCCATTAAAATATTGCTATGGTTCTGAAATGATAAATGTGACAGTGACAAGCTTGATTCATGCCTGGGATACATAGTTTTACCAGTCATGTATTTGAAAGCAGACCTTTCAGATAAGAAAAGAAAGATAAGATATATATGTATACACATATATATTTTTTCTGGAGATCAGTTGCAGGCACAGAAAGCACATATGCCTTTGTGAAATGTGAGTCAGTCTGTTCAGTACAAACAGAGCTTCTGTTTGGGAGAAGGTGGTATGTCCATGATGCCCAGACTACACATTAAAGCCATCAACAAGCCGTAGAAACTTAAGAAAAGACAAAAACAAAATCACTGCTTACTTTCTCTTGAACCTGAACCCAAATTTGGCAACTTTTTTAGAACAGGTATAACATATATTCTCTGTCTTCCTTTGCAATATGGACTTCATGGGTTTTTCTCAAAGTCATAATTTTCATCATTCTCAGATGGCTTGTTTAACCTGTATTTCACTAGGCACAGTAGAGGAAAAACATAGAATGTTAGATGCAGCAGTGATATCATCCCAGACCTCTGCACAAGTAGCAAGGCAGGGTCAAAGATATTTAGTAAAATGATAATAATAATAATAATAAATAATTAGGTACCCTGTGTGCCTTGAGACTTAACTGGTATTTTTAGCATCTTAAACCATGTATGTTGAGAAGAAGAATAATTATAGTAGCAAAATTCCCTTTGCAAGTCATGCTTTCTAATGGAGAAATGATGAGGCAAAACCATGGGTGTAAGATTATTGGAACTTTTAGATTAAACTACACAATGAAAAAAAAAAACAACCCACATTTCTGTAACAGAAAGAAATAAAACTTTCCAAAACTGTCCAGATCTACTCAAAATCTGAAAGAAATGTTCCTGAAATAAGAAGCAACTTTTTTTTAATCTAGATATAATAACATAAGGATTTTTCTGGAGTACATGTATTTTTAAAGAACAACTGATACATAAATTTTGAAAAAAAAGCACTTGTAAGGTATGTTTAATTAACTCTATGTGATTCCAACCCATCAACTAAATGGTTCAAATATTTTCACTATGTTAAATGTAAATAAGTGTGGAGTAGTTTCATAAATTCAACATAATTTTTATTGTCTGAAAGGTTGTTCTACTGATTTTCCAATTGGAGTAATTAAAGCTCTATCAACATTTTAATAAATCTTTTTATTATTTTTGATACACATAAATATACAGAAGTCATAAATATGAAAAAATAAAGAAAAAAAATGATTCTGAAGAAAATACAAATCATGGTTTATAGCACCAAAGATAACCTACATTTCTATAGCACTTTCCATTCAGTTGTCTCCAAGTATTTTATAAATATTAGCTTATAAATATCAAGATTTCTGAGAGAATAACTGACATTAACATCTCCATTTAAGCTGGCTTTTAGGATGCTGGCTTTTAACATTTAGGATGCTTGTTTGGAGAGGGAAGATCAAGGAGGAGTGAACTATCCCTATGAAACTCTGGACACTCAAAAAAGGAAAAGCCTATTTTTGTCATTGATTTCCTCAAACATTTCCTGAATCTTTGAAAGACAAGAAGATTTTCATCTTAACTGTGTCAGAAAAATAATATAATTGAAGACAACAAATTTTCAGCCTCATTTACTATCAAACCAATCGTTCTTTCTTTGTGTTCTTATTAGAGTTTAAACATCACTCCGTGGTAACAGTAGATCAAGTTCTGCTATTCCAGCTCTCAGCAGGATCTTTTAGCCCTTGAGGATGTCCACAGTTTGCAGTTTCAATCTCTCTGCGTTCTATGCAGCAGAAACTCTTGTCCAAGGAAGCTCTCTTTATCTATGTGTTAGCCTCATTCTGCCACTAATAATATGATTCTGCCACCAATAATATGACACATTGTCCTCTCCCTGTCTTTTCAGACTCTGTAGAAACATATCACACCTTCTTTATTTCAGATTTTAACACTGTATTAAACAGAACATGAATAATAAAACTGTAATGTTCTCCGTATGTCCTGAAAGGGTGATAGTTTGATTCATCTTCCTCTCTGAATGCAAAGGGCTTGTTGAGAGAATAATGACATTTTAGAATATCAGTATAATTATCTCAACGGACACACTAGCAGATATTTCTTTTTAATTAATATTATTTCCAAAAAACGAAATAGAAACAAGAGTTGATGAAGGAAAATAGGAATGCTCTGTACAGAAATATGAATTTGTGTTTACTAGTCATGCATTACATCAACAGACATAAATAAGTACTGATCCAGTAGTCATTTCAAGACTGTTTAACACATATCTATACTATAATGCCAAGGAAGCTTTTTGGTTTCGGAAATTAAATAAGCCCTGATAATTTTAATTCACCAGTCTCTTATGATATTTTTTAGTATGATATTTTCATTTGATACACTGTTTAAGAATATTCTGTTAAATAAGTAATGTTTACAAGAATTTATCTCAGTCCCTGCAGGGATAATAGAACATTACAACAGCTGACTCACAGAGTAAGCTCTCAACTTTTAACTCCTTTTCTGATCTAAAAATCAGCTTGCCTTTCTAGCAGCACTGATATATTTATTCAACATAGATCAAACAACAGGGTGTAGTAAGATGACAAGATAAAAATCAGAGAGGTTGGTAGGCTAGAGAGGACACTAAAATCTCCAGAAAGAGGATCAAGGATAGGAAACTTCTGTAACAGAATGTTTCACAACTGTTTGCCAGGATCTTTATGCTATCAAACTATTATATTGAGTAGTCTTGTTTTGTTCTTCTTTCTGTTTCTCTTGATGGTGGTATTGTGCTAGGTTTGTCTGTCTGTGTGTTTTTGTGTTTAGTTGTTGTTTTTGTTTGTTTGTTTGTTTGTTGTTGTTGCTGTTTTTTGTTTTTGTTTTTTTTTATTTTTGTGTCCTGTGGTTTTGTGAAAGTTCTGCAATGCCAGGGGCTTCAAGAGCTCTGCAAGAATTAAGAACACTATCTACAGATATAAGTCAGGGTGTCTTCTTCACCAACTCTCCATTTCTATGATTCATAGAATCACAGAATCATAGAATCATAGAATCATACAATAATTAAGGTTGGAAAAGACCATTAAGATCACCTAGTCCAACAACCAACCCATCTCCACCTGCACACTATAGCATTTTTAAACCAAATGGTCCTTAAGGTCCATCCCATTCCTTCCAACCTAAAATTTGATTCACTCATACTATATAATCATAGAATTACAGAATGGTTTGGGTTGGAAGGGACCTCAAAACCCATGCCACCCCACCCCCTGCCATGGGCAGGGCTGCCCCCCACCAACTCAGCCTGCCCAGGGCCCCATCCAACCTGACCTTGAGTGCCTGCAGGGATGGGGAACCACAGCAACTGGGCAGCTGTGCCAGCACCTCACCACCCTCTGAGTAACATCTAATCTAAAACTCCCTTCATTTAATTTAAATCTATTCCCTGTTCTCTTAACACTATCAGGCCATTTAAAAAGATGGCATCTCTCCTGTTTATAAGATCCCCTCAAGTACTAGAAGGCCACAGTGAGGTCTCACCTTCTCTTCTCCAGATCTAGGAAGATCAGCTTTCAAAAACTTACTTTAGAGGAATAATAATCAGTCACACTGGACTCAAGTATCACTTTTCATCCCCATACCTACAAGACTATACATAAACAAACATCTTGACATTGACTGATGATGGCTTCTAAGTATGAAAGATCATGAATTTCTATCTTACCTGTTTCCTTCTCTTTCATAGAAGCTCTGATTACTGGCTATGAAATTCGCCTAAATAAAGATTGTATGTGGTGAAAATTTTACACCTTTAGTTCGAAAGAAGAATTTGTTGATGCTATTGTACCAGTCTTACCACTGTGGCACAGCAAATCCACTCAGGAAAGAAAAAAATATGTAATAATAATAACAATAATAATGATAATACTGCAGTGAGAAAAATAAAATTGGAAAGAGACCTGTTGTAATGTGCAGCCCAGATAGGCTGGTGAAGGTTTCTTGTCAGGTTTCTGAACCCAGAGAGTCCTGGATTCAAATGTACTTTCTGCAAGACCTGACTGCAAGTCTCTCTTTTTAGAAGGTTGGTGGGTGATTCAATGTGGGGGTAGGAGGGCTCTAAACTGCTTCGCCTTCAGACCTCCTGACTAGGTTTGCCTCTAGTTCTGAAAAGAAAGGAGATTTTTTGCCAAATTTTCTAACCCAAGTACCTGCATTGTTACACGCTTAGCGCTGACATGCAAATACTGACTCTCATACATATGTATGAATATGTCAGTGTCGGTCTTCAGCCGTGGATAGCTGTATGCTTGACTGGCATGTGTGTTGCTGATTACTTGATTCTTGGATTCCAATGATTTCTTGAGACAGCTGAAACCCCAATTTTTTGCATTCTGTTTATTTAGTGAAATATCAGAAAGGAACAGAAAAGAAAAGAAATAAAAAGGATAGAAAAAGAGAGGAGAAGGCAAAGGTTGATTTAAGTTTGGAGTTTGTTTTTCAAGGTTTTTTTTTTTTTTCCCCTTTGGCTATGATGTTTTCTCTTAAGCTGTGTTTCAGCTTGCAGCAAGTGGTTGGCCACCCCTACCCTTCTGGTTCCTTGCTTTCTTTTACACTCTTCCAGAACATGTTTCATGCCTTCCTTCTTTCTTGTTTAGACTAAATTAGCCAATGAGCAACCTGACCCAGCTGCTTAGCTGTTCCCTGATCTGCATTTTACTTCTTAATGAGCTCAGAGTGACAAGCTATTTAGGCTGCTCGTTCCAGCATCAGCTCTGACTCCATCTGTAACTTTAGTGCCACTTCTTTGTCAGCAATGCCAATTACAAATGTGTGCCTTTCTAATTTACAGCACTCTAGTTATAACGCCCACGCTGTGCTCCGTGTGTTCTCTCTTTGCTTCTTCTGTTTGTAGTCACCTGAGCAGACCTTCTGATTGTCAGAGCAAGGGTCTGCTACATGGCTGGCATTGATCAGCTATCTATAGCACCATATACAATTTGGCACCATGCAGATCATTTGCTCCCTTTCATCTGCCCTGAATTTGGAAAGCTTAAACGGTTCACACGGGGTTCTACGAACCTGTCTGTGCATTGATCCTTCTGTGAACTGGCAATCCTGAAGCAAATGTGTTCCCTCACATATGATACTGCAATATGGGAAAAAGAATTACTTACTATGCATCTGTAGGGCTATATTATATTTTTCTTGGCGTCCCCTGCATTCATCTGCAGAAAAATTTTAAATATGTTCCTCTTTTGCCCATGAGCAATAACTAGAACTTTATTCATTCCTTTGTGTGTATTGTTAAAAATGCAGAACCTCCTGAAGTCTCTCTTCAGGCAAATACAATAGCAGCAAGAAGTCTCCATTTTCAGTACTTTATAATATAGTCTACCGAGCAGCTGAAGACAGATTCACTCTTCTCTCTAGCTGTTGTTACTGGGCGTGCATGCTTTTTTGACCATTTAGTATTCTCAGAAGTTAAATTCACATTTAGAAAGATGTTTTGGAAGATACTCAAAAAGGAGTCTTTTTGGCTCATTAGAATCTCAAAGAGATGTTCCCCAGACTTAATGGCAAGTTTATTTTTAATTACTTGAAAGAGAAAACTGCTGCACAATATTTATAATCTATTTTTGTGGTATCTTTTTTTGCTTGTTTGCTTTGTTTTGCTTTTTTGTTTTCTTTTGTTTTGCTTTTATATATCTTCATGATTCCAGTGCTTTTCCAGTTGTCTGGGAGCATAAAGACCATTATTAACTCTTGTCATGCTGCATAATTGAAGAACAACTTCAGACCTTGTATTTTTGTCATCTGATACTTTAGACTGAGCGTGTTTTCTTCCACTAATTTTATTGCTCCATTTTCCAACCATTTTTTAGAAAAAGTTGGAAACTCTCAATATCCATATCAGCATAAGGATTGAGGGAACTCCCAGTAAATGTTGAACATCAAGTGGAACTAGGTATATATTTGTTAAGGCAAGGCAAGCTACATTTCTTTCATCAGATACTATATGGTGTTTTCAGCTGAAATTAGTGGCCAGTGGTCAAGGCATTCCTAAAATGATTAAATCCTTTATCTCCCATGGACAGAGGGAGCACAATTTGATTTTGTAGTACAAAGAAGCAGAAAAGTTAAAAACTTATCATCAAGTTCTAAACTATTCTTTTCTATTCAGGTAAAATTGTTGCTTAAATTTTTAAAACATTTTAAAAGATGTTTTTCGCATTCACATAACTAACTGTTACGAACTGCAAGACAGAAATAGTTGTATTAGAAATTTTAGCTCTTGAATCTCTAAAGTTGTCTATGTAAAACTGCTGTGTTTGAATAACCACGCTTAACAAGGCTGTATATAGATTGATTTTTAAACATTTATCATCTGTTTCATAAAACTATTCACACCATAAGTCAGTTTTGCAGGGGAGAAAGATAGCGATGGATGAACTGTTTAACATTTCGAGCAGTTAAGTGAACTATGCAAAATGCTTAAATTATTAAAAATATTATCAATTTTTTACGTCTTATGAGAAATTATTCTCCAAATGCTTCTGCAAAGGGAAGGTATACGGGGAAAACTACGAAGGCTAGCGTAACTGTGGTTCATGCAGTGAGCAATGTGTCTAGTTTCTTATATTAAACAAGTATAGAAAGCCTAAGTGATGTCAATAGACAAACCTGTGACCTTTAAGTTTTAATACTGTAGGATTCAGTTTGTTTATCTCTCTGTTGAAGATTTCTCTCTGAGAGGCCAGAAAAGCCATGAAAATTATGGCTGTAATACTAAAATATTATTATTAAAATGGGTATTTGTGCCTCATAAACTTACAGCTGCTTTCTTCCTCCTGTTTTGAGTATTTCAGGCTCTCTTGAAAAAGAGGAATTACAGTAGTTTCAGTGTCTACATGAGTGTCTACATGAGTAGTTTCACATATTTTCTACATGAGAAACTGATTATAAGTTTTGCAGCTAATAACTTACCTTAAATTAGTGAGGAATTCTAATCATATGCAAGAAGTAAATAGATTCAACTGGCTTTTTTTAAAGTCTAGTGCTAACAGGAATAAAGCACTTTATTTTAGGTATATTATTTAAAATGCAATAAGGAGATGAGATTCTGATCAGAGTGTGTTTTCTGCTCTTGTCCTTCCCCTCTGTCTCTCTTTTAGGGAACACGCTGGGGGTGTGCTGGAGGGAATAGTGCAGAGGAGTATGGATTGTGTTGTGCCATGGCTGTCCTTCAGCTGGTGAATCAACTACAGGGCATGATTAGAAGCTGGCAAAACTTAGAGTAGCCCTGAGGCTGCTCAAAATTACACTGGGGCAGAACAGTCCCCACGTTGGCCTCAGGAGCTGGGACTGCCTTTGTCACCATCTTCCATTCCTGCACTGAGAACACCTTAGGCAAGGAAGGAAAATGTAGCAAGTGAACAGATCTAGAGAATTATGAATATGACATTTTTAAGTAGCCACTTCTACAATTCATAGAATCAAGATTTCCTCATTAATTTGCATTGATATTACATCAGCTGAAGAACTGCTGTGTCAAGATAGATCATTGTTTCCCAGCCTTATATTTCTATATTTATTAATTTATTGGGCTGTATATTTATTTATTGGTCTCAAATTAATAAATTAACTCCACACAGTAATATTTTAACTCAGCTTCCTGTATTACATAGGTCATTGAATTTCACCCTGTAATTTCTGCATTGAACCCTATGACTTGTCACTGAGCTAGAACATACCTTTTTCAAAGCTATCCAATATTGATTTAAGGACTTCCTCTGAACGAGAATCTACAATGCCCCTCAGTAATTTGTTCTAATGATTAATTATCCTCAGTGTTAATACTGTGCATCTTATTTTAAATACCCCTCTCTTGCAATTCAGCACATTTTCAATGGTCAAGACAGGAGAGTTTTTACAGTGTTCTATGAAAAGCCGTGCAGCACCAGTCTACCTGAAGCAAATGTATTGTCACCCTCTTATTGCTCCCTTCCAGAGGTAATGATGCATCAATAATCTTGTGAAGACCCCTGAGTACTACTGACATACCTGTAAATAACAAGCATGGCATAAAAGCTGATCTTCACCTCCTGATGACTGCCAGTCAAATACCCACTTTATAAGATGTGCTTGCCACACTGGTCAGAGGGGCTAAGCTGACAGGTGCTTTTATTCCTTGGCCTGTACATAGCACCATAAAGGAAGGAGGAGTGAATTTCCTCATTGTCAGTGTATCTGAAAATATTGTAATTATGCTGGTCTGTTCACAGAACAAAGTGTTAGTCGGATTGGAATTTTTCATACATTTTGTAAAAGCTAACATGGTGTTGGAGGTGGCTGGAGGATATCAGTCTCTCTCCTTAATTATATAACATAAACTATTGCTAAAAGAAAATCAAAACCTTTGCTTACTTGGAGGCTAACTAATGCTGTCAGAATAGCCGGTGGCAAAGAAATGGTTGCATTGCCTTTAGTGCAGGATAAAATATTCTTGAATGAAACAGTACAGTTGGTACACGTTTTTCTCTTCACTTCTTCATCTCCAAATGTGCTTTAGTCTTAACCTAGAGGGACCACCTGTGAGTAAGAGGCTGGTTTAGTCTCCATGCTTATTCACTCCTTGGTCTCTCTGCTGAGACTGTCAAGCTAAGAATGCCAATTAGTTCAGCATTAACAAGCCTCTTTATGTGTTCTATTGGGCCTAAGAATTGACAGCTTCAATTCTGAATTTCCTTGGTTATGTGGATTTATGTTAAATTCTTGTTTCTCATGAAAATGCTGTCAAGCCACTGGTCGGGCTGTAACTAATTGTTTCAGAATTAGGAGTGGGCATAAATCAAAATCTGGACTGGTTATGCCTGGACTCAGCTACATCATCAAATCTAAACTGTACAATTCATGCTCAACTGTCCTTGCCGCAATCCTCTGAAATAAATTGTTTTGTCTAAAATTGTGAAGGGACGCAGTTTTGTATTGGTGATTGTACATGGGCCTGCAGAAGCAAAGAATGGGGTTTCCAGCAAACTCTGCGCAAGGACCAACTTTGAGAATGGAAAGAGTTTTGATGTGTGGTATAGAGGCATATTTAATCCGTGGTATAGACTTCTTTGTACTTGTAAATTGCTATTAGCCCTCATCCATCAAAGTACTCCAAGTGCTGACTGCTTCTAGGCTGCATTGTGCTTTCTCTTGCATTACATTTTAGGAAGAGATTTTGGAAAATCATGCAGCCCCACTCTACAGTTTTCATCTCTTAAAAAGTATTCCATCATGATGACTAAAAAGGAAAAGAAAAAGAAAAAAAAAAAGTCTGTGTATCATAACCCACATCTGTATCTGGGATATTTTTATTGCTTCCCTGTCTCTATCTATCCTATTGAGAATTTTTACTAGATGTGACTTATATTTAATGGACTTATATAATATAGGACTTATATTTTTATGTCATTGCTGGAGCATAAGTTGGTAGTCTACATCCCCATGTTCTGCAGTAACACTGATATGTAATAATCCATATACACCTGCAAAGAAAACAAAATTAGAATGATTGTTTCTAGCTCTGCTTTCTCATGGACTATATGACAGTAGTCAATATGCCTGAAAAATGTATCCAGATATGTTTTTTATAGCCCCATTGCATTAGTCAGCTTCCATTAATAAATCAGATGCAAGTTGTGACATGTTGTTAATCTGATCACTAATAACCTGCTCAAATTGCAAATCTATGTCAGCAGGTTGGTGTTGATTAAGTCGTAGTCACCACTAACATATTGTTTTAAATGACTGATAAATTTTATTTGCTGCAGTGATAGACTACCTGCTCTGTGTTGTTTCTGTCGTTGTTGTAGATTTTTTCCCTCTCCCCTTGTAAGCTTAGGGGAGCAAAAAAAAAAAAAAAAAAAAAAAAAAAAAAAACCACAAATGGCCCTGAGGTGGTCCTCTATAGGCCTTTCTCTCCCTCTGTTTGCTGCAAAGAGAGCTGGTAGCCACTAGAGGGGAGGAGACTGCCGGCTTTCCCCAGCGCTTCCCGCTACAGCTTGAAGGTGCAGAAGCTGTCACAAGACTGGTTGCCCAACGAAATGGTTTTTAATATGTTATGAAGGTTAGTAAAACATGAAATAAAATAATGTTTTTCCTCCTGCCCCCACTCCCCTTAATGAGCTTGAACAATTAATATCTTGGCTCACAAGATCTCTTTGGAGCGTTGGCATTTCAGGTGATGGCTGGGGGAGGGAAAATCCTGCGGTAACAAACATTTAAAATGTTGCATTTGAAGGTAATGTGTTAAATCTTTTGAAAGCAAATGTGGTATTTTCTGTGCAATGGCAGTGGCAGGTTAGAGTGCGGAATGAGGAATTGCAAATGTTTATTTCCTCAGTGAAATGAGAAGTTTAGATTTTGTGTGTTCAAAGTTTCCAACCATTCTATCCATTCCCTTGCCCTCCTCCCCCCTCCTCGAGAAACTCCTGGTGATGAAGAAATGACTGAAGTAGAGGAAAACTTAAGCATCGTTCTCATGAACTTTTTGTATCGTGTAAGCTGCGATATTCGTAACTAAATCTAATCCAGAATAGCAGAAATGCCCAGGTTATAATCTGTAGATGTATAAATATATATTTCTGTGCCTTTATTGATATGGTCTGACCTTCTTATTTTATTTTTTAAAACAGAGTAAAATTCTTGGTATTGTTAAAGAGCTATAATGTAGAACTGTAGCTTGTTACACTTACTCTCCTGAGTGTAATTGCACTAAGATCATTCAGTTTCCATTTGGAAAGCCAGTGGCAATTACTGGAATACAATGTATCATGCATTTGCTCACTGGATATAAAACGTATATACTAATTCGCAATAAAATGTAACAGCTGTCAGTGCATTTTCTGCTCTGTTACTTCAATAAATTGGAACTCTGACTAGAAAATGGGAATATTGCATTTTTACACACTCCATAATGTGTTTGCTTTTTGCAAATACAATTTATTTTTTTCATGACAAAAATTGTGGTTTGTTATTACTGCTAGTGGATAAATATTCTTATATCAGAATGAATTACACATGGTATCTGTAAAGAAGTAGTAATATTTTCTGCTTTTTATTGTAGCCTGTCTCCAGTAAACAAAATGCACTTAACCTACTTCTGTCACATACAGGGTGTATTTTTTTAGCGTTGCAGTGGTTGGGGGATGGGGGGAGTTTATTTTGCCATACCTTGGCAGGTATTTGGATAACTGGTTAATATTTGCAGGAGACTGCTGTTTCCCTCCTGGATTCCTTTTTATTTTTATAAACCTATATATAGATAAATAGACCTGAAAGACTATTAACCATGATTTTTCACATTATGAACTAGTGCATCTGAGTTTTATTTAAATAAAATGCCTGCACATTTGTGTAATTTTGTTACTTGAGGTCAGACTTTTCACAGATAATTAGCCTTTTACACACTGTGAAATCAACCTGCATTGGTTATTTGGCTAGACTCTTTGCTTCTGTTCTTTATTTCCCAGAAGGTTAACGTGCTGAAAATCTAGCTGCAAGCACATAGTACTGTCTCTTTGTGTTGCTAATTATCCCGTTGCATAATTATTAATATCAGGAGCAGGAAGAGGAAACAAGCACACCAAATAGTCGTGAATGCTAGTGTTCTGGCAGGAAGCTAGTCCTGCATTAATAAAATGTGCCTGTGCCAATATCACAGAAGATAGGAGCGTTCCTTGTTAAGGATCATTTATTAACTGAGATCATCTTTTAGTTCGCCTTGGGGTAATGACTAATGTCAATGGCAAATTTCACAGTTGTCTAGAGAAATGAATTAAATTTGTAATAAAAAGCCCTTCGGCTTGTTGTACATGTTCATTTATTGGAGTAGTTGAACTAGGAGAACTGTAAGGCAACCAAGAACATCGGCTTAATTTTCCTTACATATAATAGTGACCTTTAGCTTTATATTGAAAAAAGTTACCTATTATAGACTGGTAAATTAAATGAGAAGTTCCTCTAATGCAAAATAAACTAAGTGACTGAGCTGTGTTAAATGGTTCTTGAGCATATCAGTTTTTTGGCAGAAAAAGGTCCTCTTTTTCTTGCTCTTGGTAAGGTGGTTTGATGTCTAATCAGTCAGAGAAAACAATAGAGTGGGATGCTAAAAAGTTGTCAGAAGCTCATCTGAAAGGATAATGGGATGACTGGAATCTTGGGAGAGATGTAGAACGCTTCAGATATTGAAAGATCGGCTTTGCTTGAAAACTTTCAAGTGTTCTCTATACATTTTCTTTACCTTTCTACAAATTCTAAAACAGCATGCATCAATTGCTTTTAAAAAGGATTGGGGTCTTCTGTTTGATTTGTGTACACTGTAAAAACAGAAGCATGCCTTCATATCTTGTCACTGTAGAAAATAAATTAAAAAAATAATAGAAAAAATATCCAGGTGTAAGAAGTGGCACAAACTACAGTGCAACTAGACTGGGAATTAAAGTCCTCCCCTGATTCTAGGTCAAAGGACAAAAATGTCTCTGATACCAGGGAATGCACTTCAGTCTTGGGAGAGAAAATAAGCCACCCCCATCAGCAGTTTAATACAGACTGTTTTTAATTGTTAGTGTGACAGATTTCCCCTCAAATTTATACCACGCTTTACTAACCACAATAAAAATATGGGGAAATCCCAGCAAATAGCAATAGGAAAATCTTGCAGCTGTTGAAGGAAAATGGAGGTGGGGACACATTTACTTTGCCGTCAACACCTAGTTGGACTCAGGATGTGCTTATATGTTAAGCCCCTAGATCATACTAAGATGTTTGGACAATGGTCAAAATTCATACAGGAGTGCTGTCTGTATGTTTGTCAAAGTTCATGACAGAACTGCAGCTCCAAGCTTTTCAAAAACACTCTTGTGTTTTACAGAGATGCTTTTGTATAGTAGATGCATTGTGTGACCTGATGATACAAATCCTGTGCACTTTTCTTTTCCCCATCAAATTTTGCATGACAGTCATCTGATTTACTTATCCTTAAGGATCCTGATGTTTTCTGTAGAAGTAAATACACTGTCTGCACTAAAAAATAGCTACTTTTGTAAGTTAGGCAGGAGGTTGAATATTTTAATGGATATATTCTCTATACAATATGCATATGTATATACATACACACACACACACATATATATATGTATGTATATGAATAGCTTGGCAGTTAAATAGAAGGGTGTTCCTAACATATCTGACCAGGCATAGCAAAAAATTTGAACTGACTGTGAAAATCATGAAAATGCAAGTATCGATACCGACTCTCAACATCCTTTCAGAAAAATCATGATTTGTTAAGAGGTAGAGACATAGGACATTTTAAAAGAATTTTGTCAACTCCTGTCTACATTACTTTTGTGTGACCAACTGAAAAGTGAATTATTTCTGATGTAAAATTAGTGGAGAAGAGAGATTGTGGAGACTGTGATACATCCACAAGGAGTCAGTGTTGCCGGAGGTCTTTTTCCACCAGTCAGCTAATGGGTCCAAAGTGGGGAAGCAGAAAATAGGGAGTTAAATGCAAAGGTACAAAACTGATAATGGTTACTGTTTATTTTTTCTGACAGAGAAGGTCAACTTTAATTTTTTATCTGTCACATGCCTGAATTCATATGTATCATCTTAACTTTTAAGAATATTCCAGGGATGATTTCCAGAAGACAGTGCAGAAATAAAGCATGTAGATGTTCATAAATGAGGAAGGAAGGGTTGGCTTACATTGTCCTACAGTACAAATTCTAAGTTTATTGGACAACTGTCTTTAAAGTTCAGATTAGCACTTATTACATAGACAAGATGATAACTAATCGAAGAAAAAAATGACATCTAAATAGCTCAGAGCAGAATCTACAACTTTACATTTTACTATGCTTTCTTTTAAAAGCAGAAAAAATATTTTAAAATAAGTATTTCATAAATAGTAAAAAGAGTTTTGTTTAGCTGTGTGAAATTGCATTTACTCGCCAGCAAGGATGTACAGTAGTGAGAGGTTTTCATTTCAAAAAAGCTCTTGTAAAATCCAGCTATTGAAAGTCGTGAATATGGTATGCAAAACTTGTGTTTTTAAAATAAATATTCTAATGCCTGCTCAGAATATGGGCATTGGTATGTATAAAAAGTGTTCAGTTTTCAGTATGTTGACTTAAGGTTTGTTTTCTTTAGAGTTTTTCCTTTTTTTTTTTTTTTTTTTTTTTTTTTTTTTTTTTTTTTTTTAAAGCAAATGAAAAAAAATCATAATCAACATAATCAAAGCTAAAACTTGATCTAAGCATGGCAAAAAACAATTGTTAATTTTGGAGGTGATAAAGACAAAGAATGTATACAGGTATCTGCAAATTTAAATATGCAGTTTTCTGAAGAGAATTAAGATTCGTTCTTGTGTTTGAGGAAAGAGAATAATTTCCAGTTTTTTCTTTTTCTTTTCTTTTCTTTTTTTTTTTTTTTTTTTTTGGTCAACTTTGTTTTCTATTGGAAATGTGCAAGGGAAAATATAAAGCCCTTTAAATAAAAAAAAAAAATAAAATAAAATTAAATTTAAAAAAAGCCAAAGAAGTGTCCTTACAGCCAGGAATAGGAAAGTGTGTTATTATAGCAAAATTAAATAAAATGTTTGAATAAATTTTTCTTACATTTCAAGCACTCTCATCAGCACTTATGAGATTAATTCCTTGAGTACCTGCACCGTCTGTCAAAATGTTTCAGGAATTTTGGTGTGAGGAGGACTTGAAGTTTTGCCTATCCATATATATGTTTTGGCCAGATAGGGATTAAAGCAGCCATGCTAGAAACTGTTTGCTTTTTGGCTTTCTTTGCAGTTTGTTGCTCATCTTTTGGTGAGTTGGTTGGTTTGGGTTTTTGTTTTTGTTGTCCTTCTTTGGTTGGTTGTTTTTGTTGTTGTTGTTGTTGCTGTTTGTAAGCTTGATTTTGTTGTGGGTTGCTTTTGTCTTGTTTCATTTTCGCAGTTCTGTTAGTCACTTTTAGGAAAAGGTCTTTAGTTTGTACTATTTGAGAGTTCTATTTGTTTCAGCTAAATTTGGTATTTTCTATCAAGATTTATTTCATTTAATTTTTAAATTTCTTTTTTTTTTCATAAATATCACTACTCTTTCCCCTTGTATATTTAGTATTTACTTTTCACAGCCTTAGCTGACCAAGAACTAAAACAGCATGGAAGGAATAAAATGGAGATGGGTGGGATTCTCTGAAAGATGTATTTTCTCTCTGTTGCATTTCTCTGCTGTAGAATAGACTTTATGCTTATTCACCAAGAGAGAGTTTAGAAATGTTTTTAGAAAATGCAGATGTGCAAAGCATTCTTAATAAGGATGGGAAAAGAGTTTGCGCTCCCCTTTTAACCACTCTCTCACCTCAGCCCTTTTCAGCATGTAACCTTATTCTCCGTGGGATTACTTGGATGAAAACCAATTAGAGAACTGCTCACACAATATAAATGCATACAGATTAGTACAGATTGAACAGTACAAATGCCAACTAATCATACAGTATATAAAGTCCTAAACAATATAGATATTAAGGAATGATGGGAAAATGGACTCATATTGTTATAAAACTGAGCACAAAATGGAAGCAGTGTAAAACTGTTTATTTAAATAATAAATAAAGTATAGGCTTTCTCTTCTCCCCTCCTTCTTTTTTTTCCTCTGTGGCAATCTGCCCATAGACAAACTAAGTACACCAAAGAAAAGTCAGTCTACATGTTTCCCGGGGTATTTCCCATCCCTTCATGGTAGCATTACTTCAGTCTTGTTTTTTATGCTTTTGCTGTCTGTCGCTTTGATAACCTCAAATGCAGCACTTATTCTTCAGATAGAATGGAGAAAACTGTCCCTTCTGAGGAACATGATCATACCACCACAAAGTTTTCTGAGGGGAACAAACAGTGACTCTGAATATAACTGAGTTATTTTAATTCATTGCCCCCAAGGGCTCTGTGACCAGGAGGGTTTGTTTAGCTGCAAGAGGATCACTGCAGAACCAGGAGATCAGCCATTGTTTCTTTTTGCATTGGTACTGTCAATTCCTAACATTCCAGCAAGGTTATTTTGAGGAAAATACACTATTTTTTCTCTTTATGCTTTCTGCCCAACAAAGGAAATAGAATGATGAGAAGATGCAAGTGTCTTTCAAGTTTCATGCTTTCTTCATACTACAATGTCTGTTCTGATGGGTCTACAAATTTGGTCATCTTTTTCTTTTGTTCTTTCCTGCTCTTTCAGGTTTTCACTAATAAGCAAATGTTTTCATGATTAAAAATAGAGCTAGGCTTTCTAATAGACAGTAAGCTCTTGCTACCCCCCCTATGAATTTTCTTTGTTTTATGTGATCATACTGAAACCTTTCGATTTTTTAAGTAATATCATGGATCATTTTCAGCCTGCTCCAATTAGAGACATGTGAGGTATCCATTACTTATTTAACTATTGAAGAGACTTTTTAATCCTTGAAAAACCTCTTGGCAACAGTCTTCAAAAAATGTGCTAGAATTTTGAGTGACCTGCTTCCTATGTTCTCTTAAGCCTTTGTCTGACTGATTTCTTAGCTGCTGAAGAAAATTGTCCATAACTATTACAATAAATGTGAGAGAGTAAGAGGGCTGTCTAGATATATCTACAAGCCAAAAGTGGATGATAACAACACACATAAAATAACAGAGAAATACTAAGATTGGCAAGAAACTAGAGACGAGTAAAGGAAACAGAACACTTCAGGATAGGTTGGTCTATACATTAGTCTTCTCCAGCAGAGCTGTCATTTTTAGACCAGCCATGATTATGTATTGAATTTTACTTTGAAAGTGTTTACCATAACATTCAGAAAAAAAGGCTAATCACCGTAGTGACCCCCTGTACTTTATGGTGCCTGTTTGTCTCTAGCTTCAAAGAATAAAGAAATCTCCGCTACCATGAATATTATGTAATTTTAGCTGGATTTCTGTGCTCATTTTTTAATAGAGCTGTGCAGGACCTCAGATGCTGCATTTATTAAGATCTCACAGCTAGGTTCTGTAGCTGAAACACAGAGCCAAATCCTGAAATGCGTATCTGTGTACTAATGATGTCCACACAGGAATATTGGATGCACGTGATAACCTCTTAGATGAAATCTAGATGCCATTATTACCTTAGAAGGAGTAGTCTAGTAACGATTCCTCAGTCATGAAAGAAAGTCATTTAGGAGACGTGATAGAGAGATTGAGCAATAGTCGATGGAGAGTCTGTGATCCAAGCAGGGTGGCCTGTTAGTGCCATAGGGCAGGAGAGGGCAGCAGGGTCCCACTGTCTAGTTCGAGTTCATGCAATCCACTCCTCCCTCCAGGGTTTGCTCTGGACCTACAGGCTATGGGGACAGAACTGAATGCTTCTTTAATAAATCTTTTGTTTCTGATCTGAGATGGAAATGTTTTTTAGCAAATATGAGGAACTTTACTGAGGCTTTCAGATTTTGCAGGGAGAGTGGATCACTGGGGGAACTTTTCATGCCAACTCTCACAGAATTTGAAGTAATGCTGACCTTTTCCATCAAAAAATCAGATCTGATCATTTGAACTTTAAAAAGGAGTATCTTCTTAACACTGGAATGAATCTTTTCTTGGATTTTCCTGAATGAGATTTATTTCCTCAGATGTCTTTCATTGCCTTTACCTCATTAATGCCCAGCCTGCCCTGGTCCAGCTGTAGGAAAGAATCAGCTGCCTCTGTCACACTGCTATGGAAAATCAAACTATGACCCTTCTCAAAAGGCAAAAATGTTCCTATTCAGTTCATCTGAAATTTTAAGACCATGAGGAGATGTTATTACTATATACAGTAATAACCAATGCTGCAGATGGAAAGTCCGTATTTAGAGTTCTTTGCAGCCTCATCTACCACACTGAGTCAAATCAAGCATAATTTAAAAGAATATTATTCCTATCTAAGAAGTAAGACTACGTTATGCAGATGAACACTGAAAATTTATTTTTATTTCCTTATCTGTAACAGATTTGTCTAAGACTGGTCAAAGAACTGAAACATCGCAACCTACAGAATTTTAAATAGGGAAAAGCATATTAGGTCATCAACTCCTCCTTCTCCTAGGAGACATTTGTTACTGATGGCATAGTTTGAATTGCTTTGCTCAGTCCAATTGTTCAATTTTTAATGATACTTGCTGTTGTCTAGAAATTCTGGCAGAAGCAACAATGGTTTTTAGGGGGAAAAAAAATAAAATAAAATCAGTAGGCAAAAGTCACAAACAAAGGAAATGATGTGGGTCTTGGAGTCTTTATGTGAGTTCTGCAGGCACAGAAAGCTTCTCTGCAGAACCAGGGAAGAAGGTCTGGATCCACTGAGGGAAGATGCCCAATGTTCAAGCATAAGCTACAAAAGATAGTAGAGCATTGATTTTCTAATAACAATTCCTATGTCGTTCTATAAAAATGTATTGCTAGAAGAAAAGTAAAGGATGGAGTGCTGCATTTGAGTGGACAAAAGAAAATATTGGCTGCCAAGGGTAATAGAAGTGCGATGTAACACTATTTCTGTTTCAGGTATAGGAGAGTGTAAGAAAGCAGCACATGGCTGGCCGATTTATCTGAAAAATTTGCTGTCTCTTGAAAAGACTTTCAGAACTAACAAGGCGTTGTTGGTGAATTGCTGTCCCCAAAGAGGTGAGCAAGGATCTTGCCACTGGTTATGATGTCAAACACAAGCTACAGTTTTGGTGGTGAGGTGTGGAGAAGCCACGGGGTTGATGAAGCTTTGGTTCATGAATATACACACACAGGACTGTACTGGGAAGTGAAATATAGCCTTCAAATAAATAGAGAAATCAATGTCTGGGATGCTTTCTGTACCATCTCCTGACTGGGGTTCATTTTCAGCTGAAGCTAGTCTCCGACATTTTTTATGTGTTTACATTCCAGAGAACACTAACTTGCCTGAAGTACAATACTCTCTCTAACTCCCTTTTAACATCCTGTTCATGTTCCTGAGTGTATAAGTAAGTAATTGATATAATATTGTTATGCTTAGACTTCAGGTGTATTTTGAAGGCTGTCTTCAAAGAATTCCTGTCAGGGCATCATGTGAACTGTGAAGGGAAGGAACGCCATAGCTGACTACCTCCTGCGACCAATAAAGCTCTGTGCCATGCTCTTTCAGACTCCACTCTGTCTTTGATACTGTCAGTTCCAGGCTTCCTGCTGGTCATATTTACTATCTTAGGCCATGGAGGAGAGGAAGAAAACTGTCCCCCAAATAGCAGAGATCTTACTCAGTGGGGATGCTGAAGATCAGGCTGAAGACCTTGAATGGATTAGCTGTCTACTCCTTATGCTGCATTTTGTACTATTTGCTGAATTTGTATGTGCCCTGGGTATTTTTGTAACACTTCAGTAGTAATTTTTATTGAGATCACCTTCCCCTCCAGTTTTAATAATTCAAATTTAATATGGAAGAAATCACACCTATGGCCTCCCAGCCAAATCCTGTAAGTGGTTCACCTTTCAACATTTATGTTCATAGAAAAGCTTTCACCTTCTCCACAGTTTGTCCACCCTCCTACACTAGTAAATCTGGATTAGAGAAAATACATTACAGAGACAGTGCAAATAATGTGTTTCTAAGCATAAAGTATTTTTGAGGGCAACAACTCAAAGTGATTTTCTTCATCGTTCTCAAAAATGTTCAAATCCTTCGTTTATGCATATCTTACTCTCAACATTAAAAAAATAGTTGCTGTCTATTCTTATGCATCTGGTACCCTGGGAACAATTAAATAGAACATTTCCACATAAGAAAATCCAAAAGTGAGGTGGAAAATATGCATCACAATAAAAAGTATCCTTTAAGAATTGAGGACACTAAATTTAGAAAGGAAGGGAAAAAAATAAAAAAAAGAAATCTGTCCTTTCTGCTTCCTTTATCCAATTGTCACTGACATAATGAAAAATGTTTTAGCAGTTTTAGTTTTCCATGAATATTCCCCACCCACTGTTTATGTGAACATACTACTGCTATAGTGAAACCTATATGCAGGGAAAAGTTTTCTAATATATCTCTCCTTCTTAATAATCTGCTGAATTGCATGAAGAAAGAGAACATATTTACCACTTGTCCTGATCAAAGTAACATGGCTGCTGGACTTGAAGGAGGACTCTGGGGAACAACATGTCTCTCTTGAGTGGTCCACTGTTTATGCACTGTTTATGGGTGAGCTTCCTCAAGAGGAGGAAAAAATATAGGTATGATTTGTTCGGGGTTTCTACCCTTAAGTCATTGGTAGAACTATAGAAAGAACAAGTGCTGACTAGATCTTGCTCTTACTGAAGTGTTCTGCCAGTATGATAGTCCTGTAAATGGCCACACTGCAGATGAAATACTATGGGTGAGCCCATGTCTGAGAGCAGAATGAAAATACTGCTAGTGGGATTCAGCTGGTCTTAATTCAGATATTGTTCCCAAATGTCCAGTAATGGCCACCTACTGATCCTAGTCCAGCTGGCAGCAAGCTCGTATAAAAGTCTCTGTGGAGAGACACAGCAATCAAATCACACAGAGTAAGCAAGCAATTGCTGTTGAAGAAACTAACACTGGGAAATGCCATGAAACCAAATTTCTACTGCATGTGTAACAATTCCTTTTAGCTGCCAACATTAAAGCAGAAAGCACTGACCACCTAAGCATATTCAAGGGGATAGAGCTAGGTATGATTTATTAAGTTCAAGACCACAGTGCCTGTGCTAGTGTGGTGAAAAGACATATGGTGCTTACTTGAAGCAAGCTGAATACAAACAGAGGTCAGTCTTGCACTGGTGAACAGTATCTTGTATGTGGATATACGGTGCTACCGGAATTAAGTGCTTAGCACAGTGCATTATGGTACTGTGGACATGGTAGAACCAGCATTATAAGATGAAACAGTGCTTGTGGCTGGAGATGTTGCTCTGAAAATGTGTTTGTGGACAACAATGACAATATAATTTCTGTCATAGAAGCCTCTTGTCTCTGTTAAGAATTCTTGTTTCATCAAAGTATGATTCTACTAGATACTGCATTCTTGTGGTATTTAAAAGAAATGGAGTGGGCTAATACCCAGGAAATTCCTGCTCAGAGAATGGAATTTACTATTTTGGATATTAACACTGAAGTATTTTTACATCTACAAAACCATCTGTGAAGAAAAAGCCATGCTGAAGTGAAATGCAGTTTACCTATGAAGATAACTTTTACAGAGATTATTTTCTCAGATAGTTTGGTTTTGTCGATTTCTCTGTTGATTAGTATTTGGATTTTGTTAAAAAATCAGAATTTTTGTTTCTCTTTCACGTGCACTCTCTAAGTTTAACTCACATTGAGCCAGTAGATGATAATCTTGTTTCTTTTCCGTCCTGATACAGTAAAAAATAACCTCTTCCTATTAAGATGACTTTGCTTTTTTGTAAAGATGCGGCATACAGGTCAAAATCAATATGTATCTAAATCCTTTGTGGGAAGAAAAGATGGATAAAATGCTTTGAGACAAAATTTTAAAAACAAACACTGTAATTAGCTTTTATTTAGTCTTTTTTTTTTTTTTTTTAAGACAATGATTTTCATTTCATATGGAAATGTAGATTTCTTCAGAGTAATTTCATGTTCTTTTTGGTTTAAAGCAACTTTTTTCCTTTGATTACTGAAATATGCAGTTCTCTCTGTTTAACATGTAATACCAAATCAACATACTTCCCCCTTCCTTTTTTTGCTGATGACAGTCAGCAGAAATCATGTTCCAAAGTGCCCTGAGAACAAGGGCATTGATCTCAAGTGACACTCTTGTGCCACCTTCCTCTTGTCACTTTCAGCTGTAATTTGTTAAGATATCAGCTCTAAATTATTAAACACTTTATAAGTATAAATAATTCAGCAGTCAACAAATAAAGTGACAGCCCATTAATCAGTTTCCGTACATGTACGTAGGTGGCATGCTGTGGTCTGTGCTGGGGTATGAATTCTGCTGAGATTCATGGACTCTGCAGCAGCATTGTTTCTTCTCACCTCAGACAAAGGCTTATATGTCACATTAGTTTTATGATTCGTCTGCACCAAATCGAGCTCTTCCTATACTAAAGTGCAGGACTTGTGGCAAAGATTGAGTCTTTTACTGCTGAGACCAGATCTATCTGGAGTCCTTTCTTCTGGCTGGGTTCAAATCTCCCATAGGCAGACCAGCTTGGGAACACCTGAGATCAATCAGTGTGCTTTTAAGGGTACATGCTGCAATGTGACACGTTATTTCTGACAGCAGCACCACTTCTTTCCTATCTTGGGCATCACCTGAATGCGATAAGCAGTGTGTAAATCAGGCTGAGATTCTTTTATGCCGCCATTGTGATCAGGAAGCATTCCCTCCTCGAGTTTTCAATGAAGTTCTCATTACACACAGGCAGCAAGTATCAATGAAATGCTGTTGTCTGAGCACGGTATATTCCAAATGCAAAGTGTTATTAGGGTTTCTCAGAACAAAGAAGGCCTATTTAGCACTCCTGAAATTCTACCAGGAATCCATCAGTAGTCACAAATGTACTTTCCTCCTCAGAAAGAGAAGAAGTTGCCCTTGGATATTGTTATCTCAATATGCCATGAATATTCTAGGTAAATCTGTGTATTGAGATTGTGCTCTGTGCTTAGCTTTGTGGGTATTTTGAAAACAAACAAACAAACAAAAACCCTTCTCTGGAAAATAGTTAAATAAATGCTGTGTGGATTTCTGTGTTTTTAGACCACCATAAATGCAGAGTGATTGCCTAAAAACTTCATTTTTAACAGTGCAGGTATTGCAGTTTTAGATTGTAAAGAGTTTCCTAAGGAAGAATAGGAGATGTTTAACAGCTTCCCATTCTGCCTGTGCATAGATGGCTTGGAAAATTTTTTGTCATAATGGAGAGACACAAAGAGGCAACAGAAATGATCCTAAGTCAAGGATCAATCCATCACATATAGGAAAAGATTATGTATGTGTCAATCTCTCTTGCTTTTTGATGCAGAACAAATGGATGTTACCCTTGGTAAATGGTTTATATGAATGCCAGTGCAGCGTTTTAATAGAACAGGCCAAGGACAGGGAGACCTCAGACTTCAGCATAGTCAGGGTTTCTTGCTGGATAAAGCACTAGACTGGAACTCACAGGACCTAAGTTCTGTTGTTTGATGACCTTGAGCAAGTCTCTTCACCCCTACACAGCACCCTTATAAAAATGTGATAATGATATTGACCTCTTTTGTTACAGAACTATGAGGTCTGGTGTTAAAAATCCAGTTTAAGAGTAAGGTGGTGGTGTCACCCTGTACAAAGTTGGAACTTTGATGAGACAGAATTTGGACCACATATATGCAATGAAGAGATTCTAAATTACACTGGTGATTTAATTTACGTAAGTGTTTGAAAAGAGAAATGTGAGCACCTGTGATGGAGCTGGTCTGAATAATATATAGCATGCAAGTGCAATGGCACTAACAAGAAAATAATGTGGTTCAGAAATGGAATATGAGAAATGACAAGCTACTGGCAGAGGAAAACCTTTGCTAAATGGAATGTGAATCTGTGATGAAACTGAGTAAACTATGCAGATTTTGTAAAAATAAAACAATATGGAAATTTGTCTTACAGTGGAATGAAATTAAAAGTATTCTTTTATGAAAGCCCTAGGCTGAAACAATCATATGTAAATAAGGATTAGGTTCTGATCTTTCTCACAGTAGAATCGAAACAGAAATACGCTGTTCGGTATCAAGCTGGGGCATGGGAGTGTTTACTGCAAAGTCAAAATGTCTCACAGCAAACTGGTGCAGAGGAAACATATCTGTGTTATTAGGTTTCTGACTATTATATTTTCTGACTATTCTGTCACTGGTCAAGGGATGAGGTTAGAGGATAATGAGCGCTTTTAAGGTCTCCAAGATTAAGATGATGTTGTATCAGCCGTATGTAAAATGCAAGCACCAATGCTCTTGAAGCAGAGCTTCAAGGTGAAAGTTAAAACTGTCATGGAACAAGGTGGCTGAGAAAAGTTGCAAGGCCAATTGACTGGATCAGCAGTATGGTGGCAGTTAGAAAGACAGGCAAACTGATGATCTGCATCAATCCAAAAGACCTCAATAGCATACTAAAGTGCTTATACTGTTCCCTGCCAACAGTCACTGAAATATTGCCAAATCAAATGAACACAATAGTCTTTTCAGTCATGGATGCCAGAGATGGCTTCTGGCAAGTGAATGTGGTTGCAGCAAACAGTTACTTGACAACTTTCTGGACCCTGTTTGGGTGCTATCAGTGGCTGACAATGCCGTACAGAATGGGAATCGCTTCAGGGGGTACCAGCAGAGATTGAACACAGCCCCTGAGGGTTGTCTGCTGCAGATATCAGTGCAGATGACATTGTTTATGCTCATGTGGGAGGGCAAGGAATGAGCTGTGGCCGATCATGATCACAAATTTATTTTGGTAAAGGCAGCAGGAAAGATCAGTCACAAGCAAATGTAAGATATACTGACTCAGAACAAAGTTCTCCAGCCTCATGTCCTGTTCCTGGTGGCGGCAGCTGGAGGAAGCCAAGTACAAAAACATACTGAATGCATGATGATAATCCCAACTATACTGCAGTTGGAGAAGATAGAGTGGCTGCACAGAAACATACTCCTGCACTCCTGCACTGACTTCCACAGGACCACTACTATCTTCCAAGAGATTAGTTCCCATTTCAAAAAGGCAATTTCTTTTTATGTCTGCCTCCCCATCCTCCCCCCTCCCCCTCCCCCCAGTACTATTCATATTTTTCAATTCTTTGCTTTTCTTTGTTTCATTTTTAACTTTTTCTTTAAGGCAACTTGTTTTCATTATCCACAGCTCCCAGAAGCTTTTCAAGAAAGTTCTGTTGCAACTTTTTATTCATCTTGCATGAAAACTATCTGAAGATTAATTCCTTCCAATTACTGATGTGTTTGAAAAGGTCTTATTGTTAGCTTCAATGTTTCTGCAAATTATATATCAAAAAACTTATTGGGTCCATCTTTTTCAAATTAAACTCTACTTTCTAGACTTCATGACTTCATTTGGTCACCGTTTTGAGTGATTTTTTTTCTTACTATCTAATAATTGTACAATTAATTAGTCTACTGCGCAAAAGTAGCTCTTATATTTGCTATTGTTTAATTTTGAATGTTTTTAAAATTCTGTTAAAAAAATGTTGATTTTTTGATCATGTACTTTAATGTATTATACACATTTTTATTTACACTTCCTGTAATATTATGTCTTTAAACCATCCGCCTGTTGTATCTTACTGTTTCACTGCTCCTCTTTCAATGAATTCTCTATTCTCTTCCTTATACTCCCTTTAAACATTTAATACTATTCTAATTAATTTTAATTTTCTTCTTTTGCATTTCTGTTCATTGTGTTCAACCATGTTGTGCTCACTCATTTACCATAACTATTTGCTGGTAATGCTTTCAGCTAGGATTTTTTTTAGGACTAAGTAATTTTTTTTCTGCTGTGGATTCCCTTTATATTCCAAGTATGTTGTCTAAAATATCCTGTGCCTTGATTTCTTTAAACACAAGGTAGATGATGACCCCTGTTACTGTACTGCTTTATGCAATTTCATCAGCCCCTCTGAAGTGCCCTACTATCTCACTGACATTTTCGTAACTATGTAAAGACAGTAGAATATTCTTCACTATTTACTTTCTCCATTCAGGAATAGAGTTGGAATTATTTGGAATTCTGTCTTATTTGCAAGTATAACAAGCATTTTTGTTTCATTTCACTTTAGCTTTGAGTTCTTTTTCTACCTGTATACCTATATTCCTGAATACATATTGTATGAGAGATGTCTTCTTATTGTAGAATTTGTTCAAAGTGTTAAAGAAAGACTGAAGTGAAATAAGTTTTAACAAAAAAAAATACAAATGCTAAAATTCTTTCTGATTATATTTTAAATCAGTTCTCTCGTTTTTTACAGGTATTAAATTTTGCTTTCTCTACTTAGCCTATTTATTACCAAATTCACATTGTTAAATTATTTGGTTTTGCTGCACATTGATCCAATAATTTCAGATAACTGTTTACAATAACATCTTGTCTTAACTGAATGAATTAATTGAAAAACGTGTGCGCTTGGCTTCGCTGGTTTTCCTTATTACCTCACATTTTTTCACTAATGCTCAACTGCTGTCCTTCTGGACACTCAGTTTTGTGGGAACCATTTGCAGTTCTTTATCATTTACACTACAGTTTGCTATTCAAAAATCTTAGTATCATCTCCAGAATTGGAGATTCCAGAGTTCACTCCCTTTTCCATGTTCCTGATAGCTACTTTGAAGAAAATGTCCTAGTTATGAGTCTATGGGAGACTGTACTACTATTTCTATCTAGAAAACAGAATTATTTTTGTTCTATGCAAGTGTGACAAGACCTTTGCTTCCTATCATTTAGTCAGCTTTTAAACCATAACAAGAAAAACAATCTTGCCATAGTTTAGTTTCTTTAGTAATCTTTATCATCAAAGACTTTCTGAAATTGCAAATGTACCCGTGTCCACTGACACTGATATAGAAGTGCAGTCAGGTAGTGATGTAGCAGTTTCTTTACAGAAATCAGGCTGTCACTTTGCCATGGAACATGTTGATCTATAATCTCAGTAATCTTATACTTTCTTACATACTCTCTCTTACTGGAGATAGAAGCCAGGGATCACTTCTTGAGCCTTTTATGAGATGGGAGTTGCACTGGCAGTCTGCCAGTTCTGTGCTATAGTAGCATTTTGTAATGCAGTTTACAGATCTCAGTCAAAAGTTCCTTGAGAGCTCTTGGAAAATGGCCATTCAATTTAACAACTTACTTCTTAAATTTAAGTGATCTATCTGGTCTATGAATGGCTTCAACTTAATTCCTGTGCAAGATCTTACATAAAAGTCCAAAATTCAGGACTAAAGGAGAAGTTTCAGTGAAAGCAGATTGTCCTATTTAAAATGCTTGAATTTAAAATGAACATAAAGTTACACTTTGAACCGGACTGAAGGGAAAAATTCAGAAGAAGAATATAGAAACAGAAGAGAGTGTTCACTCACCTTTAATGCAATCTAGTTGCCAGTTACACTATTTATCTTTCCTATAGTATTTCTAGAGGTGGCCTCTTTATGCATTCTGCCACACATATAAAAACACAGCTGCCCTTGTATCAGGCAACCTGTAATTAATTTTCATAACTAGTCCATGATTAAAATCTATATCTTATATACCTTCTTGTATTTGGAAACAGCTCCCTAGGAAGGCAGATGGATATTTGTATTTGCCTTTTGAAAGATGAAGAGTAACACCTGGCATGCATTTCTCTTCAGAAAAATGTTTAGCTTCACATCACACATCTTCCTTGTTAGGAAATGAAGAGTTAATTAATCTCTCCTTAGCTGTTCTCCATTTATAGTTCAATCAGGGAGTACATTCTAGAAGATTCAAATCCAGTACAGTTCATAGACATTGCAGTAATTTCATACCACTATATCACGCTACCAGAGGGGATACCAAGATTAGAGTTTTAATGTTGAATTTTGAACACATCAAACTGAATATGTGGAGTTCTTAATTGTTGGAGTGGGAGTGTCTCTGTCCAAAATAATCTGCAATGGAAAAAGACCACTCAGCAACTTGCAGTACAAAGGAATTTCTTTACCGCCAATAAATCAATTGATTGATCAATTTCTAAATTAATTACCTATATCTTATGTTCTCTGAGAAAAAAAGAAATTGTTTTATGCATGCTGACGAATCTTATACATAAATGCGGAGTAGATCACTTTACAGTTTCACTAACTAACAAGAGGAGGAAGCATATTTTTGTTAACCAAGGTCTCCTTGCTGAGATAATTACACAGAATATGAAGGGAATCCCCTGACCAATTTTACCTTGAACAGTGTCTTAATCACAAATGCTGTCGTCAGCACCTTATCCAAATCTCCCACACCATTTTTAGACTTTCTCCTGGGAGCTGAACATTTCCAAAACCTCAAGTTGGAGAGGGAATTTGAATGATTTCATTGCTACACATAGATGCATAGAACACAAAATGTTCAGCTAGTGGTGATGTTGTGTCTTAGAGCAATTTTACAAAAATGAAGTTCTTCCCCCCACCCCCTTTTTTTTTTGTGTGTGTGTGCTGTTGTTGTGAATGTCCAGTGAATGCAGCTGCGTTTATATAGGTATAAATATTGTATGTCAAATCTAACAAAATGACTCATTGTTTGCTTCATTTTTGGTAAAATTCACTGCCCAGCTCAGCAATGACAATTTTCTTTTTTCTTTTCTTTTTCTTTTTTTCCTTACTTTATTTTAACATATGAACTGCATGTTTCTTTCAGTTCACTCCCCAGCCCCCTAACCCACTCCCCCAGAAAAACACACCAAAACCATGGCCCTAACACAGGCACATTAATTTTGAGAAAGAGTGTTTTGTGATTTTTGGATGAGGATGAGGCTAGCAATGCCTCTGAGGAAAATCTATCCAATTCACTATGTTTTATATAAAACATGATGGCATAGTAAAAGAGCAAAAGATGAGATTTTAGATTAGAGCCTGGAAACCTGTATTGGAAATTCCATTACAAAAAAAAAAAAAAAAAAAAAGAATCTTTTCTATCCTGAAGAGGAATAAAGAACTAGCAAAAACAGCTATTTTTTTTTTTTACACGAAATGATGAAATTTTCCCCATAATGCTTTGAGCCAAATTATTTTGCTCAGTGTAATTTAAATATTTCATTTTGATCTCCTTATTAATGATTTTCTTTAAAAGCAATTTCACTTTGGAAAGAAATTTTGAAATAAGCGTTCCATTCCAAAAATGTTGAATAGGACACTAGGGTGTTATTGAAATACCTAGCTTTATTTTCAAGCTGACATGCTTTACAAATGCTGTGTTTTTTATTAAAATTTTATGTTAAGTAGTTCAAAACTCTGTGATTATAAATTTGTGAGTCAAGTCTGTTTCAGGGAAAATATAATTCTCCTTAAAAGAAACAGGTGGCTTGGAATATATAGTTTGCACGGTATTTATCAGAATATTTAAATGATACATAGAATAGAGTTTAGTGTGCTGATTCATTTCCAATTTGTGAGGAGTTGGAGGCTGGATTTTTTTGTTTGTTTGTTTCTTTGTGTGGGCTGTTTTCATTTTGAGGAGAGGTGGCTGAGGTACATGTTCTTGATGAGAATTAAACTCCAGTAAGCATAAAATGGCTGTGTACTGCAGACTGGATCCAAACTGCGGGATCTCTGACGGCTGCAAGGGCTTCCTGTCTGTAATCCTGGCATTTGAAGTACTACAGTCACGGAGCTCACTGTGTCATGGAGATGCTCCTTGGTCAGACCTGGCCTCTGTAAACATTGCATGGCAGCTGTAGCATACTATTTGCATTCACATTCACACAGAGTCAAAGGAACTAGAACTCTACAGGACCAAGTAGTACAAAGAGATAACAAGATCATTCTTACCCCGGTGACGTGGAGGACAATGAGTGGATTCAAATAAATAAGCAAGTTCAAGAAAGCTGTCATAGTTAACTGTGATAGGTAGTGATCCCATCAAACAAATTAAGATTTCTAAATTGCACTGCATGAGATGGCTTTAGGAAAAACCAGAAGCTGAATAATGAAATATTTTCAGCACTTTTCTTCTGGAGAAATCTTCTCAACTCTCAGTGAACAACTTGGAGAAAATCACACTAGTAGTTACGCTTGCGTTAAACCAATTGATGGAACTGATTTTTGCCTCAGTGACTTAGCAGTCCTTGTGTCTGTGCAGTAATGAATAAGAATGAAAATGTTGCAGAAGACAGCCAGTGAGACAATTTGAGAGCATAAATTTTCATTTAATGCAGTGGTAGATTAAGAGACTGAGGAAGGATGCAGAAGTTGGGAGGACTATGGCTAATGAATCAGGCAAAATGAACCTTACAGAAACAGTCTGTACTATTATGGTAGGGCCATGTCTGAAGACCAGAGAGACTGATGGGGCAGTAATCAAAATTAGTGCTAATGAGACCCTACTCTAAAAGGAAGATATCTTTTCCATGTTGTGCAGAAGACAGATGCAATGATGGCCTGTGGTCAATGGTCAAAGTCAAAGATCAAGAGCAGTATTGTGCACAGGGGTGGCTCCTGCAGCTACAGTTGTGCTGAGAGTTTGCTGGCCCTGAAAGCTGCTGATCTGAAGGAAAGGCTGCAACAGTGGTTTCTGTTGGTACTGAAGAAGAAATATGGATTTATTTTGCTTTGTTTTAAGCCAGCTGCACAGTGGCTTGGTTAGAAAAAATGAAGCAGATCTCTGTACGACATGAGTAGTCACCTCTACATTTATTTTAATGATTGTTGTCATTAATGACAAATTCACTCTGATCTCTTCAGTACAAGGTTTCATTTTCCTCATTTCATGTATATACATAAACACTTCCACATACTGCAGAAATTACCCAAATTGAAATGAATAAGAAGTATTAACTAACATCATACAAAGAAATACAAAATCTGATTTTCCATGAGGAAAAAAATTAATCTTAGTTACTTTAAAGAAAAATAAAATCTGTAATAGTTTTAAATGTCTGCATTTGTTAAGGATTATGAATTATCATCAGATGCTCTTTATAGTTAAGTTAAATATGACTGTTTTTCTACCATTGTAAAATTTTGAAGCAGATCTGCATGATAGTAAAAAAATACAACCTATAGGATGCTTTCCATTTTATATGTATTTAGAGATTTAAAATGAGACAGCATGCTATTTCAGATAGGAATAAAACTAGAAATATCATCTAATGAGACATTATATGTTATGATTTTTTAATGCTTTATTTATGAAAAACTTCTACCAGGTTATCTATCACTCAAAATAATTGAAAGATAACCATTTTATTAAGCATATTACTGATGTGCTAGAGGAATAGGTTTTGCATCTCAAGAACAAGAAAGCATGTATTTTCACTTTATTCTCCAGCAGTAAAACTGTGCTTTGTAAAAAAAAAAAAAAAAAAAAAAAAAAAAAGATATACAACAAATAATTTCGAATAAAATATTAATTTTTTTCATGTTAGTAACTCAGAATAATTCAAAGACATTAAGGATAAGAGACAGAATGAACAAATGAAGAACAAAATTATCTAAAGAATAAGCAATAGCATATGGAAAGAATAAAAAAACAAAAAATGATATGATCTTGTCAAAGGAGTCTTCACCTGAGAGACAGGGATCCTTCCTGGACAAAACTGGGTCATAACAGAAACAGAGAGATGAAGTGGTGTAGGATTACTTTTTGACCTAACTTCTAGCTAAATTCAAGTATAACTTCTTCATAATCTGGAGGTCTTTGAGAGATTGATATAACTTTCAGAAAACTTAAACTTCATCGCTGTCAGACTGCAAGTGGTCTCTAACAACCTGTGCTTGCGACCACATCTATCTGCTCCACTATCAACACAACCATTATTGGAGGTCTATGCTGTCACATTTTAAAATACATGAGAAAAAAGAAATTACAGAAATAAAGAGAATGCTTCAAGGCCACTTATGACAGTCAATTGTTAATTCAGGATACAATTTGTCTGAGCATAGGACACATGGGAACGAATTAGTTATCCACAGGAAACCACAACTGAGTGATTTTTCAGTCCTGATCAGAAAACTTCAACATGAGGTGTGCAACTAAACGTCCAGTAAATATCTGAAGTTTTGTAAAATGACTACTCATTAAGTTTTAGGGAATTCATGACGCTTTTAAGAGTCACGTAGTTATGTGAAAATTCAAGATTCTAAATATCAAAAACAATTTATAAGCACTGTTTAATTAGCAGAAAAATGCATATTCCTGCTGTGCCATGGATTTTTCAGAATCTGCGTAGTTGTCTGATATTACAGCATTGCAAGCCTTCTCCTTGATGTTTACATTTACAAAGGCAGATTAGTTAGCAGAAGTAAATGGCTATCTGGTACTCAATAATTACCAACTGAGGAAACTGAATGTAAGCCTGAATATAATGGCCACTTAATCAGAAGTCTTACTTTGTGTTACTCAGTACTTAAATCTTTCAGTACTTGCTTTGCTACTTTGGCAGAAAAATATTTTTTACTCAATTGAGTATGAAAGTCAATGATTTTTGAGGGTCTCTAAAACCAGTGTGAGAATTTGAACTTGAAGGGTCCCGCAACTTTATTTCTGCATACTGTCTACGCACGAGCAGCTTCATTATTCAAAATATCCTACTGATCAAGAGAAATACGTCCCTCATTCATTATTTTTTCAGACTTATTCATCATAAAGTTAAAATCTGTTTTAACAACAGGGATTTTATCATATTACTTCTTAGCTTTTATTTATTAGAATCCATTTCAATTTTAGTAATAACAATGTCTTTTTTTTTATGATGATTTAGTGGCTGTGGATCTTTCTCTAGAAAAATAACATGTTCCAGTTTTAACCCTTAAGCAGCATTTTGACTTATTTAGTTGTAGAAATATGTGGCAGAAACAATAGAATTTTTGTCCTGGATTTACCAGATACAAAAACATACAGCACAATGAGCATCTAGAGTGGTAAGCAATGTGTGAAGACAAATATCAGATGAAAAAAATAGATAGGCTTCATAGCGCTTCTTTGGGACAACTGCAACCATCTCATTTCATAAGAAACCTAGGTCATTGAAGCCGAGATTTTTTTTAACCAATTCTCAAATTCTTCATTTAAGATAACTTACTGGTCACAAGGTCTGCATGGTGAGAGACTCAGAAAAATGAAAATTGGAAGAGAATTCTGGAGGTCTCTATCTCAAGCAAACCCAGTTATGTTATGCAAGGTAAAATTCTAGAAATTCCCAAGAAAGGGAATTCTTCAGCTCCTTCAGTTTTGCCTTATTAAGACACAGAAACACCAAAGTTGGAAAAGACCTAAAAGATCATCCAGTCCAATCATTCACCTATCACCAATAGTTCTCACTAAACCATGTCCCTCAACACAAAATCCGAACATTCCTTAAACACCTCCAGGGTTGGTGGCTCCATCACCTCCCTGGCAGCCCATTCCAGTGCCTGACCACTCTTTCAGAAAAGCAGTATTTCCTAACGTCCAGCCTGAATCTCCCCTGGTGCAGCTTGGAGTCATTCCTTCCACTCCTATCACTGATTACACAAGAGAAGAGGTCAACACCCAGCTACAACGTCCCTTCAGGTTGTTCTAGAGAGCAATAAGGTCTTTCTTGAGAGACAATCCCATGCTTCAGACTGAGCACAAATTAATCAGGTCCCTCTTTCATTTCAGTTCTAAGTGTGGATGGTGTGAAATAAGGCACATCAGTAGACAGATGTTTTTGTCCCCACAGTCAGGGAAGGACAGATACAGCAAAGAGGGAAGTCAATCTCTGCCCAAAGAATGTAATGAGTGGGCGTGCTGTCTGGAGCTGGTGCCTAAAGGGAAGGAGCACGGACTAAAGACCTTTTCATAGCTGGGACTTTCCAAGCATGGACACTAAATGCCTCCCCTCTCAATCTCTCTTCAGTGAAGATAATACTGCAATTTTAGAGGCAGAATCACTTCTCCACCCTTGAAGATTTACAGAAGAGTCTAAGAGAAACTTGAATCATGTCAGCATTTGGCAAGGGGCTGAGGAACAAGGAAGTACTTTAGATCTTAGTAGTGGCTAATAAATGAATGATTGTTCAGCATATCATCTTTATCGTCATTTGCCAGATTTTCCTTTCCCTGTCCCTGGAAACGGAGTGTTACTCAATTATTTCTTAGTTAAAAGCTCTTATTGATCAAAACTGTCTCAATCCCAGAAGGCAAGAGAATGTGAATATGTAACGCTGGAGCTTACACTGGAGCTGAGATTGCTGCTTAGGGAATCTGGATACGTAATTTGTGACCTCTATATCTTGTCAAAGCAGCTCAACATACCAGCATCATTATTTTAACTGCAATAGATTGCTCTCATACTGCTGATCAAGGCAAGAGTCACTCATAGAAATTTATACGTTAATTTTAAATAATAAATATATTTGAGAAAATTAGTCTGTTCAGAGATAACTCACAGTTGCCACTCTGTGAAAACACACACATAACTTTTTGATTTTGTGACTTTTTTCTAAGTTCCAGGTACTACTGGGAGTAGGTATGTACAAGACAGAAATTACTGTGTACTGCAGAAGTGGATTTTTTTTTTTTATTACTGAAAAGAAGTATGCAGATTTAAAGAACAAGTATTAGTATATTCTAACTTTCAAATAAAAAATGTTAGACTTCCTCTCCAGTGACTTTCTGTCATATCTACAGTAAAAAGAGTCAAAAGATAACAAGTGCAGCAGAAATCGTACAAAGCATTGGCATATGGAGGTTCATGCAATAAATTCTTGAAACATATCCCTCTGTTGGAGTCTGCTATATCCCATTCCCATTTTATACAAGACAAACCCCATGAAGACTGTATGTAATATCTATAAGTAGATTTATAACCTAATGGTGCTTCTGTCTCTCTTTGGTGTGTTCCACTAGGTCTTCCAGGAAATTGCTTATGAACAAAGGAAACTTGAAAATAAAGGTTTATAATTTTTTGCTTAGGGCTCTGTCAATCATCTTTTAAGAAAGATAATAAGGAAAGAGCTTGTATCTTATTATGACACTGTACTTTAATGTTAAAAAAAAATTGTTAGGTCTAGCAACCATCTAAATAGTTAAATGAATAACAAGGGTAGAATTCAGGTGAAGACTCAATCTATATGCTTCATTATCATTCTCTACAGGAGAGAGATGCTGATAACAAACTACTTAAACTGCTTGGAGTCATATCCTCTCACTCCTGACAGCTATCATTAGAACTACTTGAAAATTAAGGTAGCATCAGTACAAGTGAAAATAACAAAATCTGACACTGAGGCTGATGTCTGGTCAGCAAAGCAAGATTAAAAATGTTATTTTTAATTTCAGTGTTATGTATATACTTTTTAAAGCATATAATTTTGTTTATTCATAAGTGGAAAGCAAGTTAAAGATAACAATGGCACATTGAAGGGCTCAGAGATTATTATCTGTGTACCTTTGGCTCTACTCCTGCCTAGATCAGATATTAGACACAAGCAAAATAGAGCTGATTCAGTTTACTTATTTTTTATTGCTTTTTTCTATTTTTTTTTTCATTCATGTTCTTTTTGAAATGTTGTAGTCCTTCTGGATCAGGTTGTACTCAAATTTTGATTTTTGGATTTATAGGTATTTCCTTGAAACACCTGGTTGGTCAAAGCTACATCTTTTGTTCCCTTCCTGAGCTTAATGCTACACAAACTCAGGCAGAAAGCTTATGCTGACATCTGCAAAAATAATTTCATAGAGAATTTTGCGTGTTTTTTTTTTTACTGAGCTGATTCTGCCTTTTTCCTTCAGACCTACAATATGTGCTTTCATTGTTCCCACACCAACTTATGAATATGTTGATGCCGTTTTTCTCTTTTTTTAAGCTCCCATCTGAGTTCTGTTCATCACAGATGTTTAGACACACAGCTGTCCATCTACAGTGGTTCTGCATGAAAGACCATGGCTGTTGTGTACAAAAGAAGGGATTCAGGCAAAATGTACTATAAATAGATAGCATTGTCTGATTCTTCATTCTCCACCGGAGTCCTAAGTTCTGGAATTGGAATATTTGCTACTTTATGAAAATACTGTTTTCCTTCTGCCTCTGCTAAACTAAAAGATGGAGCACAACCTGAGCAATTATTATGGCTATTATCTGTAAAAAGTTTTCATTTTCTCTGATGTAAGGAAGTTGATTATACTGGGATGGCCTCAGGATACATGTAAGTGCATGAACTGAGGCACTGTTACATACTATGTCATATTCACCTGTATGAATCAGCTACCTTCATGTAACATAAACTGCTTAAATATGCCTCATGGTCATGCTATTAATTTCTTAAGCATTTGATTCAGGGAACAGATCAGCATGCAGCATGATAAGCCCCTTTGAAAGTTATGGAGCAGCAGCATAATATCTGAGAGCGTTGTGGCAAATTGGGAAGTTGAGATGGAGCTGCTAATTATTCCAAGGCATATTTCTGAAAGGACAGGAGGTGTGGGATGTTCTCTGCCAAAAGCCCCTATTTCTTGAATGCTCTCACCATCTCCATATGCACATATGAAACTTTTAAGCTATGCTGCGTGTGTATAAGCTGTAGCTAATATGGTTTGATCTACTGCTAGAAACCTTGAAAATCAGTAAGATATAATTTGGTAATGATGAGGGCAGCAGTGGAATAATATGGGTAGGACTAGATAACCAGAAAACAAAGAAGAAACTGCAATTATCATCTGCTATAGACCCCCAGAACTAAAAGAGAGTGAGGAAAAATATTCATAGAACAACTCTGGAGTAGTTCAAAACCACACAGTACTGTCCCAGAGGGGACTGTAACTGTCCAAACATCTGCTAAATGATAAAGCTATTGTAAATATAGATCAGAGATTCTTATGCACAATTGAAAGTGTGTGGATCCTAAACAAGATTCCTAGCTTTAGTAGTGCACTATCTCATTATGAAAAATAAAATGCTATTAGATCCGTAAGGAAGAGAAGCTATCCTAAAACAACAGTAATTATCATAAGAACATGTGAACTGAATTGGGAAATTCTAGTGAAAAAGCGCTAGTTGAAGTCAGGAATATATCATTAAGAAAAATTACAAGGTTCTAAACAAATTTTTCCCTGCAAGACGATGCAATGTTGCTGATAGAAAAATACCAAAAAAGAAAGAGAGCAGTTATAAATATGGCCCAAAAAGAACATTGGTGGAGACTGAAAAATAAGTCATTCAACAGCAGAATATATCTTCTTATTTTTTTTCAAGATTTCATGGTAGGTGCATACAATCGAAAGGATTGTTAAATTGAGACGGAGTGGAATTCTCTGAACAAATATTTTCCTTCTTTTTCATAGTTTTTGCCCTATTTTCTTGTCCTTTTGCTCCCTATTTCTTTAAAAAATGGGCAATTGATTCTGGCCTGGATTGTACAAGCAAAAGAAGTGGAACATCAGAGGAAAAGGTTAGCTGATCAGGATACCTTCTTGTTGGCTGCTGTCTTCAGCTGCCAGTTTTGCTCTGTAGATACTTGGCTTTGCAGGTGTGAGACATCTGGATAGACCTGTTGTGTACCTATCTTCCATGTGGCTTCTGTAGTAGTTTAAGACCAAGTGGGAACAATCTTTACGTATACTCAAGGCTTTCAGTTAATTTTTGAAGACACATGGAACTTTCATAACAATGCACCAAAATTTCAGGTTTTAGTTTTTTGTACTTCACACAGCAGATGTATTTGACTTCAGTCTAGCTACTTGACCTTCACTTGGTGGCTCACTAAAGGTAAAGCAAAGTGAAGTATAAATACTGAGTGATCAGAGAAAAGTTCATTGGCCACTGAGATATATTTTATTGACCATTTTGGGCTCCTTCCAGCAGTGTGAAAAGGTACGTGCAGCATTTTATTATGTTAATGAGACATGAGAGGCACGCATAAAAAGCACTTGGTTCACATTGGGTATCTGTGAGAGGCAGCTATTTTTAAATTTCTGTGGGTGGTTCACTAGCACAGGTAATTGAGTTCCAACATATTTCTCCTTTGAGTCCTTCCAGAAGGATGGTCTGTAAAGTACAAAACAAAGCAAATGACTTCTTTAAAGTACTGCTGCATTTTTTAATTTAATCCATAATAGAAACGTTTTGTCACTCTGTTATTGTATTTCCTTCTAAGGGATTATTTATATATCCAAAAAAGAAGCCCTCTCCATATTCACTGATAAGTACTTTAATACAGCCACTTATGTTGTGTATTTATGCAGGTGTTTTGCAGAAGAGCAAAATACTTGCTTGTAACAGGCTGTGATGACATGGGCATCCTGAATGTATAAATTTTTATGAAGAATAGGCCCCTTGGCAATTACAGATTTGTTAGTGACTTTCTGCTTTCACCGAGAATTTCTTAAAACCCGTTTCATTCTATGAGTTTCTAATTTGTGGGGATTTTTACAAGATAGAGAAGGCATTTTACTTCACTTTTGTAAAACACGATTTATACTGGGAAGACATTTCATGTCCTATTTTTATTTATTTCTAATAATGCTTTTTTTTTTTTTTTTTTTGGTCCGGCTTCAGGGTGGGAAGATATGAAATAAAACACAGAGTTTCAGAAGTCCTTTATTTTTACTTTTTTTTTCACTGTGTTTGCTTGCTTAGTCTTATAATTTTCATAGTTTGTCAGGTAACTGAGAACTCAGTTCTCTGAAGTTTCAATATTCTCCTGTCTTCATTGTGATAAAAGCGCCTTAGCTAACTAACTTTTAGTAAGTTGCTCCTCTGTTCTCCTTGATCACAGTCTTGGACATTATTGATAAAACCCTCTTCCACTATGCAAACCGCTCCCATCATAGTCATTGACAAGTTTCCCTTGTGATTCACTTACACCTACAGCTAAACCTATCCCAACACTCTTCTGCTATTTTACATGGGGCATGTTCCCAGTTATCCAGAATGTACATGTATTGATGGCTTGAATATTTCACTGTCTGTTTTAGGGATTGGCTTCATTCTCCTAGTGCACGGGCAACATGTAATCCTGAAGATCTTGGCAGCAACTGCCTCATTACTGGTTCATCACTCTTCATATGTAATTTCTGATGATTTGATCCACAATGTTATAATTCTGTCCCTTGGAAGAAATCTCTCTTTCCATCATGTTTTGTTGATGATTCCAGTCTTTCTCTCCATAAAACTATGAAAATGATGGAACCGAGTAGCACAGACTGAATATTTTTGGGAGGGGAAAGAATTTATTTGCTGAAGAAATGAGTTTTTTGGCAACTCAGAGCTGTTTGTGACTTTGGTTTTAAATGTGTGAAGTAACTGTGCCTGAAGAAATGTTTAGAAATATTCAAAAAGTGGTGCCATTGGCTTTCTTTAGCCAATAAGGCAGGCAACTCAGACAGCTCGGTTGCCTGAGGCAGCTTGGAAAAAGGAGAGGTGAATTCTGCTGCACCAGGGGGGCTTCTGCTTCACTCCACTGGGTAAGTGGAGGAAAGAAACAGAGAAAGCAATCTGTCCTTGCAGTTCACTGGGATTTGAGTTCCAGTTATTAAGAGCATTATCAGCAGAGAATATTAAGAAATCCCTCCCAGATGTCGTAGTGCATCATGGTTTTACACAGACTGTAAGAAAGTTGAGACACAAAGACTGAAAAACATCTTGCAGAACGTCTGGTCAGAAGCAATGGCAGAGATGGGAGTAAAATGAACTCTTGTTGTTTGTCTCAGCTATCAATAGTCTCTCCCATTCTTTCAGGCTGCAGCTGGCCTTAGATTAGTTTGTTATGTTCATTGCATATCATACATAATCTTTTCTCTTGCTCTTTTCTCCCACAGTCCCACCTCCTGTGATTTCAAAACCACTCTTTATATAAAGATGCATTTAGTGAGATGAGTTATTGAATTGTGTCATATAAATGATGTTACAAATGTTATTGGGCAACTCATGGTCCTTAAAAATGCTCAAAAATCAGGGGATCACTGAATAAGATGAGAAAATCAGTTGTGCAATTTTATGTAGAATTTCGCAAAATTTACAGGGCAGTTTGAATATTTGTAACAGGGGTTGAATTCTGTACCCCAAATGGAAGAATTACGTCTCACACATGTTGCAAAGGCTCATCCTCAACATGCCACTCCTGATGTTCTAACATGAGTCCTGTAAAAGTCACTGCCTCTCTATCCTGGATGCCTCAGAGTTTTAGCTCAGTGCTGGGCACAGAAACAATGAGCTCACTTTTGGTGTTTGCGGGCAAGGCTGAAGGAACATCAATCTTAGTCACTCAAAAACAGAATGTTATATTCAAGATGTTGGTTCAAGAAAAACACAGAACAAAATGACATCTATCTGTGAAGATGAAGGAAAGCCTGTTTCTGCCTAGTACAATGGAGAAATTGTTCTTGAACTGTTTATGCTTCTCTGTTAAGTGTCACCTCCCAGAATGCATTTTCCCTATTCCCTGAAAATACTGCTGAGGTTGGTGTAATACAGAGTAATCATCCTTACTACCTGTTAACTGGTACTTGTCAGTTGAAAAAAATGTTTTTAATTCTTACATTTTCATAATTGATTTCTCTTTCTCATTTGGCCAAACAGTGTAATATCTGCCTTCCTTCTCTCACTATTCCTCTTTGTCTTCCTCAATGTCCCCCACACAGAATTCTCTTAAGCCTCCATTTGAACTTGGGAATCCTCTCACTGGGAGTAGGTGGCATGGTATGGTTTACTGAGAAAATTGGGCTGGAGAGATGCCAGTTTGAGGTTAACTTTAAGTGTCATTTCTCTTTAAAATATGCTAAATCCATGTTAATGCAGCATGAGAATGTTACTGTTGCAGAGTGGAAGCCATAGAATAATGTCAGGGTATTATTTGTAGGTGGCTGTAAATATTTCTGCTTGTATCTTTATTAAGCTTTTTCAGTGGCATACAGCTTATCCTCCTGATTTGTTTTGATAAAGAGCTCCATAATGTTTTGTCCGATTGTGCATTATAGGTCAGCAGTATGAGAAAAACTTACTTTCATCTTTCATCTTCTGCACCTCTCTTTGTCCCCCACTAGATATCTTTAGTTCTTGCTTCCAGTATAAAAGGAAGACTTTTGCAGAAATTGGAACAGTGTTTAAATTTAAAGATCTACTCTTTTGTATTATGGCAGCGATGTCTCTTATTTGATCAAGGATGACAGCTGCCTTCTTCAATGGGACAATTGTGCTCAAGGCATTCAGTAGGTCTTAAGCAAGCAGTTTTATCTCTGCTGCTGATGGTAGCAAAGACCTACCAAAGTAACTGAGGCACTGTTACTGCTTACCTTGCTCGCTGCAGCATTTGGCAAGCACTGCCAAGTCAGTAGGGAATGATTAAGGTGAAGAAGACCCGATCAGGCATGCTGTAATTTACATCTGAATGATGAATGCATGGAGAGTGTGGAAACACCAATTAGAAATAATTCTGTGGCAGTGCAGGACTTGGGACACACTGTTTCTTCCCCTCTGCCTCCTGAATATAACCAAGTAGATTTGGAAGAGCTGAGAGCTGAAAGAAATTCAGAAGACATTCACAGCTTACCATGGATCCAAAAATCTTTGTTCTGTAAAATTTTTGTTTATATAAATTTAATATGTATTTAAAGGTAGAACCATACACTACTTATTTTGCAGTTTTCTTAATTATAATAACTGTTTAAACTAATTTTTTATATAAATTTCATTTTCACCACTAATAACAGAAACCTGAAATGATTTTCAGTGTGAATTTAGTTGTGTTCCTAAAAAATTAATAATAATGAATAGCTTTAAAAATCATATAAATATTTTTTCAGACAGTTTGTGCTGAAGGAATCAGCATCACTTTTTAACATTCTGTCTTTAATTCAGGTTTGCTGGTGCTATGATTTTGATTCACATGATCAGCTTTATATGGTCTGAATCTTTCCTTTCTTTTTGCTTTTGTGTGCTTGTGTTCCCAGAACAGTGTTCATTTATCTCAGTATAAAGGAATCAGAGTTCATATTGATTGTGTTCTTTTAGATTTTGAAATTCCTTTGTAGATGTGTAAAACCTGTAAACATCTACCATTTCCAGCGGCTTAATAGAATCATCCTTCCTCTGACCACATAATTGTTAAATTGTGCATGCAAAATGGCTTGAGGATATTCTGTCCCTTTTCCAGCAGGTTATCAGGGAAAACTTGCCAGAGAACATTGCGTTGTTTATATATCCTCCAGGTTAAGAACTCAAAGGTCAATAGTTGCCAAAAGCAGTTTCACTTAGTAAGTACTGCTTTTCCCAAGCTCTGCAACCTGCCTCACCAGTGATCCTTATCATTTATTAGTGAATGTGTATATATGCAGCTTCCAGATCTCTACCCATAGGCAAGTAATCTTGGTTTACTGAAATAATCTATTCACTTTCTAGTATAATTAATCATGATGATTAATTGCCTGCAAAAGCAAATATTACATGTAAATACACTGAACTTACATTGCAATGTTACTGGCTTCTTTCCTAACACTTTTCACTTAATGAATCTGTAGTGAAATTTGATTGACTGAGTTTTCCCTGGGCTTCATTTAACGCTTTGTTTCATTAAATAGCCAAAAGTAGAATTGTTTCATTGTTTTTTGTTGTTGTTATTGTTCCTTGTTGTTTTTATTTGATTTGTTAGTATGCTTTTTATTCAGTTAAAATACATGCGTTATATTACCTTTTTTCCTAGATTGCAAGATAGGTGATCTTAGTGGGCTATATAGTCTGTTCCAAACTTAGTGATTCTATAATGAGGTGTTATTAAATGTTTTAGCTATATTTGTCTTTAAAGGTTTGATTATACTCTGAAAATACCTGATGTCACCATACTAACTTACAACACTGTGCCAACTTAGGATAGTTCTTCCTTCTGTCCACTAATGATATTGAGATAAAAGTCAAGTTTAATGTGTTTTGGTGAAGAGGAAGAGTGGTGGAGAGCTTTGTCTTTTATTTACAAGGTCTGTAACTCCTTGATTTAAAAACAAAAGTTTTTCTCTCATACAGTGGTTTTAGAATATAATACTTCCAGGCAAGAAGTTTTGTTAAAGTTGATGGATTTTGTTTAGCTAAAATGGCATTTCAAAGTGCTGATAATAGTTTTGTCTTTTGCAAGTGCTGTTAATAGTTCTGTTCATTTCACAGGAGCCCTCTTTTTTCTTGAGTACTTACTTTTGGTAATTCTGGTGTTTAGCTGAATTTATCTTCTAGTCAAAACTGCCTAATAATGATTGTTCAAACCAACTCAGTGCTGACAGTAACAAGATGAAAAGACGAAGAATAGAAAAACTTTATTTTTAAGTATTGCAACTTAAAAAGTAAAGACATTCACTCCAAATCACTTCAAAAACCATCCAAGTGAAATTACCTTGGTGCTAAAACTTGCACATCAAATGTTTGCATAAGTTAAAGATTTGGGAACACTGCTGTATTTTTAAACTTCTTTGTGTGTGTGTTTATGCCTGTGTGTTAGGAAAAAAAAAAAAAAAAAAAAAAATACAACACAGAAGCCTTTATATTTTATCTAAACCACAGTGCTTGCAAAACAAATGTATGATTCTGCTCGCCTAGACTGGTTTTCTCCTAATTGTGATGGCATCGTCAAATCAAATAATACAGTTGAAGAACATTAAAGCCAAAAAGAACAAAAGAAAACTAATGGACAATGGTGGGAAAGCAATAGCTGCAGTACAAGAAATGAATCTAAGTAGATAAAGCAGATTAAATATTATGGAGCATCTGAAAGTAATGAAATGAAAACAGATTGTCATCAGATCCTTTCTCTTCCCCAAAAGTTTGATATCATTTCATTGGGGAATAGTTTGCAAATGATATATAGAATATGTATAACACAACCATAAACAGACACACAATTTGCCTCACTTACAATCTGTTCCATGATCCTTGTTCATACCAAAGAAAAAAGGCAAGGTGTACATCTTGGAACAGGAGGATGTAGAAATAAATCAGAGCTGCAGTTAATAGAATTGTGTTGAAGTATTGCCATTGTAAATGTTCACTGTTTTTCCTTTGTGCTTATTCCAGAATTTCTGTTAACTTGCTTTTCAGCTTCTTCATAGAATGTTTAATACATTTTAACATAAGTAATTAACAAGTGATAGATAATCTGCAGAAAACTTTGATTCTGATTGTCTGCAGGAAACTGTAATTCAAATTTAAATTTTTGTTCAACTACAGAAATATTTAATGTGACCTGCCTATTAGATAGACTTCAAAGAATTCATCCTCAGGTTTTCACTTGGGCTGTCTTAGATCTGTTTGAGTATCATTAAACACACATAACTTAAGGAAAACATTTAGTGGGAAAAATTACTTCTGGAGTATTAACTGATGTATTCAGTGCATCTTACACTCTGTCACCGAACACATGTTGCCCTCAGGTCTGTAACTGAGCTGTATTTAGCCTTTTATGGCTATAACTACCTTCTTTTTTCTTTGCTAAAACGTGGCTTACTCTGCAGTGTGTGTGTGCAAGAGGGGGAGGATGTGTCCATTAAGTTGCTGCCAGAGCATGGGAAAACAAAATCCCATAATTTCTGCTGCCCTTGTTCCACTCCACTTCATCCATACAGCAGCTGTGCATGGCCATTTGTTGCCGACCCCTGCCTGCTTCCTTTTTCTTCCCCTCTTTGAGGTTGCACTTGTGTGACCACATTGCACAGCACCACATTTGGGCACTGATTGCACAACACTGTCCAGCACAAGCCATTCAGAAATGTGTGGGGCTCTGCACAGATCCCAAAAACAGGGAGGGAAGTACACCTTTATAGGTGGTCAGCACAGGCATGCAGCTCCTGGCAGACCTTATTGTGTCTGCAAAAGGCTGCAGGATCACTGGAGTAGGAATGCAAGACTTGAAGCTTGGCTAGGAATGGCGAAGATGTTTTTGTGATATCTTAAAATTTGTGCTCTTTGGGCTATCTAAAATGTGCTCTCAGTGGGTACAATTCTGCCCATACCCTCTCCAAAAGTGTTGTTGCAATTAGACAGTGCTTCACACTCTAAGAACTGATCTGAAGTCTCTGTCCATTCTTTAGATCTGTTTAGAGGTCAAGTCTTTATTGTGGAAGTTGAGTATTCTGAGAAGAAATCTGAAAAGTACCAAAAAGCTGTTAATGGTCTTAGATGAGTTTTTCAAATTAATTCCATTTCAATATATTACACAAAATGCAGCTGAACATTCACTTGTATACAAGGTAAAAAACAGAAAAAAACAGTGCAGTGAAGTGATGGCATAAATGAAAACAAAAATATGTGCCTAGCATATGTCTTGTAAATTCTTTTATCCCACCCTACATGTATGCACAGTGATGACTAAAGAACATTCTAAAATGATTGATACACATACCAGTTGATCATTTTTACCTCTAAATCAGTGCTCTGTGAAATAGGCATAGAAAAAAAAGCGGTATAGAACTGATCACTAAAAAGATTAAATTTTGGTACATGGTCTCCTAAGCATTTAAACAGAATTTCTAGGTGTGTGCTTGTAAATAAAGCTAGTTCTGTCAGAGGTAATAGTAAACCTCAGACAACATTTTAAAAATCAGAATTTGTATTTAAAATATCAATATTAGCACCATTTGAAAAAAAATATGATCATTTATCTGAATAAGATACAGAAATATATTTCTTTGTGACATTGTATTACAGACAAAAAATGCAGAGCATGCTTAGGATGTATCAGTTGATTGAATGTGCATATCAGTGCCGGTTATTTTGTGTTTTATTTCCACCTTGTAAAGAAAAAGAAATAAATAAATAAATAAATAATATAAAACTTGAGACTCTCTAACAGGCTAAAATGTTGCAAAAACAATGGCCTATGTTTAAAGCATTTTTAACATTATATATTTGTATACATAATTTTAAGCCTATATATATTTAAGTAACATAAAATCTTTCATTCCATTAAAAAATTGAACATAATACTTTTATTCTATGCTTAAACATGCAAAATTGATGAAAATAAAAAAGTAATGTGATTGTCATGACTTTGTTGTTTTGTGTATATGCCTTACAATAAAGCATTTAAATAAAATTAGTTTCATATATATGTGTGTGCGAATGTGTCACAAGTATCAGCTTCTCAGCTAATAGATTTTAATACAAAAATTGCATACTCAAGAAAAAAAAAATTGTTGTATGCCTTCCTGTGCTAATTTGGTCATAAGTACCTGGTCCATCTTAATTGTCTCAGGATCTGGCTGAGAGTTGCTGAGAACTGCAATGACCCTAAAAAGAAATGGTGTTTTTCAACGCTTAAGAAATTTTATCTTTTTTGATCTGATGCACAGTTTAAAACAACATGGGAATAAAGGGCTTCATCTGTGACAGCTACCTTGCACCTGCTTCGATTTTATGTCAATTTTTTATCTTTTTACCCACCTTCCATACTAAATTTCAAATGTTGGTCCTTTGCTTTGGCATGTCAAAATACTAAAACACTTTTTTTTAAATCATACCATTTTTCCAGGTGGAAACATTCCTGGAAAAATCTTAAGAGACACTTGGAACAGGTTTTTCTTGTTTGTTGTTTTTTTCTTACTATCACTCTTCCTTTTCTGTTCATGCCTAATTGACCTTTGAGGTGGTATTGCCACTTACCAAAGATTCATAGCAAAAAGGGAGCTAGAAAGATTGTTCAGTTCCTCCTCTTCCCATGTAAGGCAGGTTTATCTGTATCTAATCATTCCTGACAGATGTTTGCCTATCCTGTTTTTAAAAACTTCCAGTATAAGGCATCCAAAAATTACTTAGGCAGCTTATTCATTGACTTTATTGCCCTTAAAGTGAAAGAGATTATTTCTCTTTTGCCTTTACTTATGTCTAAACTTGATGCTCCATATTGCATTTTTCTGCCTTATCCTTCATTGCATATTCAGTGAACATGGATAGCAACTTCTGATCTTAGCCACCTTTCACATATTTGACCATGAGTACCAGATTTTCTCTGTCTCTTTACATAACTGAACAAGTCCTACATTTTTGTTTCCTAACTTTGTGCATGTCCACTTTGGTCTTTTTCTCCTTCCTTCCTTCCTTCCTTCCTTCCTTCCTTCCTTCCTTCCTTCCTTCCTTCCTTCCTTCCTTCCTTCCTTCCTTCCTTCCTTCCTTCCTTCCTTCCTTCCTTCCTTCCTTCCTTCCTTCCTTCCTTCCTTCCTTCCTTCCTTCCTTCCTTCCTTCCTTCCTTCCTTCCTTCCTTCCTTCCTTCCTTCCTTCCTTTGAATTCTTTCACATAAGCAGTTATTTGTTAAGTTTTGGTATTTGGCTCTAATATATCTTCATGAGGCAATACTTCAAGGCAGAAACCTGTTCAAATTTGGTGTGGTCAGTTCAGGATCTATCCTCATTACATTCCCTACATAACTATTGGAAATGGTAAGCAGCTGCCTTCACAGAGACCATTAACTAAAATCCTGAGTTAGGTATTTGAACAGTATGACACGTGTTTTGGAGGATCATGGGATATGATGGTGGAATGAAGAAATAATGAAAAACATAGTGAGTTATCCATAAAATTATGAGAAAATACCTACTAGCAACTAATCACGTAAATGAAATCATCTATGTCTGGAGCCCTGAGAAACCACTGTCTTCCTTATTGTCCTGGTAATCAGATTCATATATTGAAGAAGTGAATATTGCTGATCTTTTTGTGAAATCATGGTCCTATCAGAAAAAAAATCAGATAAATTCAAGGAGGCATGAATCTTCAGTTCAGCCTCCAAACTTGTGCTTAGGCAACTGCATTGCACACAAAGGCAGAGAAATAAAATGGTACTACATGCTTGCTGAGATTTAAACACAGGAGTCTCTACCTAGTTTTCATTCTTACATTATGTTCATGGGCTTTTACAATATGAAGAAGAGATTTTTGTGATGTATTTTCAAAAAAATAAAAATAAAAATTAAGTGCCTTTTAAATGCAGCTCACATAAAGAAACAATGGAATTCAATCATTTCTGAGTAACTATTAGTATGTTGCTCACATTTCAGACTGTTCTACTTTGTTCTGGGCATATTGGACTGTGTTCTTTTGATATGTTTAATTTTTGCATTTGAAGCTTTCTGAACTCACGGTAAAGTATTTGTAGAAAGTTAATGAGCCCGTGAAAATTCACTAACATCTGTTTTCTAGTTTAAAATAATTGAAATTTTCTTCTACTCTATGGTTAAAAAAACTAGATTATTAGTGAAATTTTTTGGAATATAAAATAATCCAGAGACTTGAGGCAGTTTTGAGCAACTGTCTTTAGGACACTGATTGGATGATTTTACTAAATTGAATAATATTTTAAAGAGCCAATAGTTACCTTGAAATATAAAATAAAGACAGACAATATTCTTCCATCTCTTTCCGTAAAGCACACCGCCAATCTTAGAGAAAATGAGTCAAAGGAAGCTGCTGTTATTACAGTTTAAATGTTGACTTTACACAAATTAGGTCATAATCTTGTTATCAGACTAGTATGGAAGGAGGTGGAGAGCTAGAAGAGCAGAGATTAGCAGCATTTTCAATAACAAAACCCAACACTATTTATTACTGCAATCTGAACACATTTGGTCTGAAATCATCCCATTTAACCTCAGACACCAAGGTGAAAAACACAACATATCTGCACTCCCTCTGTAACACAAGGAAAGAAAATCGGGAAACTTCAGAGGAAGAAAATTCAAATCCTAGGTGTGTTAAAATTCTGTTTTTTTTTCCCTACCCTGAGAACTCTCTTGAAGCATCAGAATAAGTGTGAGGTAACACAGGAGCTCTGACTCTAGTCTTGAGATGACATAAATACCCTCTTAACAACCCAGTTGTGTACCAGTGAAATTTATGTGATAGCTGCCAAAAACCAATAGCATAAAAATAGAAAATCACTGGATGCTGTAGCCTTTTCCCATTATTTGCAATTGAGTCCAAATGTTTTTCCCATGGCAGAAAATTTTTCTAGGAAAGAACAGACATTGAACCCAGCCTTCTAGAGAGATGCAATAACAGGAGCAAAATTTAGTATGCTTGTATTTTTTTTAGCAATACACTTCCTGTTTTCTCCTAGCTGGTTGCCCCTTAATAGGTAATTTTTATTCATTTATTGATTGATTGATTAATAGCAAATATATATGTATGTGGAAGATTCCCCTTAACATTTCCAATAATCTTTCTCAAGGACATTTCTGTGACACAGGTTTATCTGTGCTTAAATACCTTCTATAAGACATTCTAAAACTCTCTAAGAATCCTGTTTTGCAGTGCTTAAAACGTGAATATTAATTATACAGATTTCTACCAATGATAACAAAACACACAGGTGAAATACATCGAGAAATATTTAGAGGTGAAAATCCTTAATGCTGTGGCAATAAACACACTGACACCTGAAAATTAATTTTGAGGATTGTTCTGCAAAAAAAAACAACTGTTCTTGTGTAACCGTAGCACAAAAGTTTACAGTTAAAAACGGCTGGAAAATGCTCCTGACGATATACATATGACTGTATGGGTCAACACTAGAAATAAAAATGCCTATCAACTTTTCATGATGATGATCATTTAATGGTAGCAGTAGGAGAGACATACACGCCTGTAAGCATCTCCACGGAGTCACTCTTAAAGGGATCCTCAGTGCCATAAATCTACAGTCATTCCCTTGCTGGGCAGAAGCAGAAGAATATACAAAGCCATATAGGCACCCTCAGTAAACTACATTGTTTGGCAAGCAGTTGCAGAAATGATCCATCCAGAGAGCATAAACATGAGCATAGTGTAACCTCTCTTCAGCGTGTAGCACTGTGGTGAAAAGTCTGCATAGTTACTAAGAATCCTTTCAGAAATCCATCACCTGTTTGGCACACTCTCTGACTGATAGCTGTATATACTGCATGGTTCAGGAACTTAAAAACTAAACATCTGGAATTTCTTGACAGGTAATTTTTTTCTTCTCTAGCAAAACACTTGGGAATCCTTCAGTACATGAATAACTTTAAGTGGGAAACCAGATAAATAGCAAGCTGTGTATTGAAAATATTTCCTCAAGAAGAGCAAAAGGGTAATGACAATCTTCCTGACTTCACCTCCTATTACCATCCAGCTTATAGATTAAACCCTTGAGGCACTCAGTGGATGCAATAAGGTGGAACCTGCTCTAGCCTTTCTGCTGTCACTCAGCAAACCTGGCATTGGGCATCAGCTGTCTTCTGAACTATTTCCCCCCAGACACAACTCAGTAGATCAGCAGCTTATGAAATCTGGGTAGAAAAGCTCCAAAGCTAGGCCATCCCTGGGTAGGTGTCTGAAAGCGCCGCTAACATGGCTGTGGTGTTTGAGATAATATTTCAGGGACACCACTGGTTCAGTAAGCTTTACCAAGGTTCTGGTTGTTTTGCTGGCATATATTCATGTTCCCATTGCGAATAATATTAGGCTTGACTTAGTTTTAATTGGAAAGAGAGCCTTTAAATATACACTTACATATGACTAGAAAGAAAAGGAGAGAGAGAAATCACAAACTCCATATTGAAACAAAAACAAGATTTGATGAAAGGAGATGACAGTATAAGACATACTACATCTTTATTGTGCTTACTTGCACATCTGTTGATGAACAACTTCCTTTGTGGGCCTCCAGTGGAAACACACAAATGTATAATCTAGACTATGCTGCCATTTCTAACTTTTGTTTTGATGACTGTTCATTAGTATTTGAAAACCAAGTTCCATTTTTCAGTTCTTTTCTCTGGAAAAAGCCAGAAGATAATAATCAAAGATTAATATATTTTATTTTTAGTTTTTTTCATAACTAAACTGAACAAGAAAATTATTTATTCTTTTATTTTTTTATAGGATGAGTACTAATAAGATCCTATATGAAGCTCTAAAGTACATAAAAGAGAACTTAACTGTTTCAAGAATGAAGCTACACTGGCTCTTGATGCAACCTGAAAAAATGTTGTCTTCTCTCTTTGTGAAGGAAAACAATATTAAACTACTGATTTTTATGCAGCACTTGGCAGAGATCACTGATGATCCTGATCCATGCTCATTCCTAAAATCAAATAATTAACTCCTGAAAAGCTAAAGTAACATTCAATTGTGGTGTTGACATATTGTACTTGCTTCAAAGAAGAAATTTGTTTATTTGTTTTCTGTTGGTTTCTTTTGTTGTTTGGTTTCTTGGTTGGTTTGTTTTTTTTTTTTTCTCCCCACCTTTCAAAACAAATTGCTAGTGACTTCCAAAAGGCATAAAAAATTTCAGTACTTCTGTGAGTATGGAAATTAAACTAGTTGTAACTCATTTACCCTATCAATATTACTACCTAAAATTTATATATATATATAATATATATATAATTATATTATATAATTATATAATTATATATATATAATTATATAATATAATAATTATAAAATAATTATATAATTTATATATAATAGAATATTCACTAATTTAGGAACATGACTGCTACTGACTTTTGCACAGACTTGTGTTCCTGACTTATTTTTCTGCTGTTAAAGTCTTCTGCCCCTTCCTTCTTTTTACAGCCTTCTGTGCTTAACACTAGAACAACATATTTTAAACTCCAGTTGAGCTGACAAAGCAGTTTGCAGAAGAAACTGCAACACGTCTATCTTAACGCTGATACTAATAGTGTTCTGTACTTAAAGCAAATGATTGTGCGCTAATTTCTTAGTGAAATAAAAAGCAATGAAAACAAAATTGTCCCAAAGCTGCTTGGTACCTTAAAGCAGTGTATAATACCCTTAAATGTTATAAATTATGTCTTTATTTACTTTGGAAAGAAATATATATTCATCTGCAAAGATGCTGAAGCCAACTCTGTAATAGCTACTAGAAACCAAAATTTTTTTCCTCTTCTATGAAATAGAAAGTAGCTTTTTGTTAACTCAGATACCTGCGAAGGTGATTTGTCAAACTCACTCTTCTTCATACAATATTATAAAAACAGATAGCATGCTGAACTGATTGCCATAATTCTTCAAAGTTTACTTTCCTGAATATAGCAGATGCATATCATGAGCTGTTTAAATACTAAAAAAAAACATTTCTGGTGAATATGTTATTGCATTTCTTTACCTGTATTTCCTGCTTAATGTCAAATTACGCATTTTCATAGAAAGTTATACTGATAAAACTACTTTAAAAATCTAATTGTTTTTAAAATAATTTATCAACAGATATCATTAGCAAAGTATTTTAATCACTATAGCTTATGTAGACTAAATGTAAGCATTTATTAATACAAGCTAAGCGCTCATTATAAATTTGCACAGAAAATGATAAAATATTATGTATGAAATGAATCATTAGCATGGACCATTAAGTCCTCTATTTTCATTTAATTGAATTTGTCAGTAGTACCCTCTTTAACTGAAAACCAGTCATAACCACAAAATTAAATAATAATTAAAGAAACAACTATTCAAAGAGTTGCTTGCTAGCTGAGGTGCCATTTAACCAAAACAGCAATTTAATGTAAATTGCAGTCCATGTAGACATAGTTCTGAAAATTATATATCCTGTGGTTCATATATGTTTGAATTAGTAAAACATTTCCAGCATCGCACTCTAGATGTTCTTATAGTGCTTCTGTAAACATGAAGAAAGATTGAATAAGTGGGTGCAAAAAAGGTACAAATAGACTTATGACAATTAAAGCTAATTAAGACTTTATAGAAATAATCTACTGGCTGTTTAGTAACTTTTTAGCAGCCTAGCAAATGCGCTAGCTTACAGTATATATATTGTGTCACTACACAGTCATTCAATAAATATGCGTTGGATGTGGAACCAAAAATAATGCTTTGTCCATATGCCTTTTTTCTTACTTTACAGAACTACTGAAAAAGAAATGGAATTTGCAATTTACAGAGACTTTGTTATACTGCCTGTTTCGCAAAATGAAAGAAGGGAAGGGAAGGGAAGGGAAGGGAAGGGAAGGGAAGGGAAGGGAAGGGAAGGGAAGGGAAGGGAAGGGAAGGGAAGGGAAGGGAAGGGAAGGGAAGGGAAGGGAAGGGAAGGGAAGGGAAGGGAAGGGAAGGGAAGGGAAGGGAAGGGAAGGGAAGGGAAGGGAAGGGAAGGGAAGGGAAGGGAAGGGAAGGGAAGGGAAGGGAAGGGAAGGGAAGGGAAGGGAAGGGAAGGGAAGGGAAGGGAAGGGAAGGGAAAATATTGTATTCTGTCTACATTATTTCTGAGACAAGTGTTGATCTGGGTTTGTCAGAATAAGCAGCAACGCAGATGTGAGAAGGTTCAAGAACCTCCAATGCATATGTTGAAATTTGTCCATAGAGCTTTAGGTTCAGGACTGGGACTATCCTTTCTTATTAAAGGTGATTCTCTCACATCAGTTATACTTGGGACAGCAGGTGTTCTATTTATATACAAATTCTTTTTTTTTTTTTTTTTTTTGCACAACCAGCAGGGGGAGGCAAGATTTAAGGAAATCAACTTGGAAAACTTTATGGAAGCAATAAGTTCTAAGAAAGGAGTGGTGGTGGAAAACTTTGACCAAAGAAAGAGAGGTGAGTAACACAAGACATGATGGTTAAGGTGGTATTTTGGCTCTAGTTTCATGTAAATCAAACCATAACACGCATCTGACAAAGGTTTGCATTTGAAAGAGCTTGTATCCATTTGTCCATTTTCCTAATGCAAACCTCTTTACTAACCACAGATACATAACTGTAATAGGAATGGTTTTATTGCCATTTTCTAGTAAAGTAAGATAATATGAAAGAATGGTGCTGTAAGTAAACGATGTTACAATTTTCAAAGAGAATGTCTCTTGTTCAAATATTTCACATAATTGACTACTTCTGTGTAGGAACCAATGAAAGAGATGCACAGCAGGCCTGAATGCCTTAAAATTATATTCAGAAATACATATCTCAATGTGCTTTCCAATTCTTACTTAGACAGCTTTCATTCTTCTTCAGAACAATTTACAAAATAACTTGTGTAACTATTCTGGTTAAATGTTGAATCTGCTAAGAGCATTTCAAGAAGATATTTTCAGACAGAAGAGGAAATATCTTTATGTATATTCATGTTTACTCCATGCTTGTTATCATTTAGGGATACAAGCTCCAGGGTGAAAACCAGTAGCCAATATGTGTGCTTGTCCTCACACAGGATATATTTTCAGCCCTGTTGTAAATGATGGGGCTGTTCTGTTATGTAACTGTTCCACACTGGTCAGGGCAAAAGGCAGAAATAAACCCTGAGATCTTCCCTGTGAAGAACAAAACTGTCTCCCAAGTAATACCCCCATGGTTTTCATCACAACGGCTTACATAAATCTGTGCGAAGTACAAAGTTCACCATGTGGACTACAAGTTAATATTGTATTGGTTAGTTATGTGAATCAACAACAGTTCTCCTCAGACCATTGTTCCTCGTTCAACCTTCCCTTAAAACCCAAGGGTTATCTTCTTCACGTATGATCTAGACCTGTTTGCCTCTATAAGCTGAAGGCTTCTCTTTTCAAATATGAATATAATGTACATGAATATTTGTTTAAAACATATAAATGGCATACATACTTATTTTATGTGTATAAATTGCTGAAAGCACATAGGTTTGAGAAGGAGACATATGTCACTGTTTTCAACTGAAGACCAACACTGCAAGAAGGCAGCATTCTGTTACCCAAAGTTCCTGAGGTATAGAGTGTCATCTGTATACCAGAATCTACACTACACTACAGCATAATATGCTTTGCTGTGGTTGAACTACCATTATTACACCTTTTTACTGTCTAGTGATACCCAGTCCCATGCAGAAGCATGCAGATATAACAGTTACACATAATTACAACTTTGACGAGTTATTTGAATAAATTTATTTCAGAGCATAGGAAAAGTTCCAGCCTCATGGCTTTGATACTGACAGACCTGGTGCAAAGTGGGTGTTTGGATACAATGCCAAGCATAATTGGTGCCAGTAGTGGAGATTGCATGTGTTCACTATATGGAAGCTTATAGAGTTATACAATTCTTGGGAACAAAGCTGTGTATGGTGGTGCACATGAAGTCATAGTGTAGCTTTCATGTAAAGGCTGCATTATTAATGTGGTGCCTGCAATCAATCTGATTTTTGGAAATAAGTAATACAGCCTTATTGCTTTCACTCTGCATTTCTGTCAAGTTCTTTGCTCAAATCAGAGGGTAGATACTGGCACCAACTTCCAGAGTCAGCTGTTCTTCTCCACCGAGTTTCAAAGATAGCATATAGAAATTTTTGTTTTACTTCCTCCAGTAAGACCATCTGTTCCCATAGCTTCCCCTCAAAACACCTGGCATTATCTTTTTTAGAATCTGTGGACTTCTATGATTTTTTTAAAATCCTATTTAGGGGAAAATAAAGGTTTGAAAATATACTTTCAAGTAAAGTGATATGCATATCTCATTCTTTGCATTTCCCCATTCTCATGCAGGAAAGTAGCAGGCCACTGTGATTGAAGCCAAAAGTCATTTTCACCTATTCCTCTTTCAGAATCAGATGCCTAATGGTGATACTTTACAAAGAAAAGTATACTTGTAAAGAAAAAGTGTGTTAGAACTGAGTGACAACAATTCCTCAAAGCTCAACCTCAGGATTATTTTATTGAAGTGGAGTTCTTAGAGGAAATAGTTGGTTCCATTCCCTTTCTCCACGGCAAACAATAACAATCTTGGCACATCACAACAAAGTCTTCCAAAAAAGCTCCTCATCTTAACACTAATAACTTATATTACTACTTAAGTAACTAAGGCCTGGATTTAAAACCACAAATTGACAACCTGGAAATATCTTTGTGATCTTTCTGTTACATGTCAAAGATATAAAGGTTTAATGGATTTAAGATGGGATTTGTGGTTTGGACAACTCTGAAATTTTTTGGCCTGTCTTACGCAGAATGTCAGTCTAGGCTCTGGTGATCACTTCTGGCCTTAAAATAGAATAATGCAAAACATATTCAGTTTCAGCAGTTTCTAGAAGGTCTGGTAAGATTTTGTGGATTACCATTTGGAAACTTAGATCAAATTCATGATTCAAGTAGTCTCAGTTCCTTTTTAGCAGACTTTTTTTCTAAATGTGAATAAGAAAGTGTGAGAAATGTTTTCCTGAGCATGAAATGGATGTGTATTTGAGACACCTGAACTGCACCTGCTCCTGTATAGGCTGTAAATTTTGAAGAGGATAAACTTCTCGGTTGACAAGCTGAAAAGTTTTGGATCCAGTGACTGTCCTATCATAGGCATCTTGAAAGTGAATCTGCCTGAAGTACAGACTTATTTCAAAGACGACATTTGGGATGGTGATAAATGCCTTGCTCATCCAGTTGTGTAACTTATGCTCAGCTCCACAGTCAGCCCCTAAGAAATTGTTACAAGAGTGTGCTGCAGCACTTCTAAGAGGAGGGAATAATGCTCCAGAGCCAAACCCCATCAAGTCGATGTCTTTAATATATCATTTTAAAGATAAAGCACTGATGTAATTTATAAACTGTCTGTCACCAGCGGCTGAACATCATCTTCTCTCCAAGCAAGCTGAGTTACACTTGAGAAAGTATGTCCTGGCTAAGTACTGAACATCATTCAACTTGCTGAATTTGTTTTTGAAAATGATATGTGCACAGATGTGGTGTTCAAAGGCCAATCAGCTGTGTCTGACACCATATACCGCCAGATGTTTTTATACAAAATACAGTACATGAAGGAAAATCAAGGCATAATATGACTGATACAATTTCTCTCCAAAAAAGAACAAAAATCTTCTTAATCAGCAATGATTGTTATGTTGAACTCTACAAGAAGCAGAGCCAACAGAGGAGACTATAAAATGACCTACCACAGGAGAATGTGCTTGAGTCTGTATTATTCAGCATCTACATGACAAACTAAAAATCCATCTCATAAAAGAAGTTTTATTCCTGGAAGCACTGATTGTATCTATACCCAGATTAAGGGCTTCACATGAATTCATGTCAGCGTTGTTTTACTCCTCAGATTCTCAGAATTACTTTACCAAAACCCAGTTAAACACTAATCTGACTAAACAGCAAGTAACCTTCTTTCATTTCTGAAATCAAAAGTCCAGTAAATTTGGTGTAATTTGGAATGGGGTATAACTGGTCCTCTGTTGGAATCCTGTTTATTTTGAGCACATATTAAAAAGAAATAAAATATAAGATCCATGCCCAGAAGAGTATGTTGAAGAAGCTCATAAATTCTAAATGGAGGCTAATCCAAAAACATTTTGGATGACTGCATTTATCCCCTCTAGAAACTTAAAACAAGGAAAAAAGAATAGCAAAAATTAAAGAAAAACACACTGACACACATATACACACACACACACACAAATAATAAGAAAGTCCCATTCATATAGAAAAATAGATAGCATTATTAGAAAGATTTTGCTGGATTACTTAATGTATTAGACCTGTAAAACTAACTGCCTGGACTTTCTGGGATCACTCCACTGAAAACCACAAGCACTGTTGTAAATAAAGTGGAATCCATCTGACAGATTGAAGGTTGAGGTACTGACTGTTGGGACATGCTGCAGCTGTTGGCCAGCTGCTGTAAGATTTCCAACAATGGAACCATTTAATAAATCATCAGATTCTGCATCTCATTCAGCTTGTTCATCAAAGAAGTGAAAAAGCGTACCTACTTGAGATGTGAAGACTGGGCAGTCCGGGATGTTTGAGTTATGTTCCAAAAAACATAGGTACACAGGTGACAAAAAAAGTTTACCTGAAAATGTTCATGTTCTAATACTTTGACACACAACATGAAAAATAACAGACCAAAAGCTATCCAATACACCAAGAGTGCTAATTCTTTGGTGGAGTAAGTCATAACATAAAACTGATTTTAGAAAAACACACAGTCACCCTAAAAAGACATGAGAAAACCCAGGGGGTCCTTGGTTTAACTTGAAATGTTTTATTCCCAAATTCATTCATGCTGTAGGATTTCAGCCAGCCTCCACGCTCCACATTCTAAATAAGAAGTATGGAACTATTTTCCAGGGAGGATCATAAGTGATGAACATGGACAAGAAAGACTCTGCCACGTATTAGATCAGCTCTTTCAACAGTAAAATATCAACATTTATTTATTTATTTATTTATGTAATCTTGGGATATACCTCAACTGAAGTTATTATACCATGTAATTCTTTTACTTTACAGATCAGATCCTTTATATCTCTTGGAAAGATAATTTTCTGTTTGATTTGCCTTTTAAAAATGATCTTGTTTCTCACTGAGTTCAGATTATTTAAACCCATTTACATTTTACTGTGTGGGTCTGCTAATCTGTATATAGTACTGATATTTCTGTTCTGTCTCTGCGAGTCATGACACTGCAAACATTTATTATTTCTTTTTCCAAATTCATGTTGACTTTTCCTCTCTCTTTGAGGCAAATTAATAACTTTTTAAATGATATTATATGATAATGACAATGTTTAGGAGAGAGGACGAAAGGCAGCTATTAGAGAAAAACGCAGTAGATCAACTTGGGTGAAAGAAAATAAATAAGTTACACATACACACAAAATATGTTTCTATTTTTATCAGTACACTATAATATGTTGCTATATACTTAATCTTGAAATAAACAACAAACATTTTTTTCATTTCTTCCATTCATATTTGAATTTCCTGGTCTGAAGGTTGCCAGCAGGATGAGAATTAGAGAGGATAGCTACAGAAAGTACTTTCAATGCAAAGTGTTATGATTATTGGAACAATTTGCAAAAGCTTTTATTAAGAGGGACACAAAATATTAAAAGCCCAATGCAACAGACTGTACCCCCTAAGAGCTTCCCAAAGGGCAGAAAAATAAACATCAACATTTTTGAATAAACAAAGAGGGAAGAAAACTCTGTTGTAAAGGGTGTGAAGTGATAATATCATTTAGTAAAGAAAATATCAAATATAAGTTTCTTAAACAACCGGGAAGATTTCATCCACAACTGGAAAAGAACTGTGTGTGAGAAAATTCAGACGAAGCTAGAGTCAGAGAGGCTATTAGAATGGAAACTGAAGTAATCAAAGATGACAATTTGGCAGCATATTACAGAAAAGAAGGAAGTTGAAATCACTTGCAAATTTATCTGCTGTTATTTCATTATTTTTTTTTTTTTTCCAGGACAAAAGCCTTTTTCTCCAGCCCGATATAGAGAACAAAAGACATTTGACAACTTGCCCTCTACAAAACATATTTCAGCTGATTTTACAGACCACAATAAAGCAGATCTTGTACTTGAAAAATGTTTTGGTTTTTTTGGTGGATTGACAGTGGCAAACAGCCAAACTCCCACCCAACCACTCACTCAGTCCCCAAACCTCACTAAGACAGAGAGAAATAAAACTGAGAATAAAAAGTCTTTAGACTGAGATAAAGACAGGGAGACTGCTTACTAATTATCATTGTGAGCAAAACAGATTTAGCTTGAGGAAAATTTATTGTCAGTACATATATATTTGGGTAGTGAAAAACAAACAAAAGACATCAAAGCAACACCTTTATTCTCCTTATATTCAACTTCTATTATCCACTTCTAACTTCTAGAGTAGGAGAAGGGAAATAAGGCTCATAATATCCAGTCTCCACAACTCCTTCCTCACTGCACTTTTCCTCTGCCTAGTATGAGTCCTCCATGGACCAGAATCCTTCAGGAAACATCCCCCTGTTCCACCATAAAGCACCTCCTCCACCTCTCCATCTGACACTGGTGCTCTCTTTACTATTTCTGATTCATACTTTCATTTTCGTCTCCCTCTGTACATCATTTTTACTTTTTCTTGAATACATATTCCAGCTACCAGCATTGCTGGCAAGCCCCACTGTGCCCTGTAATGGGTCTGTTAGAGCTGACTGTTATCAGCTGTGTCTGACAAAGAGCAAATCCCAGCCCCTTCTTAAAGAAATTCTACCACAGCCTCCTTTTTCTATTGCCACCTGCAATCAATATGGTTTACATTGTGGTGTAATTCTACAGCTTCTACTGAAAGCACAGAAATCTGAAGGACTTAAGCAGAATTTGGTAAGCAAGTATCCATGATGTGAAGGAGCATCTTGCGTATGGTCGTGCTAATTCTTTTAAGAGGCTGACTTGGGATTATCTCAGATATTAAAAAAAAAACCAAAAAAACAATGTTTTCAATGCTTGTGAGCCTCTAGGCTGATGAAGGATGACTTAAATTTTGCTTACCCCTGAATTGGTCTAACCAGTTGAATTTTGTTCCTGAAGTAGGAACAAAGGTGAACCGTAGAATCAAGAAATAATTTTGCAATTCATTTATAAGTAGCTGTTTCATTGTGTCAAACACCGCAACACTGGACTAGGAGAGAGTGCTCCCCTGAGGAACAGGGAAGTTGAGATCTTCCTTAGATAGTGAAAGAAGTAGCTGTGGAAGTAAGTAATCCAGAATAATTACAGAACAGTACATTACTTGCTATTTTGAGCAAACATACTCCTAGTACGCTAAAACAAAACAAATAAGACTTTGGGTTCAGCTACAGGTAATTAATGTATTTAGGTAAGTAAAACCCAAGCTCCTAATATAATTCCTGAATGTGCACTCATTGGAGCCTTTACTTAAGAAGTTCATAATACATGACAAGATATGTCATGCATTCACTTTGTAAATGTCAAGTTCTTGATGGAAAACAGGTCTTTCGTTATTTATACCACTTACCCTACATATTGAGCAGCATACAGGACTAGATTTGTCCTGCCTAGATGCAACTTTATGACAGAAACATCTAAATTAAGAGTACTGTTACTTTAAGGCTTTTCCAAAAGAAGTGAAGGGGATAAAAGGCTAAAAACAATAATACAGGCTGCCTGAGAGATCAGTCATCTCTTTCTTCTATTTTCTCTGTTTTCTATAAGAGGTAAGAGTGTATTTCTAACTTGATCTCATGAATAGATGGATGAATATGGAACGGTTTGCATAGCTGTTCTTGTTATTTTGATTTTGTTGCTGTTGGATAAGAAAGGATACTCTGCTTGAGCTCATGAGGACACTTCTCACTGGGACTTTCTAGGACTTCAGAATTAGGACCATATCTCCTTTTTTCAAAAGTCTTTGAGGAATGGATATCCCAAAGGTGTCTTTCAATGATTTCCCCTGATATCTGAAAAGAGATGAATAACGTTCTGGATAATGGGCGTTATCTGCAGTGAATGCAAACTTACTTGGCTGAATTCCTCTATGTATTTTAGAAGTCAGCACAAATAGGGAAAAGCAGTTACTGAATAGCCAGACAAGCAGAAGTAGATAGAAGGCAATGCAGAGCACGGTGGTGTTTGCTAGTGGCACAGTTATTAAGTGTAATACTCTACTCTGAGTGAAATGTTCTTGCATAGAAAAAATGTAGTGATTCATACGTGGCTATGAATGAGTTTCTAATAATGCTAACAAATTCTCCAGAGTTTGCAAAGGAATTCTGGCATTGTTCATTAATAAAAACCAATGCATTCCCAGTACTCCCTGCCTGGTACAAAGCAAAAGTGATTCTATCATTATTAGTAGAGTCCATAATGGAATTATTTACTTGGGGTGGGTAGTAGAAATCATAACACAATAAAGAAAAGGAAAATATAGATGAACACTGAGCTAGGAGACTAATTTTAACAAAATAATGAATTGCATTCCTCACAGGGGGGGAAAAAAAAAAAAAAAAAAAACAAAAAAAAAAAAAAAAAAAAAAACAAAACAGTGGAAACGTGTTAATCGTTAATCAGAGCAGGCCAAAAAGTCAGGGCTTCCCTGCTTTGCATGATTTATAAATTTGGCTTCAGCATGTTTTGTGTATTTATTTTTAGACCAAACCCAGTAAAGCTCTAGAAATGTGAAAAAAAATTAATGTGCAAACCTCAAATCTTTGTGGTTTTCAAACAAACAAAAAAAAAAGTTCAGCGTTCAGAACTCCTCAAGGATATTGACATTTTGGTCAATCACTATTGGAAATTTTATAGAAATATATTTTTCCTAGCTGGAAGGTCTCCCAGGCTTCCAGCACCTTTGTTGTGTGGACAGTCCCATGGGTCCAGTGTACTGCAAGTATGCTCTGAAACATAGCTTCAGAGCTATGAGCTCTGGAAACTTTGGCTAACATGCTTTGAACAAAGTTGTGGTTATAGTCCAGAGTTGCAAGGACTTCAGGCTCTCTTCTGCACAGCAGGAAACCCTGCTTGAGTCTGGCCCAGAACATATTTTATGTTTCAGAAATAACTGCAGAACAAACAAGGGGTCTTCTAGAGTGTTGGGATTACACAAGACTCACACCAGGTTCCCACGTGCCCCCTGCAATGACCAGGGACATCTACAGATAGTTCAGGTGCTCAGAGCTTCATTCAGTGTGGACTTGAATGTCTCCAGGCATGGTGTAACCACCACTTCTCTGGGCAAAATGTTTCAGTGCCTCACCTGACATTGTCAAGAATATTTTCTTTATATGAAGTCTAAATTTTCCCTCTTTTATTTTGAAACAGTTTCCTCTTGTACTATCACAACAGATCCTGCTAAAACTCTTTACTCTAAACTCTCCTCTCTAATAGTCCCCCTTTAAATATTGAACAACTGCTCCCAGGTCTTCTCAGAACCTTCTCTTCTCCAGGCTGAATGGTCCCAGCTCTCTCAGTCTGTCCTAATAGGAGAGGTGTTCCATCCACTGGATCATTTCTGTGGCCCTCCTCTGGACACACTCTAACAGGTCCTTGTTTCTCCTGTACTGAGGACTCCACATCTGGACACAGCGCTCCAGGTGAGGTCTCATCAGCACAGAGTATAGAAGGGGCAGGATCACCTCTCTCAACCTGCTGCCCACATATATTTTGATGCAGCCCAGGATACTATTGGCTTTCTGGACTGCAAGGGCACATTGGCGGCTCATGTCCATCTTGCCATCCACCAGTAGCATCAGATCCTTTTCAGCAGGGCTGTGCTTCATCCTTTCATCCTCTGGCTTGTAATGACTGCAGGGACTGCTATGACTCATGTGCAAGACCTTGCACATGGATTTATTGGACCAGAAGAGGTTCATCTGGACACAATGCTCGAGCCTGTCTAGGTCTCTCTGGATGGCATCGTGTCAATAACGCCACACAGACTTGCTGAAAATGCACCTTGCCAACAGTATTTTATTTTGTCACTTTCACAGTAACAATTTTTTTCTTTAAATTTCACTAATGTATAATTAGGAAAAAAAAAAAATGTCATTCCTCATATATGTAGTTATTTACATTAAGAAATTCTTTTTTGTTATGGATAACTGCAGCTCATATAGTACGCTGGTAAGGATTTCTGCAAGGACCTTCCATGCCCATAGTAGACCTACTTTGGTTAAAAATTTGGAATGAAAATTTCCACAGATTTCTATAGAGGTGTTGTATTTTCTTTCAGTGTGCTCGTATTTCCTCAGTATGACCTTTCTTTTTTTCTTTCCTGCTATCATTTTAAATTTTAGTCTGCCATGATTCAAAACATATGCATTATTCAAGTGGGAAGGAAAAACAAACAAACAAACAAAAAAACCCAAAAACCTGATTTTCCATATTACTACTGCAAATTGGGTTCCGCAAAGTCTGCTTAGTAACATTTTCCTTATTACTGTGACAAAATGTTTTACAACAGTCCAGGTGATAGGGATGGCTTGCTACTGCCTGCGTACTTCCACTGGGCACTTCAATTGTGTGAAGAAACTATGCATTGTCTCTGGACTTCCATGTATTTCAAAGTGGATATAATACTTTTCCACAAGTGATGCATTTATTGAATTGTATTCTGATATTCCTGAGTGCAGCAGCATCTTGGAAAAATACTTCAGTTTTGTGCCGGGAAATATGGCTGTTAAAAGAGTGGAATTAGAAAGAGCATACATGTAAATCTACATAATCCTTTAGAGGTTTTAAATGATTTCATGCATTAACACCACACATATTGTTTAATCTCTTGGACTAGAAACAAACCAGTAGAAAGAGCAGGTTGGCAAAGGAGTTTCAGAAGTTTTCCAGCAAAGCAAATGCTGATTTGTTTATCCTAATGGGATTTGTTCGAGGTCCAGTTGAAACTAACTTATGTCTGTAGTATAAACTAAGGCAGACTCTCACCTTTCCTTCAGTAACATTCCATGCTATTTTCTGCTGTTTACAGATCAATTTTTTGCCTAAAAATTTGCAATAAAATTGGAGATTCCTATAAAATGAAAATTGCTGATATTTAGACAAACATGTCAACCTGCCAAAAACCCTCAAGGCTTAATTCAGTTGTCCTGCAGAAACAAAAGGAATTTATTGGAAACTTTTCTGTGTAATGTTTGGAGAAGGAATTCTGATATCTTCTAATCAGCAAAAAACTTGAAACTTATGTTAGACTTCACTTACTTGCCTATTAAGTAGCAAGATGTTAAAAGAATCGAAGAACCATAGAATTGCTTATGTTTATCTCTTACTGCATTGGATTTTTTTTCAAATAGAAATAAGAGATATCTTAAAAGAAAAGGATTATTGTAACATCAACTAATAATTAGGCAATATGAACTGGTTCTGGCCAATTAGCCTGGAAGATTTTCTAAGCAAGCAGAACCTGTCTATAGCAAAGCAAAACATAAATTCTAAGATGAAACATGGTTTTGAATAGGTAAAGACCCATGCCAAATGATTTCTTACAGTAATAAAGTCTCATTTCAACCCATTAGCCAAGTTATTCATATGATTTCATGCTTTCCTACCTGCTGGCAAGCAACAGGCATGCTTGGTTACTTTGAAACTTCTGCTGTATGGAGAGGCTGCCATTCAATTATAGAGGAGCTCTGCTGTCATGCCCATTTTTCTGTAGCAGTTTTAAGCTTTTCATGTAAGAATAAAGCAAATGCTTTATATTTGTCTCCCTTTGAAGAGAAACTGTCAGAAACGTGATGATGTCCCTGCTGTTAAAATCCAATGCAACGTCAGAGACTCTTCTTCACATGTTTGTGGTCTCAGGGGCTTACAAGCATGAGCTTGAATGAATTTGCTCAACTCTTGACTCATAAGGGTGAATCTATCCAGAAACATCAGATCACTAAAATGAATCTGCAAGGCAAAAGGTCTACCAGGTCACCACAGCAGTTCAAAGTGTGTGAGTGTGAGTCCCAGTGCACTTGCAGAGAACTCAGAAATTACATAGATATAATAATCTTGTTATTTTCACTTGCAAATTCTCAGAGATTTAAATTCATTATCGAACAGACACTCTTCTAAAGCTTTTTATTGTGAGCTTGTCCCAGGTGCCTGATTGCTGTCATCAAACATGCCATACTGAGTATTTATATAAAAATATCATAAAATAATCAAATATGATGAGCTATTCCCTTTGTTCCTTTATGTTGATACACTTTTCACAAAATATTTAATATGCTTCTGAAAATGATGATGCCAGTGATAAAGCTAGTTTGCAGTTTCATAGATAATTTATGGAAGTTATAAAAAATGAACTAAATTGTCATAACAAAATGACAATGTGAACATTCATGTTTACATAGTGTCCACATACAATACAAATACTGAATATTAATATGAAATGAGAATTTATAAAATTTGCAATAAACATAATGCAGGCAAAAAAAAAAAGAAAACAACTTCATGCAGTCTCTGCTTATATTGCCACCTACAAACAGATTTTAGTTTATGAATGGCTTTGACATTTCCCTCAATGTGTATTGTTTTACATCTTTAACCACAAATCTTGGTATATTTTAAATGTAAATTAGATCATATCTATCCCGTTTCTTCTTTCAGATAAATAGTAATGCTAATTCAAGTGAAGAGAAGAAAGTCCATAGGCAGCATTTTAAAAGTACTTGGCACATTTTCATCCCAAGGGGCGCATGAAGAAAATGTCTGGAACAGATTCTAGCATTTCTGCTACCAGAAGGTAGTGATTTTTTTGTTTGGTCATTCCATCGGATTGCAGCAAACTGACAACACACATTCATTAGTTTGCCTAAATATAGGCATCCATTGCTGTTTTGAGATACTCTGAGATATTCTCATGGGGCAGACAGCTGGTATACAGGACCTGTGGGAGACCCAAACCTAGCAATGCTCCTGGTGACCTATACAGCAGCAACAATGGCCAAGCAGGACATGGTGGGTTATCTCATATGACACTTGATAGTTATTTTTAGGCAATCAGATCCCACCTATACTGAAACCCAGTAATGTATCTCTTCTGAGATAAGCCTTTGGATAAAGTTTTCACCTCAAAGCAATGACATGGGAGATAGTGTCTGTCTGCATGCATGTTCTGGTGGATCTTCTTTGTTGTTTCTTGATATCTGGAGAAACTGAATGAATTGTGAGACTTGTGCCTCTGCACTATGCTATTATCCTGAGAGTATTAAATTTATAATACTTGAACTGTGTTGATTTCAGTAGTCTGTTAATTACACTGCTAGCAATTGGGAATGAGGCCTGAGGTTTCCATTTTCATAGCAGCTTCAAAACCCCCTGCTTTACTTTCTTTTCCCAAACAATGTACTTAGGCATGCTGAACTGCTGAGTTAAACAGCAACCCAGACCACCGGTTTGATGCCTATATGCATCACTGTAAATTTGAAGCTTTGGGTAAAAGTATGGAAACTGTCCAGTTCTCGACAACAGCTCATGGCTCCTCCTCATAGGCTGAAAGAAAGCTAAATGTAACTTTCTTTCCTCCTTTTGGGCAGAACTGTCTTGAGTATCTCCATCTTTCTTTCTCTTCTCTTCACTGACTTTATAGTGACCCCAGGCAGTTACAATTGGGAAATAAGATACCCTAAAACAGATTCTAAAGTTAAATGAGATAAAAGTAAGCATTCACAACTTGATTTGCTTATTGTAGTGATAAATTAAGATTACATAGATACATTTCTGTTGCTGTCTTGTCAGCATTAGTCAAGTTTACAGAAGTTAAGATATGGAGCAGAATTTAAGTGTTTGGATATTCTTATTTCCATCAAGAACATGAATGTCTGCACTTACAAAATAAAATTATTTCTGTTGCATATTGCAAACCATATTTTCTATGGTATAGTGTGCATAACACTTTTTTGTCACTTGCTTGATAAATTCAAATATTACTGTGAGTGCGGGCATCATACACATTAGTTCTTTGTTTAATGTTAAAACTTGAAATATCATTCAAAAACCACTAACCTGCAAAAACATTCTTAAGGAGCAAATGAGTGAAGTCAAAAGATCCCATTACTCAGCTTGGTAATAGCAAATGTGACACTACTGAAATCAGATACCACTTTCAGACTCCACTGCTCTGTACCCACTGCGCTTATTTCCAAGAACAAACTCTAACAAACTCTGACCTGGCTTATAAGGAGAAAAGGTATTTTTTACTTTTCAGAACTTGTTTTAATGCCTGAATTGTGTCTTGCCTTTAGACCAAATGTTGTTACTTTCCACTGTGTATTATTTCTTCTACCATGCATTCTGGAAAACTGTAAATTATTTTATTTTTATAAAAATTATTTGTAATGTGCACTAACTTATTCATGTCTGTTTAAGAAAGATTAGTTAAAATTAGGCTTCCTCCTAATTTACAGAGGCTTCCTAAAGCCTGAAAAACTTTCAGGCAGAAATCAGACTGTCTGCAGCAGTCTTCAGTTTATTTCTGTCTTGGCAAGTATGAACAGATCCATGATAATCAATTCACAAGATATTAGAGCCATTATTAGTTGTAATTATCATGGCACCTGGGTCCAGACATTTGAAATGATTACTAAAAGCATCACCAGTGTGCAAGAGGTTTCATTAATCATTGATTTTATATCAGGAAGTGTTTTACAGATTTTGTGACTCTTAATAAGAAGCTAAATGTCTATTTCATTTGTAAAAACTGTAAAAGTAAGAACAAAAATAAAAACTTCCTGATATCATAGAAGCTAATCAGAGTAAAGAATTAAGGTAAAGATACCATTGTCCTTCTTAGCATTTCAGGGTTCAAAATCAGAGCTGACTTGTTTGAAAAATGTTGGTGTTATATATCGAAATAGCTTTCTGCCAAATAAAATACTTGCAACAGGATTTATAGTGAGAGGTTAAGGAAGGGGCCTTGGAGTCTCCTTTTTCTTAAAGCTGTATGTATGCTTGCTACTTTTTTATTTATTTTTTTTTACAGCTGTGACCCTGAGCATCTGAATATGAGCATGCATATTCTCTGTTCCCTCTTCTTGCTCCTACCATGGGTGAAGGAAAGATAGCAGCAGTGGGAGTTTAGAGTATTTTGTCAGGTTCGCTCCTTCTGCAGCACCATGAGGCTTTGTTCTAGACACCTCTGTAAGGTCTTTTGCTCCAGGGCAACCTGTCTTTTTGTATTGAGTGATTAGGAAAGTTGGTTTCTAAGTTATACATTGAATACTAACCAGCATGAATACCCCCTTCTTCTTCTCTTCTGTCTCTCTCATACGCAATTTTGTTCAGTATATTACTGCATATGCTGTGTTTGGCCCTAAACTGATGTGGTCATTGATCTTCAGTGGTGATGAATGGAACGATGATGATGAATGGGCATCCTACAGAGATTAAAATCATTACACCTGTGAAAGATCAAACCTATGTACATCAGGGAACTGATGCCTTTTAACACCTGTCTTCCATGCAGCCTTGACATGTAGTGCTACCTGCCTTGAGCAGTGGGTCACAATCTTTTATTAGTCAACTCTTCTTCCACCCTTTTGATCAGTTTGACCTATTATATGCCTAGTTAAAGCTGATTTCCTGCAGTTCCTGTAGTAGACATCAAAAGGTGCATTTTATATCTCATGTGCCTATCAGGATCATTCCCAGCAGCAGCAGTCCTGAATCCAAACAAGCTGACGCACAGATCTCTGCAGCTACAGTCTCAGATGGTGTGTTCTGATGGATGGACAAAGAGATCCAGATTTCTGAGGATACAAAATTGCACTCCTGATTCTTTGCTGTTCATGCAAAAAATCAAAATGTCTTTAACCATATCTGCTTAAAGGAGCATGAGGTGTAGATACAGCACTCAGCAGTTTTGATTACATTGATTTAAAAGAGCCAATTTAAGAATTGGGTGAAAAGGGACAATGGCAAGAAGTGATTTCCTGTGATTTTTACCTGTGGCTAGCTGGCAAATAAACATTATATAGAACCGATTTTGCAGCTTTAACAATAAACTCAACTCTGAAGAAGAATCTGAAACAATTATATTGCTGTATTGTGACTTTTTTTTTTTTTTACTAAAAGAAAAAAAGACACAAATCTCTAAATAAAACCCCTTCTTTTGTAACAACATGGAGAATGACACCTCTTATTTCTTGACATTTCCAACTGCAACTTCAAATGTTGTTTTTTTAACTTATTTTCTTACCCATTTCTGTTTTTTTTTTTAATTAGAAGTATTAATATTTAATTATTCCAGTTAAATCCAGTTATTTTCCAGTTTCTCCCTTCACAGAAACAATATGGTATGAGAGATAAATAACAGTTAAAACTACTGGTGAGCTGATTGTCATGAGAGAAAATATGATCCTGTATGTGTGAGCTACTACAGCAGCAAAACACATTAATTATTAAAATAGAGAATTAGAGAAAGGAAGAGTGAGTTGAAGTTGTAAAAACCAACAAACAAACAAACAAAAAACAACAACAACAAAAACGTGTGAATCTGTACATTTCTATTAAAATGATTAAACTGTATAGCTCACAAAGGAAGAGATGGAAGACCTTGCACGAAGAGCAGACTTGGTTCTTTCAGTCGTCTCTAAAATCTGTTTATATGGGTTGATGAAAAGTTGTAGCAATTCATCCATGGTGTCTGTGTGTATGCATGTACACAAATATGCAATATATAAACATATATATGTACATTCCTCAAGAGAGAGGCTAGTTTCAATCCATTTGTTCTCCTGTAGTGGGTTCCCAAAGATCAATTGTTTTCACCACCTCATTTGTTACGTGTAAAGCAGTCCTGTCTCCTATGTGATAACACTTGAGTAAATCATGAAAGTCTTTTACAGTGTTTTGTTGTTTCTTTGCTTTTTGTTATTGGTTTTTGTCTTTTCTTTTGCTTTTATTTCTTTATTTTTTTACTGTGCTCTTCTTTATTCCATATTTATGCAAACAGTTTAAATAAAAGTGATTCATGGTGTTAGAAGTAAAGCGTGGCTCAATGAAATTAATCAGAAGATAGGACTAAAGATAGAAAGAATTAAATGATATCTTTATCATATCTTCTTAATAACTAATTTGCAAATCTAAATAGCTATTCATTTGCTATTATGCACCATGCAAAATGGCAGCACTATCTACAGAGCATGGATTGTTAGTTGCAAGTTCATTGAAGAAGAAAGAAGAGAGTGGGGTTGGTTTTACTGAAAAATGGAAACTAAAACATTTTCTACCTTAACTTTAAAATGTATCTGTTTAAATGTTTGCTTCAGTGTACAGGATCCAGACCTAAATAAGTTGAAAGAAAATTTTAAAAAATTACAAGCATAAAAAAAAAAAAACCCAATTCAAAAGGACAGTCAAAACCTTTGACCTATCTAAAGAGGATATGATATTATTTAGATGTAAATGGCAGAGCGTGACAAAATGCATGCTTCCACCAAAAAGGGAGTTAATAGTGAAGACAAGAATGCTATTTCTGTGTAGTATTTCCACTGAAGAAAGTGACAGAAACCCATTGATGCAACACATTTGCAATAGTATTGGATAGCACCATGCAAAGGAAAAGAAACGCCCATGTCTGAAGGAGATAATTACATTAGGCATTATGTTTGAGTACATCACATAGGCAAACAGTGAAGCAGTGGGAGTAATACAGTTGGAGAACACCTACAAGGAGAGAATTTTAGCAACAATGACACTGTTTGGTTACAAAACAGAATAAGTAGAAGGCAAATGATGAAGCAAGAGTAAATGCCTTGATACTAAGATTCTGGAAACTGATATTTCTAGAAGAAATAACAGCTGTCATTTACAGCTGATGTTGGGACATAGTTTTCAACGCTCTCTTTTCTTTGCTATAGGATGTTACAAATGGCAAAACTTCAGATGGATTCATTCCTGGAAATAAAATCCATGAAGTACAAAACTACCAACCATGATTAAATAAACCCAGGAGTTGGGGGCTGGAAAGTATTGCAGTCCTCTTCCCTGCTCTTACATTTTTCTCCTGATATCTCCTCTTTCCCTCTATTGGAGATGGGAAAAAAGACCATTAGTCAGACTGCTTGGCAAATTTTACTTTTTAGAATTTTCATACAGATTAAGTGTATTGGCACCAATGTACAGGGAAAAATGTTTGAATAAAATAACTAAAAAGGGTTTTTTTTGTCTCTGAAAATCACAAATTTCATCAAATTTCATATACATGTGCAGTACAATAGCAAGACATATACCATATTACAAAACCTTGAAGAGCACTTCTAGACAAAGCTCCAGCTTCTGCAGCATGGCAGCTTCTTAATATGATCATAAAGCAGAGATACATTTTGAAGATCAATAGAAGAGATCAAAGAATATCCCGGAGTAGGTCTATTTTCATGTCATTTCGCACAGCAAAAGTCAAGATAGCTTGAAGAAACTGGAGTTCGTGGGACCACATTTTTTATTTTTATTTTTATTTTTATTTTTATTTTTATTTTTATTTTTATTTTTATTTTTATTTTTATTTTGAGCCATGTCCTTAGTAATATTAAAAGAACCTGAGAACGATGTAAAGGAAGTTTCAAAGGATATACAGACTAGCCCTACTTCACAGAATAGCCCTAGTTGTAAGGCGCCCTTGAGGATCATTGAGTCCAGCTCCTGGCGCTTGGTGTGGCTACTACTTTTGCAACACTCCCAGTTTGTGTCAGCTTTGGTTGACAGTTTTGTAAGGTGGCTAATCATACCTTCAAAAACTAACATCTCATCTGAAAACAGAATGTTTGCATCAGGAATATCTTCAGAATAGATATCTCTTCCTATGTTCAATTGCTATACACAGACACTTTTTTATATAAAGAAGATCAAAAATCCCTCTAAGACAGTATCTGTGTATCATTGAAAATTTTAGGGGAACATTCTAGTACCAATGGGAAGTTCAAATAGTTACTGGCTTGGTAGCTGAAAAATGAACAGCAAGTATACACCTGTTTGGCTAAGACCACAGCTCCCTAAGAGGCTACAGTCTGCAAAAAATACTACCTCAAAGTTCCTACAATAACATGAGAAAACTGACTGTAATACAAAAAATCTCTGAAGACAATTGTCATATATGCTGGAGATAAAATATGTTCCATCCAGGAGACAGAATAAATGTTAGAAGAAGCTGCTGTGCGCCTACAAGTATAAGGATTGCAGAGATTGTTATCTAGGAAGACTGGTAAGATTATCTTCTAAACTTTTTTTTTACCACAGAGGGCAGCCATGGCAAAGTAATTGTTCCTTAGAAAAGAAGCACCTTGAAAGTTGTTGCTATTGTTGGTATTTTTGTTTGTTTGTTTCTGTACTCAAATGAGCTACTTATTGTAAATAAATAAGGTGGAGAGGGAAATTCTCATTAGTTTAAACAGTGTTTTGTGGAGCTGGTAGAAGTCTAAATAGAAGCAATAATACCAAAGATGTTGGTGCATATTTGGCATTGTCTTCTTCATCAGAACCCAGTGCTTGAAAAAGAAGATTTATCAGAGTGAGTAAGTGAATCAGAAGTTGGTTTTGTTGAAAGATGTAAAAGTTTCTACTTACTTGGAAACAATTAGAAACTAGAAAATCAGACTACATAACAGCATCAAATACCTTTCACAATAGGAATTTGGGAGAAGATTACCTCACACTGAGGAGGTTTTTTATTGTCTTTTGATGATATTCTGACATGTTTTTTCTGCTTAAGGATTAACTTCCCTGGACTACTCCAGGCCTTCTTTTTTATATGATTTAATGAGGAACACAAGAAGGCTGGAAATAGCATTATCTGCAACAACCGCTATCTTCAACACAAAGCAAATATAAATCTAACTCTTTTTTTAGCCTGTTTGTATCAAAACTTGGGGGTCAGATGCTGTGATATTTTTCTCAGGGCTCTCTATGAATTCATAGAATCAGAATAATTTGAGTTGGAAGGGACCTTTGAAAATTCTTGCCTGCTGTGTGTAGGGACATTTTTCACTAGATTGGGTTGCCCCTGAGCACTGTCCAATATGACTTTGATCAGTGATGGGGTATCCACAACTTTTCTTGGCAATCCATCCCTGTGCCTCACCACCCTCATCATGAAAAAAAAATATTTTCTTTAGATTCAAACTTTTCTTTAGATTCAAACTAAATTTACCATCTTTCAGTTTAAAAATGTTGTCCTTTGTTCTGTCACTACAGGCCCTAGTAAAAGCCTTACCTCCATTTTTATAATAAGTCCCCTTATATACTGAAAAATTGCAATAAGGACTCTCCAGAGCATTCTCTTCTCCAGGTTGAACAATCCTAAATTTCTCAGCCTTTTTTCACAGGTGAGCTGCTCCAGTCCTCTGATCATCCTCACGGTCTTTTCTGGATTCGCTGCAGCAGCTCCTTGTCTTTCTTAAGCTGGAGAAGTGAGAGCTGAATTCAGTAATGCAGTTAGAAGCTTCTGAGAGCAAAGTAGAAGGGGAAAATCACCTTCCCTGACCTGCTGGTCACACTTCTTTTGATGCTGTCCATTGTATGTCTGGCTTTCTGGTCTGCAAGAGCAGCTTGAGAGCTCATAACTAATTTTTAGTTCCCCAGTATTCTAAATTTCTTCTCTGCAGAGCTATTCTCAATTCCTTCATCACCCATTCTTGTATTAATACTGAGAATTTCCCCACCTAGGTGCATGACCTCGCACCTGGTCTACAACATCATTGTACCTCATGATGTTCACATGGGTCAACTCCTCAAGTCTTCCAAGGTCTCTCTGAATGGAATTTCTTCTTTCTAGCTTATCAATTGCTCCATTATCTATCATCCCACGATGTGCAGGTTTGGGACTTTCTCATTTCCTTCTCCACTCTCTTCCACAAAATTAGGAAAATGGAATCTGGGCCTAATTCTTGACAGTTCAAAACTGAGGGACTTTATAGAAAACAGGGCAATTATATATTAAACATATGATCCTATTAGAAGTATTATCTGTTAAAATTTTGTATAGGTTTCATTTGAAAATGAAAAGATGTACTTATGGAACTGAAGAGGGCAAGCTTTGGAAAGGACAGAGTTTTAGAAAGGTCAACAAATAATCAAGGCGCAGAAGTTTCATTATAGGGCGACCAAAAAATTGGAAACAAAATGAAAAGTAGTGTAGTAAACTTTTCTAGTGCTGAACTGAAATTAAACAGTAATGTATATGTATTTTTGGATGAACTCTTCATATTTTACATTGCTGAATATTCTGTGATCCCTGAAGAGTTAATAATAGATAATGGATTGGAAGTAATTTATTTCAGAAACATCTTTTAGATATATTAGTTCAAACCACCATATCAAATTCATACTATTTACAGTTTATCAATCTATCTTTTAAAAGTCTGTGAAGATAACAAAGCCCTTCATTTTTTAAAAACCTTCCTAAGATTCAAAAGATTGTTAGTGCTTAGTAAAGTTATGAGTGAAGTTAACAGAGAAATTAAAACATTGACAGCCAGCAAAAAAGAAAAAAAAAAAAAAAAAAAAACATGGAAGACATGCAACCATTCTTTTTGGCTGCCATTAGCTGAAATATCATACTGCTTCTCAGAATGCTCTATTTGTTTCATCATCAGAGTGAACTTAATGGAAGGAAGAATAAAATTTTCAGTGACAAATACTTAACAAGCTTCTGGAGCCAAAGAGCTGTGCATGCCAGGGAACTGGAACAGAAAAGAGGAAAAAAAAAAAAAAAAGAAAAAAAAGAAGACGAAGAAGAAAATTATGAGCAGGGAGCAGGGTTACCCATGCTGTAAAGGGAATATAATGTGAGATTCAAAACCGGAAGTGAGTGGCAACCTGCCAAGGCAACAGTTACACCATCTGCAGCAAGGTCAGAAGTCAGACCCATCCTTGAAAGAAAGCCCTGTGGAAGATATCTAAACAGAATTAAGGAGGGCACTGTCTCTGCTTCACAAGGATATCCAATATGCTGCTGACAACGCTCCTGCCAGGGCTGTGTACCGGCACAGTGGGCAGTGGGTATGATGCTCAGTGGTGCAGGAGTTGCTGCTACTCCCTCTCACGTGACACATGGGGGCAGTGCCAGTGGAACTCCCTTTGGCTGGGCTGGGCTGGGATTGGCTGGATTGGCTGCTGTCCCAGATCACCATCATTTCTCTGATTTGGGATAAACACACTTCACTGCATGTCTGAAAATGACACCAGCAAACAAAAAGCCCTGCTGATATGCTGAGCTACAAAACGCATTGCCTGGAGAGAAAGGGAGAGCTGGAATACCAAGAAAACATTACTTTAGATGTTTGCTTCACGCAGACCTCTGCTTTGTTGCTTCTCTGTTCATGGATGCATCATAGCTGTATCTGGGAATTTTAATTCCAAATTTAATTACCAAACCCTAAAGTAAAATAAAATAAAATATAAATAAAAAGGAAAAAGTTATAGCATCCAGCAAAAAAAAAACCTCCTTTAGTAGGTCTGTATCAAACGACAGTAATAGCAGGTAGAGCCTCATCTCACCAGCAGTTCAGTTTTTCATGCCTAGGATCGTGTCCTTTGAAACACTTTTACCCTCTTTTCCTCTTTTACTTCCTCTTCTCCATTTCATTTCATTTCATTTCATTTCATTTCATTTCATTTTCTTTTTTTTTTTCCATTTTCCACTTGTTTGTTGTTTTTTTTTTCCTTTTTTTCTTAAGTATATAAATATTCTGTCTTATTCCAATACAGCATTATAGAAGATATACTATGAGGGGTCTTGAAACATTTCTGTACTAATAATCTTCTTCCAGATAGAAAGAGCAGGTCAAAAGGCTAGCAAGAAATTTATTGTCTAGCATGCAGTGTGTAATTACCATAACTTGCTATAAAATTAAAAAAAAATCCATGTTAGTGTGTTTGATTTAATGCCATCAGAAGTGTAAGGTTACATTAAATAAATGGCTAATTGGGTTAATTTAATAGCAGGTTAAATCTTTCTTTTATTTTGTGCTAAAGGAACATAAAAAATGATGCAGTTTTCAAGTGGTCTTGGAAAAGTAAAGTAGAGTTTCTTGATAAAAAATATATATAGTTTTCCTACTGCTAGGTTTATGGTGGGAGTTACTGGCATTCTTCCAGTTCACTGCTTGAAAATCTAAGCTGCCTGTATAAGTACAGAGTATAACACTGGGTCTTAAGGTTTTGGTTGGCATGTTGCCAAAGATGTTATGTATTTAGCTGGGAAAATTGCCGAGAAGTTAATTGAGAGGAAAACACTAATATACATCCTCCATCACCTTAAAAAAAAATGCTATGGATATGCATATGTTGCCAATCCTTGATAAGAAATGAATGTTTGCAGTGAAGAACTAGTTTAAAACTGATCCCAAAATTGTCTACACTGAGCTTTGCAAGCCTCTGCATTCACCATACTCACAAGGAATAATGTTTCCTCTGGTGGCCTTTCAATCTTCTTGCCTGCAGTGCTTGCCGAAACCCCCAGCTGCAAGCCACAACATGATCATAGGCTTCTTGGGAGTGGATAGAGATGGGGAGCAACAACATTCTGGCAGATCTGTGCTAATTCTGAGTGCCAGGTAACAGTTATTCCAGTCCCAAAGCTTTTTTTTTCTTCCTTTTTTATTTTTGCTTGTGGCAGCCCAAAGCTGTGACTGCCTGTCTTACCACCACCACTGTACAGTAAACCATGGAAGCCGTTATTACCAGACCATGTCTTGACACTCAGGATGCTTCAGAGTAGCTGGTTATTTAACAATATCATGTTGCACTAGGGTATCTTTAGTTGGGTATTAGGAAAAACTTCTTCATGGAAAGTGTGGAACAGGCATTGGAATGGCTATCAGGGGAAGTGGTGGTGTCCACATCTCTAGAGGTTGTTGAGAGATGTATGATCATGGCACTAAGGACATGGTTTACTGATGAGACTCAGTAGGTCCTGTTGATGGTTGAATTTCATCTTCAAAGATCTTTTCCAACCTCTATGATTCTATGTCGTATGTCTCATACTACCACCTAGCAGAGAATCCTGAGACCTCTGTATGCCTGGAAGACCTTGCATGTTGCAATAGGTGGTGAAACCTCAGTGATACGGCATTCTTTTTCATTGTCAGAAAAATGAGTTTATTGTCATCATAGGAAGAGAAAGTTTATTTAAATCACACCGAGCCAGTTTGCAGCAGCAGTGCATCTTGAGTGATTAATGATCACATCTGAAAATAGGCTTCAGATCAGACAATAGCCCACCTTTTGGGGCAAGAAGCCTGGGAGGCAAAAGGCACAAGAAAACAAAATTAGGAGGTACGCTGAAAGCAAATGAGGAAAAGGGCTTTTTTCCCATTGTGCCCAGCTGTCTTTTTTGTACACCCACCGGATGCTCCTGATGCACTGGGATAGAAGGGACATGAGCAAAGAAGAAACAATGACATTTTGCTACTGTATGAATTCCCTCTCCCTTCACTTAATCCTGTTCTTATTGGGACCTTGTGCTGAAAGCTGATAATTTTGATGGCCCCTGAATAAAGCTAGTAGCTTGAATTCATGCCACCAACCCTTTATAATGAATAGGGCTAATGAATGCTAGTAAGTGGTTGGAATCTGTGACCAGCTGCATGAAGGCAGGTAATACAGCTCAGATTTAATTGGGAGCAGGTATTGGAAGGCTGTATTACTTTAATTGGTGAGGGGGTTTTCTAAATGGAAAGGACAAAGTATAATGGACAAATTGTGCTGTACAATAGCACTTAAGCTGGGATTGTATGCATTCGTTAATCTGTTGAGGAATGAGGCAATTCTAAACAATTTTCTCAGTGAAACCAACTCCAGAAAGCTTGTCCCTTTTGTTCTCCCTTGGGAAAATGCAAGATTGAAACAGAAAATACCTTTACTGAGGCAATCATTTGCCACGTGTGGAAAGCGGATACAGCTGTAAACTATGAAAGAGGGATCTTTGTAGTACAATAAAAGGATGGAAAAAGAGATAAAGCTGAGGATAAGAGTGGGCCTGTCACTGCATCCAAAGGAGGAATAAAGTGATGACATTTACAGTGACAGATGAGACTGTAAAGAGAACTCAGGACAATTTAGAGAGGGAAATTTGATATTTAAAAGAAAGGGCTCTGATAATTAAAAGTAGCATTACATTAAACTGTTACACATGTCATTAGTGACAGAAGGGAGCTGGTGCCTTTTGAAAAGTTAATGATTCGCACAGACCTGCTCTTGAAACTTTGCATTTAGTAAAGTTCACTTGTACACAGCATACTGTATGCAACGCAGCATAAATTTTCTTCATGTTTCATAGTGAGAAATAAGAAAGTTATATGATAATATGGAAGGTGTACTGTAAATACCATATGCCAATGTGTGCACAGTGTGGGTGTGTATGTGTAGAATCGTTGTACGCTGGAGGTCTAAGGTAGAGTTGAAATCCCAGCATATATAAATATTGTCAAAAATGCTCATTCTGTGGAATCCTTGCAAAAGACAGGGTGTCTTTTTTTTTCTCAAGACATGGGCTCACACATTTTATTTTTGCCTACTTTGTGTTTAGCTAGATCTGTTCGACCTGGTGTACTGATGGCAACAGAATGCAGCTTTAAAAGTAACCTCCAAAAGGAGAGCTTATTTACAGGAAAGAAGCATAGAGCATGCAGCCAAATTATGTGTCTGATGCAGCTGTAATGGGTTAAGAGAATGTTAGGTACTGGATGCTCATAAGATTTGCTTGGTATACTTCATTACAGGTGGGAAAATGAGAAGGATTGAATGTCCTTCAGGGTTCATGTAGGCTGGGCAGTGGGAGGAGAAAAACAAAACAAAGTTGAGATTGAGTGTTGAATGGGCTTTCCCAGGATCCCCAAGTGGGTTTCATGTATTGCCTAATGCTGAAAATGAGACAGATTCAGCTTTCTGTACTGGTTGTAAAGGCTGAATTATCTTACATTTACTATTGTTCGCAAGTAAGAGTCAATACACAAAGCTTCAATCTTATTTCAGAAATTCTTTGTTATTGAGAACTGTTTTGTTTTCTTCAAGATTTTTCCATTTTTACAGATAAGGATAGAATTTAGTCTTAAGCTCACAAAATATTTTTATATATGCATAAGGTAAATTCTAAATTAAAACTGATATGCAAGAGTAACATCATTAAATTCCAAAAAGGAGTGTGAAATTAATTCTTATCCATTTGTGTGAAGAAGTGTCAAAAATGCCTTTGCAGAAATCTGCAGTTAGCACTGTGTGAACTGTAGCAAAGTTTGCCTGGAAATAGATGAGGTACATAATGAAATAATCCATGACAAGAAAACAAAATGACACACAGGAATAACTACGTGTTAAAATATCATTTCTTCAGCACTCTAAATAAGATGTTTGAACAGTGACAGACACAGAAGAATGGAACCGGAAAATAAGTTAGATAAAAAAAAAAAAACAAAAAAACCATAATGATCTGTGATAATGTATAAGTTCTGTAAAACTCCTTTGAAATCCTTAAGGAAGTACTGATCAATCATTAAAAGTGTCCTAAGATCAATTAAATGCAATAATCACATTTATTTGGTACAGAGAAAATAGGGAAGCTACATGTCACATTGTCTCCTGTTACATAACTTGTGATATTGCTGTAGAACATCTCTTTCCTTAATCGTATAGTATTCAAAAACATTCAGGGAAACTTATCTTGCAAAGGAAAAAGGGAACCTCTTTTCAAATCACATTACTAATCTTTAAAAAACTAAACTAAACTAAAACAAACAAACTAAACTAACAGAGTCAGAAAATGCAGTGATTATTGTAGAATTTTTTGGTATTTTTAAGGAAGTTATCTCTACTATATAGCTACTAATTTTCCACAGTATCTCAAGCTCAGATAAATTTTTAAACAAAAAGAAAAACAAAACAAAACAACAAACGCCTTGTTCTTCTTTAGCCTGACAGTATATAATAGAAGTTCCTTAAAGTTTGATAGCTTCCTTTCTCCTCCAGCATGTGTATATATATTTATGTTTAAACTAAAAACAAAAATGTTTGGAGAAGTGAAGAGTTTTGAAGTCTGTTCTGAAAATAGTTGCTCCTTCACAGAGTTTCATTATTTCTTTCTGTTTTTATGCTGCCATTAACTTATTCTTCAGAGTAGACCTTTACATTCTTTCTTGACCTAAAGGAGCCTCAAAGGAAAAAAAACAGAAAATGTGTTGGCACTAAAGTCCTTTAGAAGATAAACATGTGTATATTGTGCCATACAGTTCCTAGGTAATGGAACAAAATGATGACTTTGAAAAGCCAAACTTGTAGTCTTTGTATATTTCCCCACCACTGAGAATTCACAGCAAGGTTGGAGTGCTGAGCCAAATGTTCTCGCACAACAAAGTCACAACATTTGTGCTAGTGATAGATGGTTATTACAAATCCGGATTAGACTGAAAGAGATAAACTGCTACTGAGTGGTTACACATCCTCTCATCAGATCCTAAAACATGTTGCCACACTACTCTGTAGCTTCTGAACATTAATAGAGTTCTTCTGTTCCTTGGAACATATAAGGTTTTCCACGCAAATTGGCATACAGGTTTTCTTACTTGTGCTTGCTTCTCAAATAAAAATCTGCTAATTGGAAACTTAAGCATATTAAATGCCTTCCTAAACATTCTTCATGAAAACTATTAGAGTCCCTGCGGGAGATGAGATAGATAGAACTGAGATAAGATACTGCCAGTGGCAGCAACATGTGGTCTGTGTGCTGGAAGAACTTAAGGACACAGTCCACCATATGCACAACTTGACACCTTTTGTATCAATGTGCCAAAACATATTTTTGATCTCCTTATTTTGACAGCTATTCCTTGGAGGTCAGACTATTGTTTGCCCCTTCTCCTAGTCAGCATGATCAAATGACTGAGTAACTTACTTATGAGTGCTTGTTTAGCTGCAACTTCTGCAGCTGGGGCAGCAGCCTCCGTGCAATTCCCATCACGTCTGGGTTGCACAGCAGAAAATGATGTGAAAGCTACAAACTGTTCCCTTACCAGGATGTCAGCCTTTCTGTTCAATAAGCCCACTACAGCAAGAAGAGAGCTCAAGCTTATCCCTGATGTGACTTGCAGAAATAGGGTCCTCTCACTGGTCTCTCTGAAGGAATACTTCATTTATTCCAGGGTAGAATTTTTTGTTCATGGGACAATTCACCTCTATTTTTCATAGAGAAATTATGAAAGAAATAAAAGATATAAAATTATAAAGAAATTAAAGAAAGCTTCACTGTTGTAGGAGCTGTAGTAATAAGAATGCATAAAATTTCAGAAGAAAATAAAAGGAATATATTGAATGTTAATCAGCTTCTGGAATTTACTTCCAAGATTCTCCACACTGCTACAGACATCTGAGATTTTTCTATATTCCTTCTTCATTAGGAAATTCTTAAAATGGATAGATATTGTTTCTGCCCCTCTATATAAAAGATTAAAGCAAAGGGCAAGTCATGAACTAATGCACATTAGTTCACTTTTGTCTCTCCTTATTCTCTTTTAAGTGTCATTCTGATTACATGGAGGGGACAAAAAAAAAAAAAAAAAAAAAAAAAAAAAACCTGAGAATTCCTTTTGTACCATAGAAATGAATTTTCTCAGTTGATGCAGATAGGTTCAGGCTGTTCAAATACATCAAGGGTAAGTGTGCGTATTTTTAGAAAATATTATATTTTCCAACAATGGAAAAAAAAAAGAAAAAAAGAAAAAAAAGGAAAGTTCTTCATTCAGAGGTACTCTTCTTCTAGTCAAAATACGCAATGAATCTCAAGTAATTGAGTGTTTAAAAAAAAAAAAAAAAAAAGAGGAAAAAGAGGAAACATGTTTATGTATAACATACTTGGAGTTCATGAAGTATTTCTGAGTACCTGTGTTTGTATGCTGTAGTTTGCAATTTGCACTGAAGAAAGACTGTTTACGTGAGTGAATGCATGCCTATGAGCAGTTTGGTAAATTTAATAGGAGCTGTTGATTTGGCAATCAACAAATTGTCAATAAGTTAGAAAACTTAACAACTGACTTTTTACTAGACTTCTAGGTCTTCTTTATTTTCATTGTAAATCATAATTTCATTTTCTGTTATTTAAAAATAACTTTCCAGCCAAAAGTTAACATTGATAAAAATATAAAGAAATTGAAATCTCTAAGCATTTTAGACAGAGTTAGGATTTCAGAATTATGGTTCCATTTTAGTTGTCTTTATGACTGAGTTCTGTCTTTCTTTTCTCACTCATTAACCTTCTTCACAGAAATGAAGGCATTCCTGATATAAAATCTTATGAGGAAGCAATGTAGATTTCCCCTGCTCACTTATACATGGAACTGCAGAAGTGGAAAGGGGAACAGCACTTAAGAATAAAAGTAAGTGATTTTTTGATGTCCAAATGTGCTGCAGTTATTTTGATTAAGCAAACTACATTTGAATGAATAGCCATTGCCAGGAGAAAGTTAATATATTTAAGTATGTTGTCATCTATGGTTATAATGATGTTGGGAAATATTACAAGGAGGATTTTTCCTATCTGACATAATTTGAATTCCTTCCCCTCCTACCAGTATTTTTTGTTTTGATTTTCATTTCCATTTCCATTTACAATACAAAAAGTTTTTAACATTTTGTACAGCGTAAGTTACATTAGTCTCTGATCTTTCCAAATCTAACCATTGTTGATCTTTTTTCTACAGAAAAAATGCTTTTGTCCATCACTTATGATAATTTCTGAAGCTAACAAGACCAGAAAGAAAAAAAAATAAAGAAGAATCTTATGTAATTGTCAACCATCTCTCACTTCCAACAAGTAAAAGGTTTTCTGAGATTGTTCTAGGTAGATCCCTCTTGACATGAAACGTGGTATGTGAAGTCCTGAGTATGAACTGAATTTTGCTATAACTGGCTGACTATTTTGATAAGCTTGATCACAGAATTAACTTCAACAACTGTTTTTATTCTTATTCATTCTTTTCTGGAATCCTCTCATTTGAAGAAAGATTGCTATTTCTTGTCATAGACTGCTGTTAGTAGCAGCTAATCCTTCTTAATCACTTAGGTAGACAGAAAAGGCTGGTATTAAATAATACTGTAATAGAGTTTAGTTAAATTTTAGTATGTTTGGAGTTTATCTGCTGTTTGTGCTGTACTCAGGTAGTCTGGAAACATGGTTTATTAGGAACATTCAGTAATAACAAATATACTTCATCATGCAAAGGCACTCCTCAGCACTGATCTTGCATCAGGACCCTCCAGTCTTCTACTAATAGAGTTTCCTATTAGCATGGACACTCACCAATTCTTTTAGTGCTGAATCAAATCAGAAAAGGGTCTTTCCTTGGAAAGGTGAAGAAACTCATGCTTGTTGCATCTATTTTTTTTTTTTTAAATTATTATTTGATTTTATCTCTTTTTCAGTTTTTGTTTTTCTCTGTTCTGGGGGTCATGTTAGATTCACAGATGTACCTGAGAATTTTTTCCAGCTCAAAATCTTGCACACTAGCTAAATATGTACAGCTGGCTGTATCAGAGCATGTGTTGCATTTAGTGACTAGTTGCTGATGTTTACTTAAAAATATCAAACTGTTTCAAACAACACTATGTACTTGTTCTTCACTCTATAAATGCCAAGGTTCTATGGAAACATTTTTTTCCATTTATTTTTCTCCCCCATTTCTTAAAGTAAAATTCACCAACATGTCTCTCTGATGTGCTTGTAATCCAAATACTATATCTGCTGTCAACAGGTTACCTGATTCAAGAACCTTTCACTTTTTTAAAAAAAGAAAGGTGAGGAGCAGTAACCTTCACATCTTAAAATCATTTATGCCTCTAGGGGACCAGTCATTATCCTTCAGTTGGTATTTCAAGTTGACAAATCAATGGCAAAGAACAGGGACGAAGATGAAAGGCTCAGCTAGTCTTGACCCTTGCCACTTCTTTTTTTTTTTTTAAGTATCCTTCAGTGTTGATCATGCAAAGAGTTGCGTTTAGGCTTATTTTACCACCAGCCAAGATGGACAGAACTCATCCTCTTTCTGAACGTATCCCTCTTTTCTCCAAAGGCTTTTTGAAGCAGCCTCAGATTTAGGGCTAATGTTTTGTCTTTCTCAATACTTTATTCTTTGCCTGAAGAAATTCTGTGAATATTTCTGTTTTTTCATTTGTGTTGCAATGACTGTAATGTAACAACTATGCTGGCATATATGGTACAGACTTACAGCCCAAGAACCAGGAGAATGAGAGCACAGTATGTCATTACAAAAAAGTTTTTGTCCTGAGACAGAACTAAACACAAGGAATAAATATTTTACTTAGAGTGTTGCTGGAGATGGCTCTTTTAATGCAGAGACATATTCTGATTCATAACAAACCATGGGCTGTGAAAATGTATCAGCGATTGGGAAGTGGAAGGCTTCTTCATTATTTCTAAACTCAGTTCTCACATTGTAGTTGAATGTGGGAACCCTGTTTTGATTTTGTGAAGGGAAAGACTTTAGAGATTACAGAATCAATTCCCATGAAGCATTTTGCAATAATTTGTCCATTTCCTTCACAAACAATTTTCTCAGAGGAGAACAATTCCTAATACTGTAGTATTTGGACTTAAACTAAAACGGATATGGTTCAGAATATGCTTAAACATAAATGGTTGAGCAAATTCCACTAGTCCCAAAAGTGTTAGTCACAGCTTTAGCATAATTTTTCCTTCAAACCTCAATTGAGGTTTTAACAATCTCTTCCAGATCTTCATGGCCTGTAAAGATCTTGTTTTATTAAACTTTCATCACTCTGTAGCTTTCTCCTTCAAAGATATGAACTGTTCTCTTGCTGTTTTTATCAAAATAATACCCCGACTTGTCAGTTCTTATTACAAAAAGTTTGAAGGAACAAGCCAGTGAAGACTTGTGTGTCTCCCATCCAGGCATGTTTTCTCTGATTGTCACCAAAATCTCTTCTTATATTTTTGTGTAGAAGTGTAAAAAATTGGTTTGTAAAACCACAAATCTGTATTTCGGTACTACAGGCAGTGTGGTAGGAGCTACCTAAGTTTAAGACCCAAGTAAACAAATATTTATGAATTAAGAAACATAAATGTCTTTTATATATGCCCAACGTGAGTTCATCCTGACACAATTGCTTCCTTAAGGTTATGTTTGAGTAGCACATCAATAGTCTCTCTCTGATATATCCATGTTTTAATTATGCTTGTTCTTGTGTTAATAGGTGCAGACAATTTATAAACCTTAAGCTGCACAGTTAACTGCTTATATCATAAACAAGATAGTTCTTCTAACCAAAGCTACTGAAATGTGTGTTAATGCCCTACTGTTTGCGATAGAGGAAGACAACAGTTGACAAATCCTATAAAAACGAAACAACTTTGTGGTTGGGTTTTTTTTTTTTCCTGCAATTTCCAACAGAGATCTGAGTAGCTACTTATATTCATATCTCCATATTCCTTACTGGTTAATCCAAGGACTAAGCATTTTATTGGTTCAACTTCATAATCTTTGATTATTAGTGGAATTCCTTGGGGGGGGGGGGGGCGGGGGGGAAGAGGAATCTTTCTCATGTTTGAGTATTTTGAGCACCAAATCTTCATTCTTACTGCTAGAGAAAATCTCATGATGCAAGTCTTCTTGTCATCTCTAAAATGTAGTTACAGCATCAGAGAATGTGGAGGCAGCATTGTCCCATTGAAGAATGAAAGCAGCAACATCACTGTTTTAGTTTACTACTCTTTGCTTAAAGAATAGACCTTATTGTCACTTTGACACTTATGTTCCCTCACTTATGTGTCTAAAATAGATACTGTTTGTTTTGCTTTGTTTTCTTTACTTTTCTCCTGTTTCTTTCTTCAGTGCCCAGTACACATTAAATCTTTTATGGTGGGAAAACTGCTGATTCAATTCTGTAACCTGTTGTTGATTTCTATGGGTTTTTTGTCCAATGACTTTTCTTAATAATGTCACACAAACTTAATCTTCACCTATCAGGAGAGGTTTCAAAATCTAGGAGCAGAAACAATTATGTCAATAAAGCAAATTTAACTTTCCAATACAATAAACATTTCATGATCTGGGAATAGCAAGATTTTATCACTGTGGCTGAACTGTTGAGCACTGCATTATTACTAGTTAGGAGGCAAAATTGATCTGGAAAAAAAAAAAAAAACTTTGCATTATCAGTTGCTTTTCTGTCAACCTTGTATCTCTCTTGATAAAGAAATGAAGACCTTGGAAGTGAATATACAAAACAAATGTCTGTGGTACAGCAAGATGTTCTTTAATTTACTTCCTTTTGTTTAAAAGTGATGTCTGTTTAGCACATCGGTTTAGATATGATTTAAAGCAGTTGACATGACAGACTGAAAACTTAAAATGTAGCATGAATAATACACAGTAAATTTACGTTGGGACATTTCTATTCACTTGGGAGCCCTGAATAAGTTAGCAGCACTAGCAGACACAACTTATTTACAGGGGTGTAATTTGTATTTATTCCATTCTTCCAGTGATGTGTGTGTAAATGTATGGATGCATGTGTTTGTATGTGTATCTGTGTATATATGTATATATGCATAATATATGTCCACATGTGCATATGTATATAGTCAGCTAGCTGAGATTCATACACACCCCAAAACAAAACAAAGCAAAACAAAGCAAAACAAAGCAAAAGAAAAAAAAAGCTGTGCAGTTTATTAACAGTTAGCATATCATCTCTAAATGGAGCTCACTGCAATTTGAGATGTGCCCCGCTAGGAGCTAATGAGCAAACTCCTGCCTAATATTGACAATTAATCAGGCATAAAAGCATCTAGGATCAGGACCCATTGCCAAGCATAGAAGACTCATACAGACTTCAATGAAACATGATATGTGAACAAATTTGTCTAATTGTATATCAGTCCTATGAACAAATTCCCACCAAAACACTTAATTATCTACAGTACAGAAGCAGTGCATCCATCCCAGAATTTGTTAGTGGCTTTTTGATTTGTTGTAAGCTATTTACCGTAACTAATATATTGAAGGAAGTATTATTATGTTTTCTTGACAGTGTTCCTGTTTTAATTGGTCTTGTATACTGAGCCAATGTCTGTGCACTGGCTAGAGTAATCAAGTAGTAGTTCCACAATAAAAAGTAATTGTTGGTGGTTGAATTAATTTCTTAGGATGAGGAGGAAAGATTGGATCTCAAAATCTTAAAAACTAATCTCAAAAGTCCCCCAAAACACAAGGCAATAAAAGGGTTTTCATTTGCAATCTATAGCAAAAGGATAAAAGCCATCATTACTAATACAAAGAGCATGTATTTGCTTGGATTCTACCAGCTTATTACTGATGATACATCTGGTATAACACTTTTTTTTCCCCTTTAGAATCAAAAATATATATACTCCTTTCTAGTTTAAAATCATGGCAGAGGCTCTTTTGGCAACATCAATAGAAAGCCTGTTATGACACACAACAGAAAATCACTTGAAAAACTATTGCTGTTACTCACTTCAGAAGAATGATTTGTGCAAAGATAAGATGCTTTGGCCTTGAGACACACACAAGTAAATTGGGTAGTTTTCCTGAGAAGCATTCTTGTTGAACTGTTTTTCTTTTCCATTTCAGTTGACAATATGGATCTGTAGTATATTGTTGGATCTGCAGCGTGATAACACAACAAAGCCTGTGTTCTGCTCTCAGTGGTGCTATTTATACATCGTAACATTTTTCAAACTACTGCTTTGGTGTTCTTCCAGTGTTTTTAAAAAATACAAGATAACCTCCCCTTCCCTCCAGTAGACAAATAAATAAATAAATAACAGCTGCTATAAGCCAGCTTCGAGCCTAGTTATTTCACTGACATTAAAGCCCAGTGTTCAGAGTTTGTTTGGAAATGAAAAGCTCCATCTTCAAATGTTGTATAAGGAATGTAAGTCCATTCCTTATAACAAGAGAAGGCAAGAGCTGCTCAAGCCATTTTCTTTAGCCAAATATTTTGTTTGGTCAGCAAGGACTATCTCTGGCATTGGGCTAAAGATTAACACGAGTCATTGTCATCTGAAAATGTTCACAACAGTGAGGGCACAGTCCTTGTTGTCAAGCATAAGGCAAGAGCAGTGAAGGAAGCGGACTAAGAGTCTATTCATTTTTAGTCGAAGATGTCTCATAGCAAGGAAGCTCAGTATCACTGCTGAGCTTTGACACTGAAGTGTATCTTCCTGTGGTCTTTAGGAAAGACCCCTCTGTCCTGGATGCTACTCAGTTGTGCTCAGTGAGAAGCTGAAGTGACACTTGTTGCTGGAAATAATGGAAAGAAGCAGGAAGAGATTTACGTTAGGCAACAGCAGAAGGCTCAAGGCATCTTTAGGTACTAAAGAAAGTGGGAAAAATAATTGTTTAAAAATGTAGTGCTAATGCATTTTTTTCAATGTACAGTGGTCATCAAAATTAGAACAAAACTAATCATAAATTTCCCCTATGTTCAGGTTTTACATTTGCATGGTAAAACACATTTGGCATTGTTTGTGATTACCTAGTTTTCAGGTTAACCATTTGTTGCAAGTGTATGGCGTGTCTGTGTCACAGATAAAAATCAAGAAGAAATGTAGAATCATAGAATAGAATCATAGAATCACTAAGGTTGGAAAAGACCTAAAAGATCACCCAGTCCAACCGTTCACCTATTCCCAATAGCTCTTACTAAACCATGTCCCTCAACGCAACATCCAGTCTTTCCTTGAACACCCCCAGGGTCGGTGATTCCACCACCTCCCTGGGCAGTCCATTCCAGTGCCTGACCACCCTTTCTGAAAAGTAATACTTCCTCATGTCCAGCCTGAATTTCCCCTGGCGTAGCTTGAAACCATTCCCCCTGGTCCTATCACTAATGACACGAGAGAAGAGGCCGACCCCCAGCTCACTACAACCTCCCTTCAGGAAGTTATAGAGAACAATGAGGTCTCCCCTGAGCCTCCTCTTCTCCAGGCTGAACATTCCCAGCTCCTTCAGCCTCTCCTCATATGGCCTGTGTTCCAGACCCCTCACCAGCTTTGTTGCCCTTCTTTGAACACGTTCCAGGGCCTCAATATCTTTCTTGCAGTGAGGGGCCCAAAACTGGACACAGTACTCGAGGTGCGGCCTCACTAGTGCTGAATATAGGGGAACAATCACCTCTCTGCTCCTGCTTGCAACACTGTTTCTGATGCAAGCCAGGATGCCATTGGCCTTCTTGGCCACCTGGGCACACTGTCGGCTCATGTTCAGCCGAGCATCAATCAATACCCCCAGGTCCATTTCCTCTACGCAGTCCTCCAGCCACACCGCCCCAAGCCTGTAGTGTCGCCTGGGGTTGTTGTGGCCGAAGTGCAGGACCCGGCATTTGGCCTTGTTGAAACTCATCCCATTGGCTCCAGCCCAGCTCTCCAGCCTGTCCAGATCCCTCTGTAGGGCGTCGCTACCCCCAGGCAGATCCACGCTTCCAGCCAATTTGGTGTCATCTGCGAATTTACTGAGGGTGCACTCGATGCCCTCATCGAGGTCATCTATAAAGATATTGAAGAGGACAGGCCCCAGCACCGACCCCTGCGGAACACCACTCACGACCGGTCGCCAGCTGGATTTGACTCCATTCACCACCACTCTCTGCGCCCGGCCCTCCAGCCAGCTCCTCACCCAGCCAAGAGTGTACCCATCCAAGCCTCTGACTGCCAGCTTCTGCAGGAGAATGCTGTGGGAGACAGTGTCAAAGGCTTTGCTGAAGTCTAGGTAGACCACATCAACAGCCTTTCCTTCATCCACCAGATGGGTCACTAGATCATAGAAGGAGATCAGGTTGGTCAAACAGGACCTGCCCTTCATGAACCCATGCTGGCTAGGCCTGATCCCCCGGTCACCCTGCACATGCCGCATGATCTCCCTCAAGACGATCTGCTCCATAAAATGTGATGGCTGTTTGTTTAATGCTGAATTTCAGTTGTGATTCCGGTATAAAAAGAGTAAACAGTGGGATTGCAAAACAGGAAGGAATATAGTCAATTAGTGATATTTCATGCTTGAGAGCAGGTTATTATTATATTTTCAGTTGTCCTAATAAGCAAGGACAAAAAACAAAAACCATGTACACACAGAAACACACAGACAAGAAAGGAAGAAAGGAAGAAGGGGAGAAAATAAGTGGGGAAGAAAGGAAGACGATGCAGTGTTTCATGAATTGTCAGCTGTTTCCTTTAGCACCTCAATGTCCTTTTAAAATAGCTAGACAATTTTTGTGGTTTTAATGCAGATAACATGCCATTTCAAAGTGCAGAAAGAATGTTTATTCTGAACAAGCAGAGGAAACAAATTTGCATGTAGGATATTCTATTTCTGGATATAAACTATGTATAATCTTGTTCTATTCAAGATTTTTTTTTTTTTTTTTGTAGGTAGGTAATTTATTCCACTTTTTTTAAAACATATTTGCCTTGTCTCACCACTGTCAAAGGAAAATATATTAGGTGCTGAAGAGTCATAGATATAGTTTTCTCTTAACTAGTGGTAAGTCAATAGTTTCATGAATAAATTGCTATACTCAAAGCATGCAAACATGGTGATACAGCCATTATAGATGTTCAACAGTAATGAACAGGAGTAACAATTATTTGCTTAAACATGACTAGCCTATTATAGCATCTTTTTTTTCCTCTTATCTTTCCTAAATGGAAGATTTTCTAAAACTTCTGGTCTGTCTGGAGACAGTAAAGAATGCTCCCTCTTCACCATTAAAGTATTTCCTCAATCAAAGCATGTTCTCACAATAAGTGGCAAGATGAAATTCTTCTGCACACAGGATCAGGTGCAGCACAAAGGAGGAAGAAGTTGCAACTGGTTGCTCTCTTCTTTAATTCCTTTGCAGCTCATGCCATTCTGCCGGACTTTTTTGGCACTGTCATGGAACTACAGAACATTCACATTCACCTGCCTTTGCTCAGCTTTATGTAGGCCAATTTTCCTGCATACTTACCCTCTTATCCATTGTAATGCACTATTTGAAGGCACATTTTGTTGTGCTCTGAATTAAAAATGGAGAAAGTATTACCATAACACATTCTTTACAACTGAGATAGAAAAGACATACATGTATGTGTATACATATCCACTTATTTACATACATACACAAAATTATAAATACTGATAACACTACATACAAATAAATATGTGTTTCAAGTGTACATCTCTTAGATTAAAAAGTAGAGAACACTTTTTTTAATTTGTCTATTTTTTATATATGTTTAAATATAAATTGCTAAATAAAATCCGTTGTCTGTTCAGCCTTGTTAATGAGCCAAATCTACTCAGACAGAACAGTGATGTCAGAGGAAGAAAGTGATATCAGGAAAGGACAATCATGTCATAGCAGCCTGCAGGGGAGGAGACAGCTGCTGACAGAACAGGTGAAATTGCAGATCATGTCCCTCATTTGCTTGGCTCACAGTGTTGCCTGAGAATCTTCAGGCACCTGCCCTCAACTCAAAGTAGTACTTGAAGAGTTAAAAACATTTCAATAATTTTGCAAGTAAAAATAAACCTATGGAAGCATTTGAAGTTTTTACTTTTACACTGAAAAAATAATTGGAAAAAAAAAAAAGTTGGAGCAATCTTTATGTCAAGAATATTTAAGTTTTAAAATACATTTGGTCAAGCATAGTTAGGCTGATCTTTTTATGAGCTCAGCCTCCAGACTCTGGAGATGACATCAAATGACCTGAAGACTAATTTACAATTGCAAGCGAGGGTTTGAGACAGAGATAGATGGTGCTTACAGTAACCATCCAACAGGTTCAGAGCAGATATAAATTTAGGCCAACTCTTGAGTCACCTAGTGGACAATGTTTTGTCACCTACATGCACTTGTGGCATACAGCTTTAATTGCCCTAATTCTGCCTAAAATAGCATCTGGAGGTGAAGGTATATTCCTACTGCTTTGCCCATCTAGAAATGGTCAATATGAGGCTCAGTTTCTACTGCTAATTGCTCCTTAAAGAGCAGCTGGACAAGAAGCTGGCTGAGGCATCCACAGACACATCAATCTTCAGTTTAAGTCAACAAATAGAAGTCATGAAGATTATGAGCAAGTGAAATGGCAAAATGTTGCGATGATTGCTGTTTGATGGATACAAAAATTCTTAGCCTCTGAAAGGGAAAATAGTAACCCTCCTGTTTAGCATCCCTCCTTGAGTTACTCCAGCAAAATACTTTTGTCCAAGCACTACAGTGTTCCTTCAGAACATCATGAAGTCCTAATTAGGAAGGTGTAATAAAAATATGAATTTCATGGCGTTAGAGACAGTTCATGAATTTCAGCCTGATTACCTGATTTAAAAAATAAAAATACCTGAGGACTGAGTTTGGCTCTGAGCTGAGTCCGTAGAATGTGGCCCTCAGATAGCATTGCATGTAGTGTAGTTACAGAGTTATGAATATAGCATGTGGTGGTTTACTTAAATGTCATGCATTTACTCAGAATCACATATATACATACATACATTGAGGAATAATGTAGTCAAATTGCTGACATGATCACAAAGTACTGAAAAAATTCTCAGAAATATCTTTGTAGTTCCTACATTTCAGAAGATTCAAAAGTTCAGAAGATGACCAAAACTGAGATCTTTGTCTAAATATTCAATATTTTAAAGACCAAAAGTAAAATGTAAGAAGAAAGAAGAAATCTGCGTAGAAGACATTTTAAAACTATACTTAGGTCATGAGTGAGTCTTTGAAATAGAATTCATTAAAAGTTTTCAAAGGGACAAAATAACTTTTGTTAAACTGGTTGATAAGTTTGGAAGAAATCATCTTCTATATATACAAGACCTTCTCAAGTCTGAAGTAGAAAACATAGATCTTCATTGATAACAAAGTCACAATGAATTTCAGTAAAAATTTACGTTCATTATTTATGTGCATTAGCACATAATACACTGAGATACTGAGATAGAAGACAATAAGAGAAAAGAAAAACAACGTAATTCTATTTATTGTAGTAAAATAATATTTTTGGCTTCCAACTTGGAAATGTCAAGGAATATATTAAGAACCTGAGGAACTTCATTTACTGTTACATATCTGCCTTTTCATATGATAAATAACTTAAAAATTGATATGTTATGCTTGCAAATATCCTTTAAATCATCTTCAAATATTCCTTCCATGGATCGAAGATAAAGGAGAAACCTGATTTTGATATTTTCTCTTCTTTAAATGTCATACAGAAATACTTATATTTATTTCATGGTTTAAACATGTATAAGCTTTCATTTTCTTTTAATGAGGACATTAAAAGCCAAAATGACATGTCTGTGTAATGTTAGTGCCACAGAAGTAGAAAAGGCAGAGTACAAAAGTTGAGTTTTCTGTCAGTGATAACTAGAATATTCTGGTTAAAAGTATCACTAACTTCTGGTGTAGCAGTGCAGTGATTAAAAGCAGATATGTGCTACATTGGCCTTGAGTGGACTGTGTGAGTCACTGCTCAAAATGCACGTTCAGTGGGTGATCCCTTTGTGTGCAAGAAAAGCCAGGTGAATTTCAGGGGAATTAAACCTCAGCTATCAGAAAACAGAGCCCACTGGAATTTGCAGCCAATGGATGTGACTCTATCTGGAAAATATGCCAGCAAAAAGGAAAGCAATAAGGGAATGGGTTGGAATAGCAAAACAAGTCACTGAAGGCTTCCTTGGAGCTGTCCAGTGAGGTGCTCCTTCCCCACTGAACACAACTGCATATAATGCAATAAAATAAGGACGAATCTGAATTACTGGAGTATTTCTAGGAAGGGCTACTTGATGCCATTAACTGGTTTTAATACTTTTTTTTTTTTTTAGAAAATTGCACTTCACTGGAGATAACTCCTGTTAAAATGATGTGAATTCAATTTTAACAGAAATGTTCCAACAGTGATTATCTGTAACAGAAGATTCAATAAATATGTTCCTAGCTCACCCATTTGTATCAGAAGCTGTATCTAAACTGATTCAGGAAAAATTCAGGGAAATTTTTAATTAAGATTTTTTAAGTCCAAATAGAAACTTCAACATTTCATATGATGAAGTAAGTATTTATGTCCTTGTTTGTCCTCAGTAATGTAGATGTTGAGACAAGACATTTTAAAGTGCCTGGGTTCAATTGCTCAGCAATTTTAATGCAACACATTGTGGGCAACTGGGGACTGGAGGGAATCTTTTTTCCCAAGTGCATCCAGACAAACATGGCTGCAACAAACCTGCTCACCTCCTCTTTAGAAACAAATATTGCTTTTTGATAAAGAGTCAAAAATTCTAGATCTAGAAGAATTGATTGAGAAAACTAAGAACAATCGAAATAGGTGATAAAATCAACATTTCCCAAGTGTCCCAAAACTAGTGGAAAAAAACCTGTGTATATATAAAAAAAATACTTTCAAAAAACATATCCAAATAACCATGTCAAATATAATTTCTTATTAGTCTTATATAGGTAAAAATGTTTAGCAACACTAAACAATATGGTATTCAAAATATAGAACATCTAGTTTAATGCAGATTAATTTTTAACAAGAATTCCTATGCAGTAGGCAGATAGTTCCCACATTCCATTGTGATTGACAAGCCTGACATATGGAATAGTTCACAAATTCCCAGGTGACTGACAGATGGAGAATAGAAAGGCGGATAAAGTTGCCTAGAGAGCTGAGGACGATTTCATATTCAGCGGTTTTGATCAAAAGGATTCCAGATCTCACACTAAATTTAGCACCGCTGGCAATTAGTGCATGATTTATTCAGTCCTTTCATTTGCTGGTTGACAAATGGAAAACAAGCACAAAATTAAAAATAAGTTTATTTCCATCATTTCGGATATTTAAAATGTGTGTGTCTTTGTTTGCACATAAATTAACATGAGATGAATTTATAGTGAGATTAAATCTGAAATGGAGATGCAAGCAATAAATAAGAGCTTTTTTATGTATCTTTCGGGCAGAACAGGTGTTTGAATTAAGAAATACTAATATGTTTAGCAGCATGACTCCACCTTTAACATTAGGGAGCTGATGCTTCCCTAAATTTAGAATAATCTTTCCACAATTTAAGATTCTTTCATAAGCTTCCAGCATAGGTGACCATCTGTAAGTCAATACTAATGTTTTTTAGACCAATAATAATAAAGAAAAGCTATTGCCATGTTTTCATGAACACAATGGAGGAATTGCAACTGCATTTTTCCTACGGATGTTTTTGCCATAATTCTTACAAGTGGCAGTTAAAAACTCTGTATAAGAGTATGGGAAACTTCTCAGGTGGATAACCACACTTTTTTCTGAAAAAAAAAAAAGAAAAAAAAAGAAAAAAAAAAAAGATTAAACTTTCCAGATTGGCCAGCAAAAATTATTGAAAATGAAAGTCCTTTTTTGCAACTGTTCTACTCATTTTGAGGTGAAAGACCCATTCTCTCCAAAATGGTTGTTTCACATGAACTACATGAATATGGCAACATCTCATCCAGAAATGGGTTGCACAGCTCGATACAGCAACTCCTGGGGAAATCTGCAATTCAGGGACTTCCATGTACATGCTTTCAATGTAGAAAGAAATCTATCATATGGTATGAAGAATTTGTTGTGAGTTTAGGCTCACCTTCTGAGGTTTAGTGCAGACAGTGTAAAACTATATCTTTCATACACTCAAATACAGTGCTGAATGGATTGTAGAAAATACTGTGATTTGCAGCTTGTAATGTAAGCCTGTAGTCTACAAATACAGAGATATTAAGCAAATCTGAACAGAAAAGAATAATGTCAGTGTCTCTCATGGTAAGGTAGAACTAACTGGTTGTAAATGTTTAAAATACAGAAGTATAATGCTTCTTATGAACTGGAAATAAAATCTCTATCCTACCATTTAGATTTTTTACTTACTTTTAAGTGGAATTATTTTAATTTTTGGAGACTTCAGTAACTCAAAACAAATAACAAAGAGAAGGTAGCCTAACTGGAGTTGCACCTGCCTTCTAAGAAAGAAATATCTATTTCCAAAGTCTCTGTGAAGATTCAGCCCAATTTCTAGCTCATGGCTTGAAAAAGTCAGTGAGTTAGCATAACACTAGCACAGCTCAGCCTGAGGAGCACAGAATATTTTGTGTTTCATTGCACTGTTTCCTCTCTTCATTAGATCCTGTGGCTCAATATTGCAATGTTCTCCTTCCCAGATGTCTTTTCCTTGCTCCTAGAAGCAGCACAAATAATTCTCATCCAAGAAGCCTCTAAGCAGCCAGGTTTTACTACATTATTTTCTTTTGCAGACTTCTCTCCCCATTCTCCTCATAAACTACAGAGAAATTGAATAATTGTCTTTACATAAATGCAAGTCTTACAGTCTTCTATGCACATCTGATAAAGAATAATTAAGCCTCTCTGTTACTCCAATAACTCTATATTTCATTTTATCCTTAAAGGAAATAAAAATAAAAAAAAAAGAAAAGAAAAAAGAAAAAAAACATCAAGCGAGCTAAGCATAGCAACATTTAGGTGAATGGGTAGATTCTCTTAATTTTTTGGAGAAAGCGATGGAGGAAGAAGGCTTCACTGAGACAATGTGTATGCTTGATTAGGCTCATCGGTTCTAGGAAAGCAGACTTTACTTCTGCTCTTCTAAGTTCTGGTGTCTCCCTAGTCTCCAAATCCTGAAAGTTGAAGATTGGATTCACTGAATCACTGGCATCCAAAACTTTCACATCATCCAAAAATGCTTTCTCCTTCTTAGGGGTGGGAGAGAAGGCAGCAGAGACGAAAAGAGAAGAACCACATGCTCACAGAATTTCTTGGGATCCCAATCCCAAGAGCTCAGATTTGGATTCAGTATATAGGAGAATGATTTCGTTGTTCTTTCCTATATTACAGCCAAGCAGCAAATACCACCCTCTTCTGACACCTGTGTACTTTATATAAACATACTTAAAAGGCTCTAAGTGAGTGGTGGAGTGGGTATTCTTCGGTGACAGTGGGTATTTTTCAAGACATGATTATTTTGTTCTTTTCAGGTTTTCTTAATGTCCTTACTTTTATCCTTCTTAATGACATACATGAAGGCAATACTTAGTGGTTTTCAGCAAGGCAACATCTCATTTTATTTGGAGCCATGCAGATTAAAGGCATGTATTTAAAAGATAATATGAAATTCTGTAAATTCAAATTATACCAAGCAGGTTGGATCTACTCCAGATAGTAGATTTTTTATGCTTCTGTTCTGTGGTTACCAGTGCCTCAAAGTTCTTCCTTACCCTTTTACTAATATTACTGCTAGCTTTGCACTAGTAGCCCAGAAAGGGAGATTTTCAGAAAGGAAAAGAATTTAAACATACACCAAACATCTTTCTTTGTTGCCATCACTGGTATAAGTGACCAACATACAATCATGGTATTTTTCTATGTGTTCTGTAGAAAGCAGATTTTAAATCCTCGAGTTAAACATTTTTCATGTCACTAGTAAAGCCCTGTATCAACTGAAAGTATGTTCACACTAGAAATGGCTGAATAGCGATAGAGGAATTAAAGAGGCAATGAATTTTTCTCTCCTTATGTTAGTTCCCCAGCATACCACTGATTACTGATAACAAATTCTTTTATTTTCTTTTTTTTTTCTGCATAGTTTGGATGGTTCATTTGGTGAATTGTTTACTACATTAACAGTTTTCATATGTTATTGTTTCTTTGCCGTGGCTGGATGACTAAACTTTTAAAAAGAAGACTTCTATCCTTGTAGGATAATGAAGAGTATGACTCTAATAGTAGCAAAAAAAATAAAAAAATAAAAAAATAAAAAATAAAAATAAAAAAATAAAAATAAATAAAATCAGATTTGAGTCATATCTTCATGAATCTGTCTTTCATTATTTGACCAGCTGGAGTTTATATCCATCACTATTTTAGCCTCTGCTGATTTTTCACTTCATCATAATGTTTTGGTTAAATTCAAGAATCTGCTTTCTGGGCCAGATTCTGCTTTCAATTATGGTAGTGTAAATCTAGAAGAACCTCACTGAAAGCTAGTAAAGTTATTTATATTTATTCCAGGGCAACATAAAATGCAGTCTGACCCCTCTGCATGTGCTTCTAGGTCCCTTATATTCATCTTTACAATCTTTGTATTTATTTACAGACACTACAATTTTCCCCAGAAGACCTTATCACTTGCTCTGTGTGTGTTGTAAGGAAGGATAGAAGGGTTCTTTCTTGATCTTTTTTCCCTTAGCCCTTTTATTTTTCTCTCTAGACACTATATTATGTGTTTAACTACTTAATATTATTTCCTCCCTGTCCACCCATCTGTTTATTTTAGTTGCTTCTTCCTCTTGGCTGGCTTCTGTATAGACTCTCCCCATATGCCTGCTAGTAATGTGAATGAATATGATTAACAAGCACTGAAATACACAAATAAGTTCCCACTTGAAACTCTGCTCCAGGATCTATGGATCATAGATTTTTCAGACCATGCTTTTTCTTAGCACATTAAATACATTTATCATAGGTGCACAGATGAGAGCTAGTCCACACAATGAGATAATTTCCTTGTAACTAATAAGTAAGTCTTATAATGTGATGCTTTCTGCCCAATAACTGTCTTCATCCATTGTAGCAAGACGGTGGCTAACAGCTCTGCAGAGAAGCATGTGCTGTGCATTTGTATCTGTGTGGCGGATATGCAGAGCGGATCCAAGCCAAAGCCTCTGGAAGTGTCACATCTTACATGGGTGTTGCAACTTCCTCTGCCTCTGCATAAGCCCTACCGCTGCTGAATTCTTCCAGAGCTCTGCTTGTTTTTATGCATATAATTTAATCCGTGTTATTTCTCTGCATGAGAGTATCCTGTGGAAGCCCCACTTAAAGAGGGCTTCTGTCTGAATCAGATATTACAGATGATATGAGATAGGCAGTGTGCATTGAGATGAAGCAACAGGTTGAGAGAATTAAGAAGTTCAACAGAAAAAAACAAAGGCTACCAAAGATAAACATATTGAATTATGTGACTGGGGGTAAAAAATGGCTAAGCAAACTATCTAAAATCCTCACACTGTGCTTTTGGAATGTTCTCTCTGAAGCCACTAAAGACTGATTTTCAGAATTGCTTAACTGTTTTTCAGTTGATTTTGTCTCAGATGTGGGCAAAAATAACGCACAATACGGCTCACAGAGTTTTCTGCCACATAATGGGCACTCCAGCTCCCACACAAGATGGCCTGTTTCAGCTTGAGTAACTCAAGCAGCATATATAGCTGCTACTCATAACGTTACTGCACATGGGGACAATACTTCCTGTCTTTCAGGTACTGAATAACAGCTTGCACAAGGGCTGCCATAAATGTTCAATCCTTCAATCACTATCAGTAGTACTGGAAAACCCTAGCTACAAATACTTGCATGTAATTATTCATTTACATTTTCATAGTCATTAATTTGGCTAAGTTCGCATCCTCTTTGTGCTTGAACTCTATGATTCTGGTTTAGTCTTACTGGCTTTTGTGGAAAAAGACCTATAAAATCAGCTGCTGCTAAGTGCTTATATTAGGAAGCCCAATCACAAGGGCCGTATCCATCCAACAGCAACACAGAAGCAGTGCCAGCCTGCTCATGACTGCTCACTGTTCAACTCTACAACTTAAACAGAAATCCAAAGACATAAAATGTTTGCCTCTGTTTGAGGGGGCAGTAAACATATTTCATAAAGGTAAAAGGAGGTAACTAATTAAAAAAAATACTATATTCCTGAACAGAATAGGAAGTGAAATTAATTAAGCATACTATTTACTTATGAATAAGCCTGATGTGTTGATCAAATTCCAGAATATGCCAAGGGAAAACGGTGAAAAAGCAGACTGCAGCATGACCTCAGTTTTCCAGTGAGTGAGAGCTGCATATGAGTCTGAACAGGGGTACAGGTCCACCCACTGGGCTCTCTGATTCTTGTATATTACAAACCATTGGAAATAAAACTTGTATACATCAGAGTATATGTAACCAGTTACATTTTTGGAACACAGATTTTATAATTAATAATAAAGTCAGAGCTAAATGGTTGGTGATAAGATGTTGAAATTCAGACTAAAATTTGAAAACATATGGTAAGTGTTGGGTGAAATCCAATGGAAAAAAAGTAATAGAATTTTGTTCAAAGGCCACAGAAGGGAAATAGAAAATGTGAAATGATAAATTAGTGTATGTCCAAGGGTTATGTGTCCTATCCAGCAATATATACTCTAGAAAGTTAAAAAGGTCAATGTGGATAAATAAAGATGTGAAAAAGTAATTAAGGGTTGAGGCACAGGCATATGTGAGGTATAAAACACCTAGGTAGGAACAAGATCTGGAAGCATTACAGAATGAATTTCACCAAAAATTATGAGAAAAGCAAAGGTGAAAAACAAAATGAAGATCAGAGAATAGTTTAGATATATATTGAGACACTTTTCAAGTGCCTAAGAAACAGGAGGTCAGTGAAGGAGACAGCAGTGCCTCAAAGAGAATAGAGGGGTAATTTATTGAGAGGTAGACACTTCAGAAGAATTAAACATTTTCTTTGATTTATTGTTCATAAAAGGAATGGGGGACATATGCCAGGAATAGACAAATACCAAAGGAAAACAGGTTCTTTCCAGAACAAAAAATCAGAAACTTCGGCGTAGATTCTCAGCTGGTGAAAATCTGCCAGATTTCTTTGCCCTCAATAAAGGGCATTAACTCATTAATGTTGTTACAAAATACTTATGCCAAAATTTTCCAGCTTAGAGAAATATCCAAATATTTCCATATTCTTATTTTTTTCTTCTCACTGACTTAGCTGTGGTCGTGTTGCATGTACTTCAGAGTAGACTTTTTATTCCCTAATCTATTCACTGCATACACTTATGAATAAACGGAGGATGCCAGCTATAAGATTGATGCGTATCACTCTCTATCATAGTTGTGTTGATAAAAGAAATAATACAGAAATAGGAAAAAAAACCACACCACACCTATACTTACTTCAGACTGAGGATTCACAAAAAAGGAAAGACCATTTGGGCCAACACCAGTGCATATGATTTATGGGGTACAGTGTATGTCTTCCTTCTGGCATTTTCAGTACAGGGACTGACTGTGCAAGCCTGCAAGTTAGTGTAACACTTCAGCTGTGAGCAGTGAGACGTGCGACGGTGGAGGATCAAGTTAGAAGTTCTGTAAAAGAAGGCTCCTGTGTGAATTTAACAATTTTTGGTAGCACATTTAATGAGTCATCGTACTGACTCGTAGGTCTTTGGGATTCCATAACTTGTCAGGATCAGATATACATCCGTACTCTGGAAATCCAACAGCAGAGCAGTCCTAAAATAATGTTTTGCATATAAAGTGTCATGTGTGCGCCAGGAAGAATCTTGTACACTTTTTTTGGTCAGTCCTAGCTGCTAAGGCTAGAGGAAGGTGAATCTTTTCCTTGTGACCCAAAACCCATTTTTTATACATTTTCTCTTTCACTCTAAAATTAGCCAGCCACCAAAATCCCCTAATGCTTATTTCTATATTTCATTATTTAAATTGATTGACTTAAGCAAAATGGTTCTATTAAATGCTAATGGTTAGAATCCTAATGCCAGTGTTGCATCACAAAAAATATTTTGTGTTGACACCTGGGTCAGGACAGTCACATTCACTGGATCGTGCTTAGGAGGAAGAACTTGAGCAGGGAGGAGGGAAACCTAAAATAGTTGCTTCCTGTCCTGTTTTTCTTTCCTTAAGTATCCAGCAGAAATATAGGAAAAGAGGTATCTTGATTGCTTCAATTTCATATTACAAGAAATTTGAGTCTGTAAACACACTGAGCAAACAAGTTTGTTGTGAAGGTACTGCACTGCCAGAAACAATATGGAAATCTACAAGACAATTTTTTTGCAAAAACATTTAAATCGTTTTCACACAGATCTAAAGTTAGCCCCAGTGACAGAAACTAAACTTGGTTAATGTATTTGTAGCTGTAAGGTGCTTTGATTTATTTATGAATAGTGAATATTTTATGGAGTTGAATAAGTATTGCAAAGAAAGAGATGAATATACACTTTAGTTTCAGGAATGGGTTGTGGTGTTTATACCTCTTCTACAATCATTTTTTATGAACCTTCCATTGACTGAAATTTGATTCCATTGAACTAGCTATCAAGCTATAGTGTCTGAGGGCATTCAAGGGTAGTGAATATAAAACTCAATCTAACAAATCATGTAAGGACGTGACGACATCCAGGAAGCTAGGATAAGGCTGCATGCAAATGTGCAATCACTAGGCTGAGAGTAGAACATTTGCTTGTTTCTTTGCTTGCTTTTCTATTTAAAAAAATCTATTAAATTATTTAATCAGCATAAAGCATTTTCAGTAACACAAGTTTACTCTTGAAAATATTAATTTCAAGAAAAAATATTTTACTAAGGCTGAAACATTCAGTTTTAACACATTCAGAATTGAATGTTTCGTATTTTTAAACTCTAAAATTACTTCCCATGTAGAATATACTTTTCTTATATTATCCAAATTAGTCACATACTGGAAACAAAGCTAAATGTTTTGACTGGCTGAAATAATTATTTTTACAAGTCATCTGATTTTTTATTAAGATATTCTGCTGGAATTTTTGTATCTCTCAATTCTTTGTTAATCATATTCTTTCAGCTTTTACAGATTAAAAAAAAAAAAAAGTACAATGAAGAAAAAACTGTATTTTTTGGATACAGCATTGCTATTCAATGTGATGAAAATATTATCCATGTATGTTATGATCCTGTGTTTTCTTTTAATAAATACCCTAGACAGATTTTCATGACAGAATGTCTCTCATATCAGTGCTTTTTATTACTAGGTCAAAGATTAAAAGGTATTTCAGATCAATAAAGCAGAAACAAACTACTGAAAACATTTATAGGAAAAATCTAGGTAAAGAATTGCTATGGATGCTGTTTGAATTAATTAGCCTGTCTATGCAAAGGCTATCAGTTGTGGAAACTTTCTGGTAACAAACACAGTTTCTTCAGCAAAATGCTCATCAGCAAAGAAAAGAATTGTCTGAATACAATTTTGTCTCAGCTATACACAGGTTTTGTATACTATATAAAGGAAGTACTAGTGAAGGTACAGAAAACAAATATGTGCATTTACACATTCCTGCCTACCTTTGCTAATTTACTCTTATGCACTTGGGCATAATTTGAAGTGGAGGAAGCATGTTCCTCCATTGCTGGAGCAGTCTGATCTTTCAGTAAAGTTATAAATGATCTGAGATTTCAGGTTTAATTTCCCTCAGTGCCTTTCATTTAAAGAAATCATCAACAACAAAATGTTGTGTGATATTTTGATAGGGATACATTAGTACAAAGGGAACAGGCTGGATTTCCTCAGTGTAGACCTTCAGTTGAATCCCTGTTTATGACAAAAATAGCAAAGGTGCACCATGTGTTGACCTTGGCCATCAGCCTGTTAGTAAGTATAATCCAGGCAGAGGCACCTTACTAGATATGATTATCAAAAAGTGGATTATGTAGCTGAACTCTGCTCCAACGCTGAAGCATTCAAAATCTATTTGGAAAAGTGTCAGCAATACAGTGCTTGTATCCATAAGAAGCCCCTGGCAGCAGCTCCTACACGGGTTATTATGCTATCACCTGAAATCAGTGGCCTGAAACAAGCTGAAATAAGTTCTTCCTTAAAGCACCCTACTCTGAATTCTCATTAGATATTTGGAGTAGATTAGCAGCTGAGTTCAAATTTCCTTAAAGAGGTAGAAAGATGACTGACTGCTGGGCAGAGGGCTCCAGGAGTTGTTTCTTTTTGTTTGTTTGTTTTGTAGTGTTTTTTCCCCTTATTTATGGAAGCTTATCAGTCTCTTCAGAAATGACTGATAAATTCCTACGTGTTGCTCTGTTTATTTAATTTCTGTAACGTTGCCATTTATAGGACAAAAGATTAAGCTTTAATGTAATGAAGCACGGCTATGGTCAAGGTTCTCCCCTAATTAGGAATAGAAGAGAAACTAATGGCATGTTCACAACATGCAGAGAAACATATTTAATTAACATGGAGAGGCCTCCAAAAATAGTATCTAACTGAGCTAGCTCCAAAAGCAGTAATATTGCATTTACTTGGCAAACCACATAAGTTAATTAGCCTTGCAATGAGAGAGGGCTTAGCAGCTCTGTTACATTGTCCTTCTTCAAGCATATTGCTTCTGGGCCCAAGTGAGGCATCTGGCACTGCTTTTTGCCCTATGAACCTGCAACCATACTCCGGCTCACAGCTTACCTCCCAGGATTTGCCACTTTTCAAGCAGATGACCTGAGAATTAGTGATCACTGGTCATTGTTGCTTCATAGGATGACCATGTATACATATCATCAAGTTCAAGTTCAACATATGCTTAAATTTACAAGGTATTACAAAAAAATACAACTGCATTTGGTCACTGAACAAATGAAGTCTGAACAGAAAGAATTTAGGAAGATAACTAGAAAGAACAGTAACTGAGAGTGTAACAGTATGCAGTCTATTTCGGATAAGAGCAGTCTATTCTGTGGAAAAGAGATGGAAAAAAAAATACTAGTAGGCATTACTTGTTCAAGTTTCACATGTTCAAATGCCAATAGGCACTGTAGGATAACATTTGTGTAATTACTGACACAAGCATAAGACTATCTGAAGTAGGGCAGCATAACACAGAGAGGCAAAATTCATAGTTGAAACATACCAGTAAATGAGCAGAGAACTGTAATGGCTTACTTCCACTGTCTTTTACATAAAGTTGTTTCTCCAGAAAGATTCTAATATGTTTCTAGAGCTGGGATAACTAGTTCTACATATGGGAATCTTGAAAGACTTAAACTCCAGGATATCAATATATTCACTTCTAGAATTGTACTCTGTGTCACTTAAAACTATCATATTTAAATGTACTATTCAGGACACTTAATGTGTAGATTAGTTATCTTCGTTTACCATAATAATTCTGGAGATATAAACATGAAAGAACGTTTGTGTTTATACAACAGAAGATGCATAACTTATGAATAAAATACCTGTAATAGCAATGCTTCATAGGCAATATGAAGCATTGTACCAGCTGAGGTTTTGCTTTGTTTTGCTTTGCTTGTGTTTTTTTTAGTGAACATGCTGCCTGCTTTGTGTGGAAATAAGATACTCGAATTTTTCGTTTACAGGATCAATTGCTATGGAAAAGAGAAAGCACTACATTTTAGAAGTGATCTCAAATTTGAATAAATAGCATATTTAGCTAGTGAGCTAAAGTGTCTGTCCTTATTCCCCACTCCCTTTACAAAACAAAGTAATGGGTGTGAATTAGGATTCTATATAATTTCAAGTTTTGTCAGAAAGACACAGAGGTGTTATTACCTGCATAATATATTAAATAATAGAAATTGTATAGAAAGAGAGCTATCAATCCCCCAAAGCTTTCTACAGTTGTTCTCTGTTTTAAAAGGCAGTGGAGCAAAATAAAAATGCATTCTTGTGTTATTCTTTTATTTTTTTAAGGAGAGCATTTGTTTTTATGTAGATGCCATGTTTGCCAGATTTCATCCTTCAGTGAATTCTTAAAGACTAGTTATTTATTTTTCATAGAAATGATGGCTGAAACCAAACCATTTCAACTCAGGTAGACAACACTATAATAAAGCAATAGCATATTTCTAAAACATAATTAGAACTGATTGTTTGCATTCATTATTTTCAGATTAAATCCAGAAATTAAAGTGAATGTTTTTTGTTGGTTTTTTTTTTTTACGTTAAGAAATGCATAGGCTGTTCACTTACAGTGTTATCTCAACATTTCTTGGGAATGAGAGCTGCGAAACTGCTGGCCTGTTGTTTGATGCTGATACCCAGAAAATAACAGACTGAAAACCACAGCCCTGTCTCAAGTGTCCAGATCCTCAGCACAAGACGTAGAAAACAAAACTTTTAGAAAGTATTTCCCAACAGAATGACAGCTGTCACCATTAGTTTGTGAAGATCTCACAGTCTCACTGGCACTCCTGAATGACAAACTGGTTGAGATATCTGATTTATAGACAGGGAAATACAATTAATGTAAGAATTTTGAAAACAGCACCCTTCCACTACCAGACAGATCATTTGGGTATCTGGATGACAATTCCATAGGTCTTTTTGGCATATCTGTCCCAAATGTGAGCTAAGTTTTAGTTCAAATAAGGATGTAATCGTGGGTTAATTATAATCAGCATACTTCTCTTTTGTAAGTAATGTCATCAGCATGCATAGTCTGCAGTACGGTCCAAAAATTTTTGCTTCAGCAAGAGAATTAACATGTAATGACAATATAGCTCAGGACTCCTGAATCACAAAGAAACACTAGGTTTTCACCTAGGTGAGCACAGGCTCACAGAGTACTTTACCCAGCCACTAGCTCAGATCTTCCAGCTTGTGTTGATTTTTATGTTTACCCTAGATGTGCTGCTACCGGTGTCCAATGAGCTAGTTTGAGGTTTGGGTTGCCACCAAACTAGAGGATGCAGAAGCACAGATGCTCTCATAGACACACAGTTAGCATGTGGAGGATAAAATTTGATGGCAGTTGTCGCAGAAATGATAGACATTGCTGTGAGCAACAAAAATACATGAAGTAAACTTATCTCAAGCTCATGGAGGATCTGAGGGCAGTATTATTACAAGTTATTACAAATTATTTGCAAGTTTCTGGTGAAAGAACACCATTGTTTGCTCTTTTTTTCCTCTTCCAACATGGCAATGAACATCAGAAACATCTGATGGTAGTAATAGTTAACAAGAGCTTACAATTGTCAAAATTCTCAAAAGATACAGGCTGCAACCTGCAGACACTGAGAGTTTTTGCTAAGTGAAAGCTGAAGAATTTGACTTTTCCACTAACTTTCCCTAGAATACACTCTCAGGTTCTATTTTTGTCTGAAAACAGCAAGAAGAAACAAAGGATGCTGAAACTCTGGCTACTTCTTAAAAAGAGAGTTCGTTGTTCATTTTGCAACTATCTGTTTCAGTACTAAAAAGAAAGAAGCAAGGATAAAATTACATTGTTGGTTTTCTGGGGTTATAATGAAGTTTCTAAACTGTTAAAGAATGAACTGAATTGTATCTGAGTAAGAGGTAATGAAAGTACTGTATACAACAAGTAAACACATACCTGTTTGATAAGGTTTACTTTTAGCTCTCAAGATCAGATTTTTATCAGCCTACTTAGAAATCCATACAGCTAGAAGTTTTAAAGACTCACCAAATAGTTTGCCAGAGTGATTTCTGAGTTGCCACATATTATGGAAGAAGACAGTATTGCAATACCTTCCTTTGGCCTTCTCTCCATTTTTCTTCCCTCTGCTTGTGGATGTGCATTAGTTTGAGTACTGCATGGTGGTCATTTCAGAGCTTGAACTTTTTCACTTGTATTTCATGATCCCTTAAAATGAACAAAACTATACTCTGAATTTTAACCATACAGAGATGGGAGAGCAGGGAATACAAAAGGTTGATTTTTTTTTATCAGTAATTACTGCTCTTTTAACATTGCCTTTTTTCTTTAATCTGGTATTAATTCCATCCCTAACCTTGCTCCTGAGATCACTTTTGTCAGTGTAAAACAAGAATCCCTCTTTGTCATCTGCACTGTGGTCTTTGAATTAAACCATGTGAATGGGCTATGTGCTAGGTACAGTTCCATAGGGTTTATTAAAGGAAATTGTCTTAGCAAATATGTCTGTTTCATTTGATTCTGAGGAATAATTGGTTAATGAGGGAATGATTACTTTGTTCAGACATGATTACTGAAGAAATGTTTGGTCCATATGTTGCTGAATAATGGGAAATTCTCCAGTGAAAGGGGGACAATGATTAGAAGAAATAAGATAGCTGGAGAATATATTCCCCAAAGTGTTACACTGTTTTTTGTTAACAAGCCAACTGTAAGGATAGTGCTTCCCTCAATAGGAATAGAAGTTCAAAATATCTAATCGGTTTAAACAGTCTGTTGAAAATAACAGTAGGTAATTTTCTTTGTTTTCTTTAGATCAAAGACCCATGGCTTCCTCTGATAAATGATGTGACTATCACAGCTGCTTCTCTCCTGTAACATAATGTTAATTCTTCATTGCTGCCTTGATGGACATATACAGATACAACTATATGTTAAAAATTATCCCATCCCCTCTGCTGCTCATTAGTCGCATCTTGCCATAGGAATTTAGTGCTTTGGCACTGTGATATATATGCCATTTGCATGCTCACATGCACACACATACACGCACGTTATAGCTGGTGTGCATTGCAGTCATTATAGTTATTTAAGAATGCTGAAATGTTTTCCTTATCCGAGGTCATATTCAGTTACCTATACATTTCTCTAAGCCATACTTTAAAGCTCAATTTTTGTGTACTTGCAAGCAACTAGGAATTATTTTTCTTTGTCCCAATAAAACTGATTGCTTACTCCAAGTGAATAAAATGCAGCTAAGTCATACGTACACACACACACAGATGCACACACACAAGTTACTGTGTATAAATATATATGTATGTATATATAGTAACTTTTTAAAAGTAATATTAACACTCTAGCAGATGATACTGAACACTTCAAAACTGGCAAGTACTAATGATCCAGTTCAAGAACATGCTTGAATAGATATCTGACTTGAAGCCTGTGGGCAGTCCCCCAGAAGTCTGTCACAGGGAAGACAAGCAAGCAATGGCAGAAGTTCAGATCTGTAATGATGTTTAAGAATTCACAGATACAGACCTCAGAATTCTCAGAATTTTAAGGCTGGGATGTCTGACTCCTGTGGCTTTAAGCTTCAGTTGAACTGCTCTGTGCTGCAGGAGATATCTCTTCAGATACTCTTCTGATACTCTTAAACACACCTTGGTCAGAAGTGGTCTAAGCTCACACTACAAATGAGGTTTATTTTCTAAAGTTAGATAAATAACTGTTTCATAAGGAAAATGCTATAAATTTGAAATGCATTTGGGCTTGTTAGTTTGCTTATTTTCTTTTTCATTTTGGTCTATTTAACTAGTTTTCAGCTCAGACTATGAACAACGAGTATTCAAAACTACACTTCTGGAAAATTTAGGGTGGTGAGGTGCTGGAACAGGTTGATCAAAAAGGTTGTGCATGCCCCATCCCCAGAGTCACTCAAGGCCAGGTTGGATGGGACCCTGGGCAGCCTGAGTTGATGGGGGGCAGCCCTGCCCATGGCAGTGGTTGGGGCTGGCTGGACTGTGAGGTCCCTTCCACCCAAACTATTCCGTGATTCCATGATTCTATGAAAATTTCTTGTTTCATTTTTTCTGTAAGCAAAGTAGTTACTATTTGTCAGTTGAATCCCCAGGTAGATAGCTTTCATAAAGTCAAGAGTAAATGTTGGAAATGAAACATCTGTCCAATGTTCTTATAACACTCTTATAACATTATATATATAATATATATAATAATATAATTTAATATATTTAATATAATATAATATATTATATATATAATTATAACATTAATTGGCAGATGTCTTTAGATGACAAAGCAGAGCATATCAGTTCCTATTTGTTCTTTTCCACTGAGCTGAACCTGTGGTCATTGAAAGTACTTATTTAAAAGACTGTCTCAGCATGAGCAATAATTCACCGAGGTCAGTAATATGAGATTTTCCATGCAGAAAAAAATGAATTATAAAGGCCAACTGGCCAGTGAAAAAAAAAATGAAATGTTAATGTATTGTCCAAAAACATACTTTGTGTGGAGAAAGTTACCCTCTCCATTGGCAGGACTGGTATTTAATCTACATATAGCTTGCACAGAAGTACTGTGCCAATTCAATTACTGTCTGATTAATGAAGTGTAGCAGGTTTATTTCAGGGGTCTAGCTAGCTATTAATTAGCATATTGGGGCCTATACTCTACTGTTTTGCCCTGATATGCTTTGAAAAATCCCAATGCAATTACATAAACTCTAATATGCTTTAAATAGTTGAGAAAACACATTCTGATTTTTTTTAAAACTCTTATGGGATTTTTAAGCACATCCAGATTTATTGTAAAGCGTCTGAAGTTCTTTGTAAACACTACTGGTGTGCTGGTTTGTGTTGTTCAGCAAAATAACATTCCTCTTTCTTTAATTCATCTAACATGAGAAGCCAGTGCTGTTTGCTTGGGATCTTTTAGACTAAATAATGAAGACGCTGGCACCCCCACAGTCAACTGCAGCCTTGCTTTTTCAGTGGACTACCTAAACTTTGCTGGATTTCTCTATTTCTACAGTCAGGTTTTTCAAAGACAGGATTGCTAGCTTGGGGTAGAAAACTGGAAAGCTTGTTAACATAGTATTTGAGACCAGGCAGTGAAGATTGGGAAATATCACACTACCTAAGCTAGTAGTAGTTGAACTCCTGCCCTGGATAGTTGCACACAGTGATAACCAATGCACTACACATTTCTCAGGTCAGAGGAATTGTCTGAAAAGGTAAATTTCAACGCATACAGTTCACAAATGGCCTGGAGAGTATTCTGGAAGACAAAGGAGTGTGATATAAGTTAATAGAGGAATCAAAAGATTGGTTACAGGAGAGATGAACCTCATTTAAAGAATTTATTAGACCTCTCATGGATGTCCTGTGCATCAGAAGGGAATTACTCAGTCCTGTATCCCATGCCCTTCATAGTCCAGAAATACACTTTTACCCTTGCTTTCACCAATCTTCTCAATCGCTTCTCTTTTGCTTCCATTACTTTTACTCCAGCCTACTTAATGCAGACCTCAGATAGCTCCCAACCATTCATCTTTCTCCATCTCCTGCTTTGATGCTTATAAAAAGTTAAATCACCTATTCCCTTTTTTTCCTAAAATATCAAATTAAAACACATTTTGCTTGTTTAGTTTTCTTACTCAGTGTCATCTGCATGCTTCACTGCTTTATGTTTGCTCATGCCTGTGTTATGTTCTACGCTGTTCCTTTTTGCCTCTACAGCAATTCATGGGAGGGAGCTTCACTATATTTTCAGTCACAAGAAGTCTTGGTTGTTAGTGTCCAAAATGTTCTGTCTTGTATCAAATGTTCTGGGCAATTATGAAAGCTACTTATCCAAACCTTCTCATAAATTAAACTTCCTTTGTCCCTGGGTCCCAGTAAAAATTGCTAAGCATTCTTTTACAGAAGCAATTTTGCATGGGGACTCTAATTTGGCATTAGTCCCCTTATAGTTTCTAAAATAGAGTTGTCAATTTCTGTGGAGCCATGCATGCACATATTTAATGTTATGGTTTGTACGGAGCAGGCAAATGGCAGGTGGCTCTTCCATCTAGGTTCTAGTTTGATTGGAAGCTGCAACTTTACATCGAGGAGCACACAGAATCATAGAATCATAGAATCCCTCCATTGGAATGAACTCATAAGGCCCACTGAGTTCAGTTCCCAGCTCCACACAGGAGTACCCAAATATCAGACCAAAAGAATGAGAATGGTGTCCAAACGCTCCTTGAACTCCAGCACTTGGGTCCATGCCCATAGCCTTGGGCATCCTGTTCCATTCCCACCGCCCTATGGCATTCCAAAGATGCCCCTTTCCCTGACCCCCAGCTGCCCTCCCCTGACAGCTCCATGCCGTTCCCTCGGGCCCTGTCGCTGTCACACAGAGCAGAGCTCAGCGCTGCCCCTCCGCTCCCTGTGAGGAGCTGAAGCCGCCATCAGGCCTCCCCTCAGCTCCTCTGCTCTGCGCTGAGCACACCCAGGAACCTCAGCTGCTGCTCACATGTCTTTCCCTCCAGAATCTTCATCATCTTTGTAGCCCTCCTTTGGACGCTCTCATGTATGCGTGCTTCATGCAGTCCCCATGGGGTTTGTTGGTACAGCAGTTTGTGGAGTTACAATCATACACACTTTTAGAAAGTAGCTACTAAAAGAAGTGTCCTTATGGGTTCAGTACACAGCTCAGTGCATCAGACAGGAAACCAAGCAGGAAGGGGAAACAAAGCCACCTTCCAGCTCCCCAGCCTGTCCTTGACAAATCAGCACTCTGAAACCCAAGCCACAGAACAACACCACAGCCTCTTCCAAGAGAAAGACAGAGCTCCCTTGTCACGCTACTCTTAGCATCTTCTTTTTCCTGACATCCTTTTTTTTTCTTCTTTTTTTTTTTTTTTTTTTTTTTTGTAAATTTTGTTTATATTCCAGTTATACACACAGTCTTAAAATTCATCTCACAAACACCTGTCTGTATATGTTCATAAGGAGTGTGGGCATTCATCAGACAATTCAAGTACTTACTGAACTTCAGGCACGTGCAGAGTGCTTTTGAATCAGTGGAGTGATTCATGTGCTTCAATCCAGGCACATGTTTTATTACTGGCTGAACCATGGCCAAAAGCCATTCACTTAACATTAGGGTTGTTTTATTTTATAAATAGCATTATTAACTTTCTGCCTTTGTTATTTGCATACAAAAGATAATATATATGTTTTGTATAACTGGAGCTTACTACAAGGTCATTAATGGTGCTTTAAAAGAGTGTAAAGAGATAAATAACTTGGGCTTAGTGATGGTTTCTAAGGACAATTCTTAAATGATTGATTGATTGATTGACAGATTGGTTCTACAGGCTAGCAGTGAGATGATGTGATAACCCTTTTCCATTGTAAATACTGCTCTCACCTGCATTTAGTCCTGTCTTTACCACATTCAAACACACACACTTTTTTATGAGGTGGACTTTGAACTAGCTTCCCATAGTTATTTGGAAACGCACAATGAATGCATTATGTGACTATTCACTGCAGCAAAGTTAGCACATAATAATTTACAATTTTATGGAACTGCTAGGATTAGCTATGTGTCATCTATTTTTAATACACATCTTTGTGGTGTGTGAGCAAAAATAAATGTATTCGAATAAATTAAAAAAAAAAAAAAAGAATGCTGAGTTGTTGTCAATCACTTGCAGATGAGCCTATCCTGGTGAGAAGATATAATGGAAACATTTCTGAGGATGATTTATGGAGTCAACCAGCGTTACTCTTGAACAATCGATACCTTTCTAGCATGGGCACAAGCAGGTAGGTAAAGTTTACTGAGAATATCTAAGTGGCAGATCTGAGGATGATTTTTTCGTGGAAATTTTTTATCTGATTTTTTTGAGTTACAGCATAGAATGTAAAAGAAACTTGGCAAAAAAAAGAAATAATAAATCTAAAGCAGAGTCAAAAAGGTGCATAGCCATGTTTCAATTTGTAACTTGTAAATGCTGGAGAACTTTGCACCTCCTATATACTAACGTGTTGATTTACTGAGAGGAAGGAAAAGCTTTATTTTTTCAGGAAAAATGTTGAAGTAGTTTCATAGGAAGGAATACTACTGGTAGATTTATTGTATTCGGTTTGTGAACTGATTTTTTAATCTTATATTGTTACTGTATTAAGGTATCATAATCGGATACCTTATGGTATCCGATTGAAATAATCGTTCTAACCAATAAGATACAAGAAACATTGTAGGTGTGTAAGTATTATATAAACATGTATGCACAATACGTATATATAATAAGTATGTGAAAAAAGTAATGCGTAAATGTTATATATAGTAATCTGTAATCCTTCAAGGCAAAATGCGGTGCTTTTATTTTCCTTTTATTTCTGTTGAGGGTGCAGAAAAGGCATGTAAAGAAAGAACTACTTCCTGAGCATCAGTCTGCATGCCACCTACTCCGTGTATTCTGACCTCACAGCTAAGTAGGATCGGTCTGGGTCAGTTTTTGGACCAGAGCTCCAGGGAGAACTCAAGTGCTATATACAGGAAACAACCTTAGTGATCAAATTTTATTGGGCATTATTTCAGTGAACTTGTATGCCAGAATTGTGTCATGGGGCCACTCTGCTTTTAAAGGGACTGTCTTACAATGATATGTAAAAATTTTATGATCACTTAGGAAAAAGTGCCAGGGGTATATATATATATGTACATTTTAAACTAAGAGAGTGAGCCAAAATTCTACCTTCAAGAGTTTTAAATGGATTTCAAGTTTCAAGTGGAAAAGCACTCTTCATTCCAAAGCTGCCATATCATCATGATGACCACTCTTAAAAGCATGCTGTTCTGTACTTCACATCAGAAATGATTGCATTTCAGTCGTGCTGTTTTTACTCTTTTTCAAAGTTTCCTAAAGGACATGATAATGCAAACTGATGCGGAAAAACAAACATTTTGTGTCAGTATACAGAACTGCAGAGAGGTTAATAACATGGTACAAGCCTTATCTTTCTCACATGTAGGTCAGACTTTGGTTCTGAAACCTCCATTTTTAAAGTACTGGAGATAAAATTCAGTATTTCACTAAAAGTGAAATGAATACTGATGATCAACAAAGGGATAACTGCAAATAAGGTGCCTGTTCTCTTCTGAAAATGTGCACTTCTGATACCTCTCTTATGTGGAAGTTACTGGCAGCATTTGCACAGAAAAGTGTACAATGGAAAACTTGAAGTGAAAAAAGGAGAGTTCTGGGAGATATCCATATCTTCAGAAGTTTCCTACAGTTTTTATCACAAATGTTACCAGAAAACAAAATTGCCAGTGAGCAGTTCTGTTCCACATCTTAAAATTTGTTTGCTCCCTTCTCATGGCATGCCATCTCATAAATATTGTGCCACAATCCATTCTATGAGAGCAAAAATGAAAATAAAGTAAAAATTAGTGTTAATAATGAAGGCGTGTTTTTACAGTTTCAATTTCATTGAATAGAGCAGCAGAGTGCAACCAGAGACGCTGAACAAAAAAACTCTTCACCTGTCCTTTGCTTAATTAAAATACATTAGATACAAAGATTTATTTGAGGGTTTAATGATAAATGAAGATGAATGCAGTTTTTTATGGGAGGCAATTAAACATTATTTACTCAAATAAGCAATTCTGTTCCATCAATACTTGGGCATATCTACAAGAACATGTTTATATTGAATTATGGTTAGTATTTTACAGATCTTACCTGTGAACTAGCACTAATTCTGCAAAACAAAAGCCAAAAACAGCAACAACAGCAGATCTGCTTATGAAAAGTGATGCAGGATATGCTATGGTAGTTACGATCATGACCTTTACTTCTGAATAGCAAATATGAAACTTGGAGTCATCTGCCTTTAGGAAATTTCAGTCTTTAGCTCAAGCACTTCATGTGAGGCAGCTTTAGATATTACTACCTATAGTTGTCTATCCTGGTGCTATGCTAGTAAAATAAACCTCCACCATTTTTTCCTTTGGTTAAGGTGACCTAAAGAGCAAGAGTTGAATACCTGCAAGTCACTTTGCTTTCTTCACTCTAGAGGGTCCTAAAATAGTGAAGAAGTGGACTTCAGTTCTTTTCCAACCACTGAAGGATGATGAGGCCTATTACACAGTTATCTCACATTTTTCTGCAGACTGGAAAGATTCTCACTGTTACTTTTATGAAAAGAAGCCTCCTCCTTTACCTTAGATATTCATTGCCCAAGTTATAATTTACCCAATAGTATGTACATATTATTTTATTTGCTCCTCAGTCTTGTTGAAGTGCAGTTATAGCAACCCAGACAGGCTGTTCACAGGAGTTCTGTCAAAGGGTGACATATTTTGGCACATAGTATTCCCATGAGGCACACAATTTCTACTTAATCCTTAACAGGTTTTTCTGCACTCTCTAGAGTAAATTTTAATTTTGTTCTTTAGGACGATGATCAACTTTTCATCTAACATCCCTTACTGCTTCCTTTGAATTAATTAAGCTCTGGTGGCAGAAATCCTTATATAAAAGTTAGCAAATCATTGGATTTCATTGACTATGGCAGGTTGTGGAGATACATCAGAGGACAAATCCTATATCTTCACTACAGTGACAGGGGCTATAAATAACACGTATGGAGGACAGAACGGGAGAAATGGATCCACGCACAGGAAGTGCTGGAGAACTGTTTCTTTGCAGCTTATCCTATATCTCTCTTCCTGACAGTTTTTTCATGAAGTCCTTCTAAAATCAGCTCCAATTGTTGGCTATGGTGAGGTTGTTATCCCATCAGATCTGTTAGCATTCAGCCTTCTCTACGTTTGTCCTTAGCCAGCTCCTACAGCAATCCCAGGCTGATTCAGTTTCTGAATCAATTCTGCCAGTTTTCACCAGAACACAGAATAGAATTGTTAATCATGAACATTTACAGATGACTGACAAATGGTTTAAGGAAATGACTTATAACTTGCTAGAAACAGACCAAGAATGCAATGCACTTTAGTGGCTAAGGGAGTTCAGCATTTCACTCCCACAACACAAAGGGCCAAGAACACAATTGCAGTTTTTTTTCTTGGCACTGATTGAGTTACCAGATAACATGAGTTCTGGATCAATCCACAGGTCCTTTCGACACTAGGAAGAGAAAGGGATTATTTTCTTGACATTTTCTTCTAATTTTTCTAAAAAGAAAACAATAATTTGTAGCCTGACAATCTTTGCCAAGATTCAGCCTACAGAGAGATTTTTATAGCAGAGATATAAACCCCTGAAGTAAAAATGCAGACACAACTTTAAGTACAGTGTTGCAAATGCAATGTTGTAATTTTATATGTTAATCTATCAATACACAGTATGTGCAAACATATGTTTATAGACAGAGAGACAAGCATGTATAAATGAGAGGATAAAAATCCCTATATCTCATTTGGTGCTATGCAATTTCTATCAATTTAGAAATGTGTTATGATTTTATTTTAAGCTGACATACTGTAAATTGTGCTTATTTGAGAATACTTACTTAACTCTTAGTGTTTATAAGACGGAAAAGGAAGATGTCTTTGGAAGTTCTTCAGTGACCTAAGTTGAACTAATAACTTATTGAAAAATGTTGTCCCTTCTCTGGAAACTTTGGATCAGTGGCCATCTTTAAAACAACCCGTAAGCATAAATATAGTCTTCATTGAATTGCTATGGAATCTGCTATAAACAGCAGAGGCTGCTTCTTTAGGGCCAAACTGTGTATTATGCTCATATTACAAGAAAAATTACCAGATCTCTAGGTGAGGTATTTTAGAAATTTGGCAGATGGCTTTACTTTTTATTTGTGGCACAGAATTCTGTTCTAATTTTGTATTTGATTGGAATATTCAACAGCTTCTGGTGCTACTAGGACTTGCTATCTGAAAGACAGAGTTTGCAAACTATAAATATGAACTTTGAAAATATATATCCTAGAGTTAGACCAGTAGATTGTGTTTGTAATGCTCAATTATTGGCTGACTGATGCATTTTGGCTTCAGTTCAGAAAACAATGGCTGCCTGGTCGAGCAGTGCCTCCTGCCAACTGAGAAAGAAGAAGAATATGGGGTGGTGGTTAACATTGGACCATACATTTGGTATTAGATTCTGCCAACAAGGATTTCCATAAGATGTTCACTCCTCATCCTCAGTTGGCCTCTTTATCCTAATTTTCCCAGTTGCTGATTTATCCCGCTGGGGAACAATTTGACTCCAAGACAAGAGAAGAAGACTGTACCTACATAAACAAGTGTTTGTAATCTCAAGCATATCTACAGTCCACCTGGCAGCCCCACCAACCAAACCTGTGGACCCGTGGTACCTTTTTCCTCACCATGACACCTAGGAGCCCTGTTTCTTAGGCAGCCGTCTCCTCAGCTGCCTCCACTATGCAACTTCAGTTTAGGTGGGTTTGAGCCAGTGTGAAGGTGCAGACAAGGTGCCTGCTTGAGCAGCGCTTGAAACAGACAAAAAGTTCTCAGCCAGTGACAGCCAAGGTGAAGTCTGGAAAGATTCTCATTGTCCTCTTTTACATGTTAGCTAGCAGCTTCCAGCTGGGACTGACTACAGAAAGAGACTTACCTACTTATGTGCCCATTGCACGTAAGCTCACAACTCAAAGCTCAGAGTATTCAGTGGTGTTTTTGTCTTACATGGACGAGACTTCAGCCTTACAGTGTTGAACTTGTGGACATAAACATGCTCATACAGGCTCAATAGTATATAAAGCATCTGATGACTTGTTCTAGATAATGGCCTGCTTGTTCAACATCCATCCCATGCGGCTGAAGCCTCTGGGTAGACGTATAATGGAAGAATTCCCTACTGCACACAAAACTGGATGGATCAGGAGATAGAAGATTAGCCTAAGAAAAGAGGAGATAGAAGATTAGCCTAAGAAAAGAAAGCATTTATTTTCTTTCACTGACAATTTAACTCCAGGAGAAATTTATTTTGAAATCAAGCTATGTAAGGGGAGTCAGACTCCTTTTCAACATCATGTTTTCCACAAAGAACTGGATGAAGCTTTCCTTGAACTCTTCTCAGTCATTGCACCCTCTTTCTCTCCTCCCTGTTTTCTTTGAAGGAATGTACATTACAGGTGAAAAGGGCAGAGTAATTTAAAGGAGAAATATAAAAATACCACTAAAGTATACTTGAGACTATACCAGTGGACTCCAATCATGGAGAATTAGTGCTTTCTGTGTCATGTGAAGAGCTCATGAAAGGCTCAAGTATTCTGAGTGATATCGGGTTTGAACTCCGGTTTTGCAAGTCAGAGGGGATGAGAGTATACAGCAGCCACTCAGTCGGCTTTGTCAGAGCGGCTTTTCTTTAGAAAGAAGGATTTAGCACTTTTGTCCTCCACTGTAATTATACTGCTTACCGTCTGTCCAGTCTCTCCATAAAAAGTGTTTTTCCTAGAAACAGTATTGACAAAATATGCTGTGGGCCAATAGCACTTTTTGGCAAGGGATCATCCTATCTGCAATTCTGGCAAAGATTGTTCTTTTGTACTGTAAATTCTGGCAATAACCAACCTTTTCTCCTTAAACCATCAGCTTATGCTGGCTCCATTTGTTTTAAATCCCTTGTTCTCAACAGGCCATGTAATCAGAACGACAGGCTGCTCACAGCTTCCCTGGTGTTCAGCTGCATGCAGGTCATGCCAGAGCCTCCTTTTTGGAAGGACAGCTATGTACTGATGCCTTGCTACCTGTGAGCAGAGCATCTGAATCCTCTCAGTGGCGAGGAAGGCACAGCAGCTTAATGTTTAACACCAGTAAGTGTTGAAGGAGAGGGTGTCTTCATATTCTGTGCACTGTTGTGTTTAAACTGAAGTCCTGATTTTTTTCATCAGCTTGGCCAAATCTCCTCCGCCAACATCATCAACATTATATTGTCAACAAAAACTTTAAACCAAAGGTCAGGTATTCACTGAGCTTTAACTGCTCTGTTAAAGAAAAACAAAACACTTGTTAGCACCTGTCCTTTTGGCAAAAGATGTGATTGTTTTGGCTGATGTACCAAGCAGAAACACTATTATTTTATGAGCTTTACAGTTCAAGAATTGATAAAAAGACACCAGCAAATACCAAACCTAGGATTTTTGAAGAGATGCATTTGTAAGAAAGCTAGTTTACCTATTTGCATTATCAGTTCAGAAGTTTGAGATTCATCTCATGTGTCGCTTGCCTTGATGATAAAAATGAATTATCATAAACAAAAGTGCCATACATCATCGTTAGTGCACAGGGGAAAGTTAACTACTGGATGTTAACTATTGGATATTTACAATCAATTTGAGGAGAAAATATATAATTACCATCCATTATCATAATAACATACTTAATTTTTTTTTATTTTTTTTTTTTTTAAGAGAGAGAAATTCAATCCTGAAATATATATATATATATTCTCCCAACTATTTTGCTATCTAACACTCTTGCTGCTTAAGGGCACACAATAATTGAGCAGTATACTGAAGAAGTTTAAAATACACTGCAAATAACATGCTTAAGTGGAAACCTTCTTTTTGTTGCTATTTAGAACCTTACCATATACAATATTTGCTATCTGTTAGACATTTGTGCAGTTTTACTTAATGCTTTTAACACATTTTACTGACATAAGTTTTACTTACCTCCCATGCATTTTAACAGATATTTTAAGTGATCTTGTCCTTCTTCCTGTTAACTATTTTAATGGGTTTAATTTATAGTACCCCATAGTGAATGGGTAACTTGAAATCTCATCAATTCCCAGCCCTATCTATTTGAATAATTTCCAGCAAGGTTTAAGCCAGCAAAGCTGTTTAGAGTCCACACACACACATATATTTTATTCAGTCTCCTTAGTACTATGGAAAACTACCGAACGTTCTCATGAGGGAAACCTAAAGTAATAATAATTGATTTCTATTTCTGAAGAATTTAGATATTTTTGCTGTATATATTTCACTTACAAATAGATGTGAGTCATCACCATGTGTTTAAATGGAACTTTGGGGATGTTTAAAATCCCAAACCACATGAAAATTTACTGTTGGTTCTTTACATAGCTCCTACCTGTTTAACAGTTTGAACCCAGTCCAACATCCAAATGCTTCCTCATTTAAAAAGCACCTCTGTACTTTGCAGACAATACTAATGGCTCCTATCAGGTTAAGCAGAGGAAGTGGAAAACATTTGGATGTGTTTTTCTGTGAAAGGAAAAGGAGAGGCAAAATGTGATGAGGAGGAGAGAGGCGCATTTTGTTAGACTATTCAGCATGGTCTAACACTGCTCGCTGTTCCTAACACAGAATTTTTTACTGCTGTTTTTTTTTTGTGTGTGTGTGTGTTTTTGCTTTTTTGGTATTTTGTTTTTCCCAAAACACACAAACTGCTCCATTTTTCCAATAGAACTGTTAAAAATGGTAGTCAAGCTTTGAATGTTTTATTTTTTTCTTCTTAATTCAAAGACCTCTATTTAACAATCTTTACAGTGGGAAAAACAATTTCACCAAGGTATTGTATATTTTACTGTTCAGCTTTTCTTAGACAGTCTCTCAAAATGCTGCAAAAGTGTTTTATTTTTAAGCTGCTGATACTAATTACTTATATTACTTCCAGGCTACACCTACACTAGTAAAATAAATATTGTCAGAAAACATTCCTAGACCTTGGAATTAAATAATTTATAGTATTAAATTTCTTGAATGACTCCTGTTTTGATTCAGGCCAACTAGTCTTGCCTGAGGTAATACTTGTACAATATGGGACTCTGCATGGACTCAGTGTCAGAGGACAGTCTGAGATTGTTTAATTTAGCAGCGTAGATACAGTGCTGGAGCTTTCTAGCATACATAACTCTTGAAGGGCTTCATGAAGAAACTAAGAAAAAATAAAAACATTCCAAGTTTTTCTCTTTCATTTTCTTCTTCTTTCTATCTTCTTCTTTTTCTTTTTCTTTTTCCTTTTTCTCTTGTTCAGCTTTTTCTTTTTCTTTTCCTTTTCTAGTTCTGGACAGCCTGGTTGGTGACCCTGCCCATGGCAGGGGAGCTGAAACTAGATGATCATTATGGTCCTTTTCAACCCAGGCCATTCCATGATTCTATGATTCTTTTCCTTTTTTTCCCCTTTTCTTTTTCCTTTCTTTTTCTTTTTCTGCACATTTTTTCTCCAAAATTAAGTCACTTTCATTCTAATTATGGAGTAGTATGAATTTAGGATTCTTAGAATTTTTTCTGGAAGAAAACTTTAAACATATGGTCCTGACAAGGTAAAACATATAATTCTTTTCTATTGAAAATCAAGATTTCACATCTGTTTGTGAGTGTTACAGCCCTGGTTTTCAACTTTGGAAATGCTGGGGATGTTTTATATTTGATGTGGAAACATTTCTGTATACTCACTAAGTATTTTACTTCCTGGGTGGTGGCACTGGTGGGTGTCTCTGAGCACTGTTATGACTTCAATTAATGTGCAGATGGATATAGTGATTAAAATAGATCAATTGAGGGGATAAAAATAAATAAATAAATAAGAAACAAGTGCTCTTTAAGCATTTACAAAGGCACCTTCTCTGAAAACTGCCTGAAACACATTGTAATATGAGAAATTTAAAATTCTGCTTGTTTTGGACAACCTGCATCTTCTGCCTGTTTACGTAACTATATTCTACCTCCCTACACTCCCATCTGCACCATTCTTTAAAAATTCTTCCCCTAAACTATTGTGTAGGATTTATGTGTTCTGTTAAACAGCTGCCAAGTTTCATTCCCTAGGCGACTGCACTTCAGCAGTGGATGAGATGCTTCTTGTAAACTCTGTAAACCATTTTGGGCTCGTTGCAGATGGAAGAACTGACTAAATCAGTGCTACGCAACTTGTGCTTCTAGAGCCGCACGTGGCTTTTTTTGGAAGGCACATATCCGATAGGAGCTGTTTTGACTTCTTCCTGTGAGGCAACAGGCAGGGTGTTTAGCTGTTCCCTACTATCTCTCCAAGCAGCCAGGAAAGTTGGCTTACAGCTATTTCTCTGTGCTTATGCACTCAGTAGGATTCTATACGTGGCATTTGATAATATATTTTTCAGGGGAATGTATGTTCAAAGAAATATGTATGTGAGACATAAGAAGGTAACAGAACTGAATGTGTATCCTGTCATATGTTTCATCAAAACATGATGATTACAGTAATTCTTTTAATCCTGGACTGAAGTAATCATACCAATTGTGAAGCTATGACGTCATCAAAACAGTATTATGATTTCACTCAAAAGCCAAAGTTGGAGGAAGTCAAGACTGAGCTGTTTCCTCTGTTGCTGGAATATGGAGAGCCAAAACACAATGAGTGTGAATGATGAATGAGGAACACAACTAATTCTTTTAACAGGAAAGCTATCTTCTTTATGCTTCTGACCTATTCACTGAGCAGCTGGCAAATGGCTCTAGTAAAGTCATCCTGTTCTTTTTTCCAACCAAAAAATCTATTGTGTATGCAGTCTTTCTAATGGATAGCAGAGATATGTCATTCATATCAGTCGGTCTTCTGTATCTCTATGTTTTATTCAGCTCCTGAGTATTATGTTAAAATGCACTCTGATATTCATCAAGTTTTCAAACAATCCATAACAGCAACTGAAAGTGAAAAATAACCCAGGAGTTGTTACTGCTTTCCTCAATGACCTGGGAGGAGCTGACTGGCATGGTGTGATTGTGGAACTAGGACAGAATTAGGAGTTATGCTGGAGAGTGGGGAAGAACTTACAGCATCAGTGTGAAAGTCATCGATAAAGCTACGCAAAAGTTAATGCAGCTGTGTCATCTTTTACATATTTCCCTATAATTGGCAGAAATACCCATAAGTAGGTAAAGATGTTTCCTTCCATTATAATTCTTAGGCTCCTTCTTCCATCACTGCCTAAGCAAATTTAATAATTTGTTATCACCATCGGAACTATTACTTCAACTAAGCATAACATGGTACTGCCTTTTAACTGACAGAATGATTAATGCATCATATATTTAAAATTGTAAAAAACAATCTCCTGAGTGATAACTTTATTTAATCTAACTAGTATAAACTAGGTGTGATAACTCTGAAAAAAATAGCAAATACAGGAGATCAAATACATCAAAAAAAAAAAAAAAGAGAAACAAATAGAACTTGAAGTCATAACAAATAAGAATTTAAAGGTGCCAAAATCTCAATAAAATTCAATAGTAACCCTGAAAATTTGAGATTGTGTGGATAATTATTTCAATGGAGCCACCTCTGTGGTTTTTCATCATTGGTATTGTAATAATGCCTAAGAAACAAGAAGGAATATACTCTATTGTTGTCAAGACTTAGCTCAAAGTGCTTGAAAAAGTTACTGCTTTAAAGAACAAACAATCCAACAAGATGAGATTGAAAAGGAAAGACAGCAAGAATGAACATCCCCATTTCTCAATTCTCTCTCTCTCTTTTTTTCATGAAGTATTCTCATACAGGTTTCTTTTTTCATTTGTTTTCATCTTACTCAGTCAACGAGTGGTGGGCTTAGCACATAATTTCAATAAAATGTCCTTCCAGGCAGAAAATCATCCATTAACAATATTTTGACTGTGGAAGAAAAAGAAATATTTGATCTTCTCATCAGCATAATGATAATACATCTCGTTTGCAGTGTGTAACTGTATATTATTTCCAGAAAGATCGTAGGCTGCACTGCAAATGAGTATTTCTATTCTACAGACACTCACATTTGGAAAAACTGAATATCACTTCTGTTCACTAAGCTTATGAAAAGCCTGTTCATTACTTAAGTCTGAAAACACATTTACATGAAGCTTACAAAGTGTGCAAGCTTTCTATGGGTGTCCCTGTATGAGGAAAAATATTTTGTGTGGACTGCAGGTTGAAGCAGAATAAAAGGAGATAGAAACAGCCTAATTCATGATGATCACCTGCTAAATATACCATTAAAATAATAACTCAACCAGTTTCATTTCACATTAATAAAGATTAAAGTGGCTATTTAAAAATTAGCTCATAATGGATTGTTGCCATTACTTTTTCAGAGAACTTTGAGACATTATCTTAATGATGAAGGAAAATATCTGAGATTTCTATTCTGTTTGTGGGTAGGTATCTATGTGTGGATGCATCTGGGTGAACGTGGATCACACAGAAATGTTTATTAGAACTTATTTTTTTTCTGCCAGTATGATTTGTATAATGAAAAATGCCACTTTTAGTGTCAGAAAAAAATATATATTCTGTTAGAAAGCTGTAACATTTTGCTGCATACAGAAAGAAAATGAAATCAGTTAGAATCATAGAATCAGAATGGCTTGGGTTGGAAGTAACTTTAAAGACCATTCAGTTTCAACCATCCTGACATGGGCATGTGTACTTTTCACTAAATCTGGTTGCTCAAAGTCCATTCAGCCTGGCCTTGAACACTTCCAGAGAAGGGGAATTATAACCTAAAAAGAAAAAGTGTGTATGTAAAGACTTTCAAAACAAAATCTGGGGAGAAAATTCTTTTGGAAAAGCATGATTTTTGTTGTTGTTGTTAATTCTAATTCATATTTTTAAGAGATTTTTCCTTCTACCATTCTCTGACCACATCTTTTATACATGACAGCTAGTTTTGATAGCAAAGTTGTAGCAAAAACTGCAAGTTGTTTGGTTTTTTGTTGACATTTTTTCCTTCTGTCTTTGTTTACTTCAGATCTTTTTTTTTTTTTATCTTTGTTATTCTTTTCTTTTTTCTTTATTTTGTTGTTGTTGTTCTGTTTTAGGTTTTGACTTTTTCCATTGTAATTTGTACAGAAGAATAACTGCATTGGTTCAGGCCAAAGGTCAGTAGATAGATCAGTATTCTGTCTCCAGGAATGCTCATAAGTGATACACCATTAATGTACCAGTATAAAAATTCCTGTTAAAACTGCCTGGGGAGAGAGGGGTCATGGCAAACCTGTGTTTTTGTTGGTTTTTTTTTTTTTTTTTTACTTTCCTTAGTTACTTTTCACTATTTTTTTTTCTTCTGTTTTCCTTTAAATATATATCTATATGTTGTAAACCAAGTGCTTATTCCACTTTTCTTAGCAGTTACATTTCTGCAGGGTTGTGTTTTGTTGCAATTGTTTCTTTAAAAAAACACTAGATAAAACTGTGACAGGTTGTTCAGCGTAGAAGCCACGGAGGGTTACTTGGAATTCCAACTACTCCCATGAAAGCATTTCTGATTGAAAATGTTTCCCATATTTATTAATTCGTCTTCATTGACTTTTTTTTTTCCCATTACATTGCTGTTATTTAGGGGATAAAAATATCAGAATTTTATATCAGCTTTTCTAGTGGAGAGTCAGGCAAGGAGGAACATGCCATTTTTTAGAGTTACTATTTTTATAATTATGACTAGATATGTCTTCAGATGTCATGGTGAGGATTTTCTTACATATATCTACAACAATTAATAAAATACTATTGATAGGTATTCCAGATATGTTCTGTAAGGAAAACTGAGATGAATGCTTATTTTTATCTATGGCTAAAATACAGCATAAATGACTATCAAATATTATATAGCTTGAGAAATTGCTGTATTGGCATAAGCTAACCAATGTGTGCACCAAAAGAGTAATTAGACTTGATTAATGATCTTATTTGTCTTTTTGACCCAAACATTATCCGGGAGATATTAAATGAAATGTTTTGTTTGCAGTAACTACTCTTTTATTTAAAAATATGAGATATGGAGGACGTTCTATTGTAAACTAGAAAACTTCATTCTGCCTGCTGTGAGTTATGAGTGCATATCAAATTTTAATGAAAAAGAATAAATAAATTTTCTCACAGTTCACCATCATCTACTATATCACTCCGTTCATCCCATATAATATGTAATAAACTGAATGCTTCAATTTTTGCTTTATGTGACCATTTACAACCAGGACTATTGCTTGAGAAATTGTCATCTCACAGTAGTTCACATAACCAGTCAGTAGATTAAGGTTCCATGCCATACATCTTGACTGAAAAACACATGCTTTAAAAAAAAAAAAAATTAATAAAAGCTAAGACTGACAAAATTCAAGGAACATAAATTAAAGTATATTAACAGTAATGTAGAACTGTACTCCTCAGCTCTGATCTTGACTGGGAAGGGAAGGGAAAAGAAAAGGAAAAAAGAAAGGGAAAGGGAAAGGGAAAGGGAAAGGGAAAGGGAAAGGGAAAGGGAAAGGGAAAGGGAAAGGGAAAGGGAAAGGGAAAGGGAAAGGGAAAGGGAAAGGGAAAGGGAAAGGGAAAGGGAAAGGGAAAGGGAAAGGGAAAGGGGAAAAACAAGAAGCCAGTGAAGTAGATGAGGCGGTCAGTGCTCTGTTTATTCACTGTGTTGCCTGATTAATATTTCTATCACTATTGTAGTATTACCCTTCCAAGAAGAAAGTTCTAACACTCAAAAACAAGCAAACAAATATTCTAAAGAACAATTTTATTGAGAAACCTCTAGGATATTTGCTAGTACATTCCAAAGGAATTAGAGAAGGATAGTGGATGGGAAGCTAGACTGATTTAAAAATCTCTGATAGTATCAGGAAGAATTTTTTTAAATAAATCCTTGTTTTAAACCTTCTTTATATTCATCATATCATTGTTCATTTCTGTGAGAATAAAATATGAATAAAATATGCCACAGCACAGTTGGTAGTAAAGAAGCTTGAGTAAGTATACAGAAAGATGAACGAAAGTGAGGAGAACCAGAAGTCCCCCTGAAGTTTATTGGATTTCTGTTAAATTTCATTTTCCCTAATAAAGACTTCCAAATAGTTTTAATAATTTTATATCTAAAGTTATGAGGGATACCTACTGTACTTCGTATTGAATAATGACACAAAACTAGTTATTACTTCCAGAAATGAACATATATAAAAGTTGATCTGATTTGAAGGCATTTTTTCCTACTCTTATTAGTGGTTTCTACTGAAGGAAGGATATACGTAGTCTAGGTCCTTCAGCTTAGTATGATCTATGCAGGACTAGACAGAAAGATCATTCCAGGAGGAACCTCTGATGAGGTATTTTTAATTTTCCTAGGGAGCTGGTGTTTATCACACATTTATTTTCTCATGATAAAGGCTGAAGATGAGTAAGGCAAACCCCATGTTCTATATGAAATTCTGAGCCATTAGCATTTAAATATATATATATATTTGTTTTTTTAAAAAGCATCTGCTATTTTAGAATTATTCCTAAAGAACATTCATTTTAGTTCAGTTCTGAGAAGATAATTTTTATCATTATGGATGATGATGAGGAAATGAAAAGTACAGAATAAAAGGTATTTTAAAATCTTTCCCCATTATGAAATGATTGCTGTACTTACTGTAAATGAAATCTAAGAGTTTTTTTAACATTTTTTGTGAGTACCAGGTTCCCAAAACCAAAGATAAAGATGATTCCATGGTAGCTCCAGAGATCTAAAAGTGTGTTTATTTGTTTATTTATTTATTTAAAAACAGAGAAGCTAGCCCAATTTTTAAAACGAATTCTCAGCACGAGATATCCACCTTTTGGCCAGCTCTCAAGGAAGAGAGTCTTCTACAGTATCATTTAAACCTAGCTGCATATATATGCATCTTTCTCTTAATACTTTTTGTATATGCTGGCTAATTTTAACCACATTTGACAGCTAAGTTGTAGTGAATTCCCTTTGTTTGTGCCCTCAATGAGTAGGAGACTGAATCTCAAGATCAATCTTAATTAAACACTAGAGAAGCTATGCCAAAATGTACTCCAGTATACTCCACAGTAGGGAAAACATAGTGAAAGCACTCACCTAATAAAAGCATGAGTCCAAAATTTGGCATGTGGAGGCTTGTATTTGTTAGCTCTTCTACTTATGTTGTTATGCATGTATAACACATCGTTATTTTGAATTTCCTTAATTCTTATGACTTTTAAATGTTTCAAATTATTTCTTAGTATTATTTGTAAAGACTAATAAGACTCAAGTGAACAGACCACTCAGTGAAACCAGTGGAAGATAAATGTTGTCTGGGCTCCTTAAGGTAGAAAAGTTTTTTCCTTTTTATTAGTGATTCCATAATATTAAAATGTTTCTTGCCTAGATGGGAGAAAACCCATTGTGACAGATCATTTTTCTATATCAGTGAAGTTCACATCAGCAGCTCATAGTTTTTTCTAATATGTTCCTTATTTGAAAGCACACACCAGATCAATTTGCTAAATGATATTAAGTACTGCTTAAACTGGTCAAGAGAGTGAATTCCAAAAGTTTGGTATGAAAAAAGATACGCTGGCTACAGTTGAATTTGTGGTCTTAAAACCGCAGCTGAAAATAGTAATACAAGGGCTGCCTCCTATTTGATTATGCTTCCCCATGACAACAAAAGCAGATGTTGGCAGTAGAAGTTGAACCTTCTTGAAAAAATTTTGTTAAATTTGGCACCAATGCAACAGATGGCAGCAAAGGGGCAGTCTGACAAAATGGTGTCTGACATGGAAGTGCTTATGAAGCAAAGGTGTGACATTAAATTCCTCCAAGAGGAAAAAAATGGCACCCATTGACATGCATCAACACTTGCTAGATGTTGATGGAGATGAAACAGTGAATGAGAGCACAGTGAGGCAGTGGGTGGTGTATTTCAGCAGTGGCAACAAGCAACATTAAGGACAAGCCATGTTCTGGCCATGCACAGCTGGTGCAGAACTTTGCGAGTGCAGCATGAAGGCTCTTGTTTGTTGTTGCAAAAATGCATCGCTAATGGTGATTACTGTATTGAAAAATAGTGTTTTGTAACTAAGAATTTGTTCTATCAAATAGTGTCACTATTCTCTTTGTTGCAGCTTCCATGGAAATAAGGCATTATTTTCGGAGTAACCTATATATTTTACTTTTCTAGACTGTTCTTCCACGCTAGATTAAAATGCTGTTTTCAAAAATATTCTTGATATTTAGTACATTTACTAGAGAATTATGGAAATAAGACTGAAAAGGGTCGTGAACTCCATCTGGTTGCTCCATAGTCCCACTGGCTATATCAGACTTTATCTTGAGGTTTTCTTTAACTGCAGCACTAGCTTTTATAATTCCAACAACTCAGGTGGCTAACCATATGTGTTCTTAATGAGTCAGGGAATTAATTACCCATTTAATTCCTTTACAAAATTCCCTTTCTTTTAGTAAAAAATCTTCCTTGAAACAATTCTATCTTCTTGCACATTCTCTGGCTCTTTGTTACTGTTGGATGTTTGATGCTAGATTTTATGAGGCTGGCGTAGGAATTGGCAGGAGCATATCTGTGCATCATTCTGCAGAGGTTTCAAAGTCTTTAAGTGAAAACTTTCATAACCCTGTAGCAACAAATAAACTCTTATCCGGAGAAACTGATTATCCAAAGAAAAATCACAAAGAACAAGCATAGTTCTCTGCAGATTTTTAGTTTCACTTAAAAGATCTTGAAAGCATTTTCTTCAAATAACACCTTCTCTGTACTAGTTCATGGAAACAGCCAAAAAAAGTTTGCTTCAGAGGATTTTCCTTAAACTTGCAAGCAACAAGTTCCCTAGAGTCTCTTAAGATAGATTTCAAAAGTTTGAATGAAAGCAACTGGAATGTGAACATCTCAATCTAGGCCATGCTGTATGCTCTGTCATCAAGGGAACAAAGTAACTGCTTCTGGAAAATGAGCTATATGATGTATTCAAAAACTTTTGAGAAGGGTGTCTTTCCCACCAGTAACTATAAAAGACATTTTAAATAACTTGCTTAGACTTCTAGGTCTAGCTTCTAACTTCATTGTAAGGTAAAATAATTTATATTGCTCACATGCAAACATTATCAAGATTTTGGAATTATTTCTATTCTGTTTTAGATCTCTGGCACTATTAAGGAAGAAACTGATAGATTAATAATAATAATAGTAATAATAATAATAGTGATATGCAACTTCAAGAAAAATGATAGTTATCCTAGTATTAGTCACAATCACTATTAAGGGTCATATTGCAGGACTTAATAGAACAATAAGCCAGTAGCCAATGTTCTGCATAAATAATGAGCCAAATCAAAATCAGTCATGCATTTAATTGGGACATTTGTACTACACTGCTTGAGGCATGGAATACTTTTCTATGCAAGATATGTGCTTGGCAAATTTAATCAGATAATCAACTCCCAGTCTCATTTCCTTTTTCTGAAACTCTTTGTGGCAGTAGGTATAGGTAAGGTAGCATTTCTACTGATGATGGTATTTGACAATCTGAAAAAAAAAAAAATAGAAAGACAGAGAGAGCTATGTTACTGAAGACAATAAATACCTGTAAAGAGGATTTTGTGATTACTAGTTTTTGAAAAATATTCAAGCCTAGAAGTGAAAGAACCAGACTGTTGACCCAAGTTTTCTTTCTACCCTGATTTTTGATCATTGCCATATCTTTGCCCATTTTTGTGTCTCAGTCTCCTCCTTTCTAAAATAAAAGTAATGGTAAAATATTTATTTCTATTTCACTTAATGGTCTGCTTAAAGAGGCAAATCATATGACCAAGAGATTAGTTTTCAAAACAGGCTGAGAGTTTCCACTTAAATATTAGAAAGATGTAACATCTTACCAAGATCAAGGTCAAAAGCTCATTGGACAAAACAGTGTAAACACTACCCAGAAAGTAAGCTAGGCTGTATAGGAAGATTAGATAGTAATTTTCATTCTCAAGAGAAAAACTAGCAGTCAGGAAGAAATTATTTCCACATCTGAGATGGCCAGTGTCCCAGCTGAGCTCCCAGATAGATTCATCCAACCCATCTGTGGTCACTCAAATTATTTAGGGAATCTTTTCCATGATGCTTTCTCTCCTGTGGGTCCCAGGAAGAGGCTTGGATTGTGGACTCACCACATAGACAAGCAACAGCCCTTCTTAGGCATTTTGGACCGTGTTGCAGTTCATGTGGCAACAACATATTTGATAATTTGCAAAGAAATCTTTCTTTGTGTTGAGGTGTCATCAAGACCTGGTCATATGACAGGACATGAACAGGAATTATGTGATGGCCAAAAAAGCACATTGTAATATGGCAAACACAAAGACAAGCATTTAAGAGGAGGAATTCCAACGTGTGTTCCTCAAGAGATATTGTGGCAACATCTATTCAGCAGTACAAGCTCAATCATCCAAAATTATAAAAATATGGTAGTACATAAAGTCTTTATACACAGTAGCTGAAGGGGTTTTTTTGTTTGTTTGTTTGTTGGTGTTTTTTTTTTTTAATAAATGCTCAGGAAGGACAATTTATTGTGTTCAGAAGAATATATTAGAAATGTATTTCAAATTTCAGTGAAGAAGTAAAAATACCGAAGGTAACTGATTTCTGAATACTGAAGTACACTATGTCTCAGTGAGGTATTAGTTATTTCAATCTGTTTTGCTTGCTAGCATATAGAAACAAAAAGTTCTGAATATCAGTTTGCTGCTGTGCTAGTGAGAATTCTTCTGGATAAAATTCAGCCATGTATCTCTCAGCCCGATTGAAATGAAAAAGTACACAGTCTTTCAAAGTGGCTTTTTTTTATGCTTGATTATAATTGAGAATTTTGTGCTTCCCACTCTAAATTATACAAACTCGTAACAGAAGAAGAAGATCATGAGAGTCAGCTACATGTCCATTCCTGAGACAGGCTCAGTGTGGTGCTTGCACTAGACCTAGCTTTCAGGGAAGATCTAGAAATTCACTCTGCATATGTTTTCAGTGCCAGAAGAGGCATAAACACATCTTACTACATAAACACATCTTACTACATAAACACATCTTACTACAAGAATCACCAAATTCTTTATGGTTGAGGTCAGGATGAATATAATGAGCTTTAACCTAAACCTTCATTCACAATGCTGTTGACTTGAAGCCCCTTTTGAGGTTTTAAAAAATTTTGATTAACTTTTTCAAGTTTGCTATTTTTCATGCCTACCTCCTCAGTAGAATAAATAAATCTCTACAATGGAAAAGTGCCACATTACAGGAGACTATTTTTGCTGTGTTTCTGATTTGGCCAACAAGGACTGTAACACAGTCATGTTTAAATGCGAGTTTGTGAGTACTTTAATGTAGTGATTTAGGAAAGGCAGGCTGTCCACAAAATCCTCTTCCATTATATGCAGCCACGGGCAATTATATAGTTAAAGCTGAGACCAGACTGGAAACAGAAGCAGAATATTGCCCATAGCACAACAGTTGCTCAAGATTCTTGCCCCAGGGCCACTGTAGGATGAGGACCACCTGATTTTAAAGTAATATTTTGTCAGAACTCCATGAGGTTTGAATACTTACCAGAACCAAAACTTTTTAAGTTACAGTTTCATCCAGCTCAATTATTATCTGCCTGTGAAATAATATCAGATGAATTTAAAAGATAGAGAACAAAAAAATATCCTGAGAGTCCAGCAAATGCAAAATTAGTTTTGCATTATATTAGAAACCTTAAAATTAGATTGCTATCTAGTACCAGCACTTTGGGTTTGTTTATTATAGGCTATTTTGTTGATTTTTTTTGAGAGCTTTTGATTTTAAGAGATTAACCCTGGTTAGCTAGTAACAATTTTCCTTTTGTAGATATAAAACAATTACCTGCTTTGGCAGGGGGGTGGATGTTCATGATCTCTGGAGGTCCCTTCCAACCCTTGATTATGTGATTCTGTGAATTTGATTTACTGGTATAAAGCCATCAGAGGGATTTTCTTTTTTTGGTAAAAATGAACTGAGAAAGTTCAGAGAATTGGTATAGAATTGGTAGGCCAGGGAATAATGTGAGTTCAGCTGCATTCCTTTACAAAATGTCTATAGCTCAATATCATCCCTAAGTATGGTGAATTCACTAGGGTCATGTCTCTAATTTAGCTCTTAGTCTGTAGACTAAGGCTGGAGAAAACAGCTTGTCTAAAGTTATTCATCAGGTGGTTATGATTAACAGGATGAAAAACTGTATGTTAAGACATACTGTCTTTGTTGTTAAAATTTATTTTGAAGACCTCAAGAAAATTCTCAGATACAACTGATTCAGGTTTGGGAAAAATTGTCAACTGTCTGTTAAAATTCCAGTGTGACCTAAGATAATTTTTATAGAATTGGATTTTCAGTGAATTCACTGAATTCATTGTTGCTCCAAGTTGCTCTTTGAAATAAATAAGATCAGGACTAAATGGCATTCAAATTTCCATCACTACTATGCATCTGGATTCCTCAAAAATAAGTATTAAGACATCACAGACATAAAGATGTATACCAGTTTATGACCACTGCTGTAGAATCTATTTATTTATTTATTTATTTATTTATTTATTTATCTATCTATCTATTTATTTATTTATTTAATTTGCAGTAGAAAAACAGATTTTCCTTTTTCTAATGCTATCACCACATTTGTGTCAGCAACAAGAAAGGCTCTGTTGCTGTGCTAAGTCTACACGTGCTTCACTTTCAATTCTGGTGCATATTGGAGCAGCTACTGTTATACTTAGTGACATGAAATTCTTCCTTATTCATAGTCCAACCATACCTGTTCTAACCAAAAGTCTGTCTTTATATCGATGTTTTTGTCCTAAGCCTAGCGATAGTTCAACCAGGGACAAAAGCAGGTTTCATTTTGTTTTGTTTTGTTCTGTCTTGTTTTCGTAATTTTTACACAATAAACTTTAAAATATATAAAATACAATTGTCACTTTGGAGTATTAAAAATTAATTACCAGTGGCACCTGAAGCCTTGTGAATTCTGCTCCTCATCACAGTCTTCTGCATTTAACCCAGAGTTTGCACACTATTGGAGCCAAGTAGTGGGTATCACTAAAGGAATGAAGGATAACATTGAAAGTATACTCATAGTAAGTATGTGTACAGTAAGCACACTGTAATTGGATATTACTCCTTGTTTGGAAATCTCACATGGAAAGTGGGTTAATTTTGTGGGAATATATTATTTAAGGCCATTTTTTTCCTGTGGCTTAGGGATGAAATGGGAGAAAGTATTTGAATGTGAACTGTTTTGAAACATAGTAATAGCTGATTTCTTTTGAAAAGTGTGGAGAGGTCTGACGCTCTCCACCAAAACCACTTGGACAAAAGGTGAGGTGAGGAAAATAAGTCTGAAGTGTCTTTAAAGATAGTTCACTGGGGATAACATGAGAATATGTCCATTATCAGTGTAGAACTCCAGAAGAGGCAATAAAAGGCTCAGAACAGCAATCCAAAACATGATCTTCTCTGTCTGAAGGCAACAGATCTCAAGATTAGGAAAAAAAAACTTTGCAATGCTTTCAAAGTAACATTATGGAAGAAGATACTAGATGACAACTTTAGCTGCTTAAACAAAAATGAAGGTATGAGCCTATACTGTCCAAGAAGGAGCAGGAAAAAAAAAATAAAAAATTCAATCTTAAATGTGTATTTCAAATGACACTAGTTTCACAGGAAAAATGTTAACCATATTACAGTCCCCATGGGCCAGCTTAGGAATCATCCATCTTTTATTTTGAAAAAATTATTTTTGAGTTTATCCTTTAGATTTAGGATGACATTTTGATTTCAAGAATTTGAGAAGTTCTGGCAGACTCTGGATAATTCCGTATTACTCTGCAAATTCTTTAATTGTTGGGCCCTGTCTGCATGTTCTATGGCAACACAGCTTGGACTTACTATATCCCTTATAATTTATACCCTAAAAACGTTAGAAAGTCTATTCTCTTGTCATTTGGTTCAATCTTTTCAATGCTTACTTTAATTTAATACTTTTTTACTTACTAATATAAATTTTGCTTTTAAAATAGAAAAAAAAAAAAGAAAAAAAAACTTAAAGATTCTAATGAAGTAATGTATATTTGTTTCATAAAAACATTTTTACCTTTGATCATTAATCAATGTGTAAGTGAGAAAACATGCTGCACAGTTACACTTTTCTTCACTTCGGAGGTCAGAAAGGATAGGAAAACTCCTTTTTCATTCAATTGCATATAAACATGTCCCCAGCCACTGCTTAAGCCAAATCGTACATAGAATGTTAAACTACTGCATATGAAGTTAGAAGCAAATTAATATTTCATGAAAATTCTGCATTAACCCCTTGATCCTGACCTTCAGGTTTAATGTGGAACTGGAACAAAGATGTAAACCAAAGGCTTTAGTGCTGCAGTAATAACAAAGAACACAACTTCTAGATGTACTCCCTTTCCTTTCTGTTCAAAATATCCATCAGCTTTTATACAGCTCTAGATATTACTTATTTGCTCCAATATTTTGTCCATCTCCACAAAAATCCATTCAAGAGAGGAAAGTGGCTTTCATTTACCTATTTACCTCACATCTTGAAGCATAAACTTCAAATAGGACAAAACCATTTACTGGCTTGCTGGGCTTCGACCAGTACTTGTTGAAAGTCTGAAGATATGGTCATGTATCTCTGTTCGTGTTGGTATGGGTGTTTTCAGGCAAGACCTTTCACCATGGTGCTATATCAAGTGGTTTTGCTGAAGATGCTATTCTTAAATTTGGAGTCATCTGTTACAGTTTGCTGCTCATAAAGGCATGTGTTACTGACAAGTCATATGCCCATCCATTGTTTGAGTTATCATGGCTGAATAGTCAAGTGAGTAAGCAGGAGCTGCAGCTATGGTATGGGCAAGATGCAGATGATGATCACTGCGAGTGAAGAAATTCCTTGCTGTAGATAAAGTTTAGCCATAGAAATAGTCTCTTAAAGAGATGACAAAGGTTGTTGATTCTCATTACTCAAAAGAAAACCAAGAGCCAGAGAAGAACAAAATCGGTTTGTGGCAATTTGAGTGCTCACCCCAAAATCCTTGCAAGGTATACCTCATTTATAATAGTACACCTCATAAACTTATTCTCTCCACTCTGACTCTGCTTAGTATTTTATATGGTTATATAATCCTGGGTCTCCAGGTAGGGTAAAAAGGAAGAAAACACAGAAACTGAAATCTATGAGATTCCAACATTTCACACAGCATGTGTCATGCATAACGACACAGTCCTTAGTAAAGAAAAAAACGATCAACCTTTCCATCCACCAATTGTTTTTAGGACCCCTTAATACACTAAAACTGACAGATAGATACCTAATTCAGACTTGTATTGTAAATCTACCTAAAACTGCTCAAACACCTGAGCTTTAAAAATAAATTAATTTCTAGCCCCTATGTGGGTATGGAAATACTCTAGAGTGGAAGAAATATGAATTAATGCTGTGCTGTCTCTCTCATCCTATTGGGAACAAGAAGAACCATCACTTTCCACATTAATATCAGAAGCATTCTTTCTGAAACTTCAAGATGGCCAATTTCATACAATCATAGAACCATCTGAGTTGAAATTGACCATTAAAAGCAATCTTGTCCAACTCATAAACAGGGATGCCAGTGGCTAGATAAGTTTGCTCAGAGCCCTATCCAGCCCAACCACGAGTGCCTCCGGGGATGAGATATCTGCCATTTCTCTGGGGAACCTGCTCTAGTTCCTCACCATCCTTACTGTAAAAACCTTCTTCCTTATACCCAATCTAAACCTCTCCTCTTTTAGTTTGAAACCATTTATCCTTGTCCTATCATAATAGACCCTGCCAAAGAGTCTTCCCTGTTCTTTTTTAGAGACGTTTTTTAGATACGTTTACTATGCCTTTGCTAAACATTTTAGTGCACTCATAAAGCCAAAGTGCCTGGCTGTAGCTGTGACAGACATTGCAACAGGAGCTATGCAGGTGTTTAGTACTGCTGGGGCACAGTGAGCTGCAGAACACAAAGCTGAGAGGCAGGCTACCGGATTTGATGCAGAAGTCTTTCTCTGTTAAATTTTAGCATAAAGCACAAATCTTTCTTTCTTTGAAGAATTTGAACTATTCTATTCATAATATAGATGATAAAACAGATATGGGACTTCTTTTTGTTTTTACTTTCAATCTCAACAGCACTGCATATTTTAAATAAAAGTAAAATAATTACATTCTTTAGTTTGTGCAATTTTTGATAAAATAGTACATTTATATGTTAATTTTTCTAAGATCAACTTTATTTATCTACAGGAAGCTATTCCAAGATTGTTGTACATTTTCTTCACTTCTGAAATGTTATCACATTTAATTGCCTGATCTTATTTGGGTTGCAATCATAGTCATTAATTAGCAGGAAGGTGAGGGACAGCATCATATCTAACTATCTGTTATGGCTGCTTTAATGAGGAAAATACCTGCCATCATTTTAAAGGCATCCTGTATACTTCACAAATGCAGCTTGCTGTAGCATTCTCATTTAGACTGTGAACATCAAAGGAAATTGATGTCAGGTGTGAACAGAAGCTGTTGAATATATCTGTTGAGGAAGCTGAGTCTGGGTGGGAGAGATGAAGGGCAGCTTAAAACATTAACAAAACTACAGGTAATTAGTGTAAACTTTCAAGGGTAAGGTATGCTTGAGGAATAAAAATGTTGTTTATAGCTATTCCCTGTAGTGTCACTATTGCTAAGGGTCTGTCAATGTTTTCATTTATAAAACTCTATTTTTGTAGGATTGTACACTCACAGTAAAAAATGTGCTTGGGGCTAGAAGTTGACAATTTAAAGAAAAATAAATTGTTTTTGTTGTTTTGGTGCTTTTTAAAAATTATATGAGTGTATGAATAACAATTTTATCTGTTCTGACTGGTTGTTTTCCTCTGTATAATTCAGCTGTTGGTTTAAAATCAAATTAATGAAATTTGGCAAGCAATTAGTTCCTAGTACGGACTAATCAGTGTTGGAATTTTTGGAAAAAGTAAATAAACCAAGATTATTTAGTGTTTCACAGGCACAACAACACCTCTCAAAGGGAAATGTAAAGAATTCAGAGCATTTGTAGAGTATGTTGAATGAGTATCTTTGTTCCAAGAAAAATGTTACAGAATAATACCTGAAAAAAAACAAGCTTTGAGAAGTGCTGAAAAAAACTTCAGCATGGTCAGTTATCAAGATATTGTAAGCTTACTGTGTGCTGTTAGGCTTGCCAATTGGCTGCCAGTGATGTTGTCATATCTCATCTCAATAATTTTCCATAAATAGGATATAGTAGGAATATAGGCTACTGATATCCTTAGGTTCCTACAAACTTAAGAGTAAGACAAAGTAATTTCCTGGAATAAAAAAAAAAGTGCTTTTTGACTGTTGTTCTGCAATTATAGCTGAATATATATATATATTTTTTCACCATTATTCCATATTGGAGTCCCTTTACTGTAAGGGATGTTTTTCTTCTTACTGCATTATAACAATAACAGCAGTGTAATGACATTTGCACTTCTCTGAAACAGATCCTTTTAAACAGAAATTTAAGGGCTAAATATGCCATAGGTCACATGAGTGTGTGTATAGAATAGTGTTTACTGTTCCTGCACATTTGTTCTTTCTTTCACCTTCCAAGATCTTTGATTGCTCATAATTGAAATATATCTGCATATATGTAGATGATGGAAATATAGACAAGTAAGTAGTTGGCTCAAATGCTTCTCAATAGAGCAATACCACCATTGGACTGGAAGTCAGTTCTCTTGAACGTGCATAATCCATGCTTTATCCACTGCCTGAATATGCCTCTCCTATCAATCCATTGAAATCCTGGAAAAAAAACTGGCCCAAGTTTTACATCTATCTGTAGCAATCATTGTTATATGTTGCAAAATAAAACCCTTTACTCCTTATTCATCAGTGACCAGTTTCAAACTCAGTGTGTTAGCATATTGTGTATGATGGAGGAAGTAATGCCACTGTCACAAATCCTTGCTTCCAGCAGTTTTTGGTGAAAGATGACTTTTTAATGAAAGTGCATCCATTTTTAATGATTTCTGGCCATGATTTTGAGAGGGATTTTAAGTTCTGTGATGAATATTACAATTGCAGTTTCTGCAGTTCCATTAGGAATTTGGAGACTTTCATTCTACTCAACCTGTTGTGTGACTTCTAAACATGAATTCAGGTATGTATGCCAAGGATCATGGTCATCTAGCCTAACCACCTGCATATCATTTGATAGAAAATATCTCAAGCATGATTCCTTGTCTTTGGAAACAGAGCATATTTTAGGAACATCTAAACACAAATCAGCATTTTCTTTCAGTGGTTTAATGATATTTTAGGAGAGAGAATGAAATTGCCCTTGTCATATCACACTTCATGAGATTTTACAAGACCAGAGTTAGTATAAATAAGGTTCTTTGGTCTAGGGGTTATGCTGCTTCTGCCAGGGAAACTGAGTGGGAACTACCAGTCACAATCCAGATATAAGCTATATAATAAAGCCAGTCTGTGGATCAAGATCGTCAACAGACTCATTTTTGGGGGAACTTTTTTGTCCATCCCTGTGCCTTAATCTAATCAGCTGCTGCCCTCATATGAAGAGCCTGGATTCTGCCCTTAGATCCCTGACTGCAATTAAATTTTATAGAAAACACTGAAGGAAAACTTGGCAAAAGAGGTCCTGCATATTCACGCTTTCTTTTTATGAACACAAAGATATGTTTGGGTGCAATAAACACCTGTCATCTTAAATAGTAAAGAATGTACTGCATTCTGCTTGTTGTTTTTGTTTTGTTTTTTGTTTTTAATGATAGAAGTGCTTTAATTTCTAGTTAAATGCAAAACCACGGTGAAGGAATTAACATTTCAGGAAAGGTGTTGTAAGGAAGACTGCAAGTAAAACAAAATAAATAATATTCTATTTTATGCAAAAAGAAACAAGACTGCTCTTGTAATTCAGTTGACCTTGAAAGAGATATGACGCAGGCATTTTGTTGAATTATGATATACCTAATATTAATACAGGGATGACAAAATACCTAATATTAATACAGGGATGACCGTATTTTAGACTGTTTCCAGTGACTGACAGGTAGTGATATCCTATGAAATGCCTCAGCAGAACTCTTTCACAATTTCAACAATTATCTTCCTTTTTCTCTGAAGTTAAACAATAGATGAGACCTCCTAATGGCTTTCCATGTGTTCATCACAGCTACCTGCATGAAGTAGCAGTAATTAAGCAATCTGAAACACTGACTGACCCAGAGAGAAAGCTATTCCATACCGGTGGTGTCCTTGAAATGTCTTCATCATCAAGCAGTCTCTTCTCTTCATCTCTGTGAAAGCTAGTGTCAGCAGTACCACGTAGCAATCCTTTCTGTAGAATAGCTATTGAAATCTCATAAGGATGTTTTTTATATACATATAAACGCACGCACTCACCAAAAAAAAAAAATAAAAGAAATAAAAAAAAAATAAAAAAAAATAAATAAATTAAAAGAGAAAAATCGTACAGAAGCGCAGTTTGGGCAGAGAAATGGCCCAGTGAAAGTATTTCTGTTATTAGGAGGGAGGGAAAGGGGGTTTGGTGAGGATGTTTTTTTTTGTTGTTTTTTTTTTAAGGTAAAAAATATAATTAGCATTTGAAAGGATGTAAAGATGCACTACCTCAGGGACCACAATGGCCAAATTTGTGCCATTTAATGTCAACAACCATTGGAGTTGTGATAAAATTAATAGAGCCTTGTGTGATTGATAACATACTTCACCTACCATTCCAGTACAAAAATCCCACAGGTTTAGCAGCAAGGAACAATGTTTAGATCGCTTTTGAAAGAAGGCTGTTTGAAAGATGTACTTATGGGCTTTAATTAGCTTCTGAAATCCGTGACAACCTTCCTCACTTCCACTACCAAAAAGTAAAAATATTTTGTTTAATTATTAACTATGTAAGTTGAACTTACTGTGTCTCCTCAATAACAGGACATTTTTTCTGGACACTGCTGTTCAAAAGTGAAAGAAAATGCAGACTTTCTCCAGGGTTTTTAATGGTAGAAAATCTGTAGTTCATGTTAGGAAAAAAAAGAAGGGGAACCACTTATAGGAACAGGAGTTAAACAATGACTTCAGTGGCATTCTATAAATAACATACACTTTGACTTGACACTGTTTATTTTTCACTTATTGGTAGACTGCACACATTTTTCTACCCTGTTCTGAAAAAAAAGTGATTGAACTTTTTGGTCAATATGATTGTCAGAATCACACTGATAATTTGCTCTGAATTGGCATATGTTCCTGCAGCCCAGAAAGCCAATTGCACCTGTGTTGCATCAAGAAGCATGACCAGCAAGTCAAGGAAGTGATTCGCACCCTCTGTTCATGTGGGGTCCCTCCTGCAGGGCTGTTTTCAACTCTGGGGTCCTCAGTGTATAATTACATGAAACTGTTGGTGTGGTTCCAGAGGAGGGGTGACAAGGGATCAGAAGACTGGAACGAACACCTTTCCTATGAAGAAAGGCTAAAGGAGATGGGCTTATTCAGCTTGGAGAACAGAAGGTTCCTGCAAGACCTCACAGCAACCTTTCAGGACCTAAAGGGAGCCTGCAGGAAAGATTGGGAGGGACGTTTTTATCAGGGACCACATTGGCAGAAAACGAGGTAATCGTTTTCTTAAAGATGGTAGGTTTAGATAAGACATTAGGAAGAAATTCTTTAACTCAGAGGGTGATGAGGCGCTGGCAGAGCTGCCCAGAGAAACTGTGGTTTCACATTCATGGAGTTGCTCAAGGCCAGGTTGGATGGGGCTCTGGGCAGCCTGAGCTGGTGAGGGGCAGCCCTGCCCACAGCAGGGGTTGGGGCTAGCTGGCTGGCTGTGATGTCTCTTCCAATCCAAACTATTCCATGATTCTATGAAACAATAATGAAAACCATGTTTAAGGTCTCCCAAGTCACAAGTCAAGTAGGGAATAATGTGTATTGTTCATGCGAATTAGAAAAACAGCCTGATCACTAATGTAAAATATGAACAATCATTTTATTACAAATCTATTTATGTCTTTGGGGCACCACCTTTCTATATATTTTAAGAATTACATTTTTGACATGATTTAGAATCATACAGTAATGCAACGTTTTAGATTTTTGTGCCACCAATTCTACAATTTAATATTTTATTAATTAGAAATCATGTAAATGTGTGTGAGAAATTAACAGTCTGCCCTTTGTGGATGATATATACTTTCCAAGTAACTTAGAATATTTGTTATTAAAACCAAAATATATGAGGGCTGTTCCAATAGGTAATACCTCCTGTTTTATGATGTTAGCTCATGACAACAAAAGCAGATACTGGTGGTATGGAAGTAGGGATTGAACCTTCCCAATATTCCGTTGTGCTTTGAAGCCATGAGACACATGGCAGCAGAGGGGCAGTCTAGCAAAATGGCATCAGTCATGGAAGTGCATGCAGAAACGGTGTGACAGTGAATTCCTCCATATGGAAAAAATGGCACCCTCTGACATTCATTGATTCTTGCTGAATGTTGACGGAGACTAAGCAGTGGATGTGAGCACAGTGAGGCAGTGGGTGGTACACTACAGCAGTGGTAACAGACACAGTGAGTCACCTTCACCAGTACAGATTGTTACAAGTGTGACATGCTGGCTCTTGTTCATTGCTCACAAAAATGCATAGCTAATGGTTGTGATTAAGCTGAAAACTACTGTTCTGTATTCAAGAATTTGCTCTATGAAATAGTGTTAGTGTGCTCTTTGTATCTGTTGTAGTTTCCTTTGAAATAAAGAGATTGCATTTCTTTTGAAACAACCTACCTATATACTTAGATGAATATAAGTCATTGGGCACTGAAAATGTTTTCAGATATCCTTACATATTTTCCTTATTATTTTGTGCCATTAAGATTATAACCTCAGTGAAAAGATTTCTAGCATTTAGAGCAGGATAAGATCTAACACATTATATCATACCTCAATATGGAGTAGCATCAAACTGCAATGCATCACAACCTGATTACTGCAGCACTGATTTAGCAGAGAGTTCTGCCATAAACCCTAACATGTTCCTGAAGTGTTGCAACAAAACAATTCTAATTGATCCCAACAGGAGTAGATCTAGTTGAGGGAAATCACTAAGGAATGAGGTGAGATTATTAACCAAAAATTGAATTGCTGGTAAAAAAATTAATCAAAACATCATTGTGAGCAAAAAGGACTATAGATCTCAAAACTACCACTTTTAAAAAGTGCTGAATCAGTATGAACTGCCCTAGTGATGGTAACTACATGCCAGGGGGAAGAAACCAGATTTTCTGTCATAGAATCATAGAATGGGCTGGGTTGAAAAGGACCACAATGATTATCTAGTTTCAACCCCCCTGCTACATGCAGAGTCACCAACCACCAGACCAGGCTGCCCAGAGCCACATCCAGCCTGGCCTTGAATGCCTCCAGGGATGGGGCATCCACAACTTCCTTGAGCAATCAGTGCATCACCATCCTCTGTGTGAAAAACTTCCTCCTAATACCTAACCTAAATCTCCCCTGTCTCAGTTTAAGACCATTCCCCCTTGTCATATCAATATCCACCCTCATAAACAGAGGGTGTCATGTCCCTAGATGTCATTTTTCTTCCATAGCATGTTCTCTTTAAAATTTTTTTCAAAATCATGTGAAAAGTTCTTAAAGCCCGGTTATATGCTCTGAAATCAATAGTTCAGTGTAGGAGGTCACTATGCCAGGCTTGGTGAATCTCTATCACTTGAGCAGTAGCATTCAGTATCTCTTGCTTCTTGATAAATTGCGCAGGCAATGAAGATGTAAGAGAAACAAGCATAGATGGAAATGACTAATAAAGGTGACAAAATCTGAAACAGGGCTTAATTCACATGATATGCATTTAACTTAGCTAAAAAGTATCCTATCACACACAATACTTTCAATAAATAAATTTATTCAAGAATTTTAAGTTATAGGGAAAATCTTCCTGAGTAGTCTAACACTGCAATAATTTAATGGGACTCTCCATATTCCAGATAATAAATACACAGAAATTCCTGTCAAGTTATTTACCCTCAGAAAAGCTGATGGATGGAATCATTCTCTAAATACAATTCGCCTCTGCAGGCTAACAAGCAACAGAAGTACTGGCCCTAGAAAAGGAGCAGCATCATAAAAATGAATGTAACACTAAGACAACTGAATTAATTATTATTATTTTAATTATTATTCTTTGTACTTCATTGGATCTCAGAGAGTGAAAAAGGATACCAGAAGTATACGTTGTCAAAATCTTCTGTGGCAATAGATAGCTCATCGTTCCTTGGGATGTGTCTAAAATACCTGTACACTAAGGTTTAAATAAATGAATTTGGCAGCATTGCACACTGTAATTACACATAGAGAACTCTAGGAAAAGGCTGGTTTGCATTTCTGCATGTCCTGCTGTTGGCCTATACCATCTTCCCCACTGCCATAAAAATTAATTCTGCTCATTACTTTTTGTCTCTGCCTCTCACTTTGGGACAATTCTTTATGGTTGCTGGTTATTTTCAAAACTTTTTATCAAGTGCGCTCCAGTAAACCTGAAGAGCTAATCTGAGGTTAGTTGTGTTAAAAGCATTAATTTTCCTTTCATAAAACACGAAACCTGTAAAATATGATATGATGAGTCTATAAATGGGAGTGTATATATGTCTAGTAATATTCCCACCTATAATAAGGAGCTGCAAGTAGATAGTTGATGTGGCTGTTACGGGCAAAACAGATAGGAATATCTATAAGTAAACTAGTCCCAAATTTCTGGAATCTATTACATACAAGCAAGTCAATCAAGTTCAGTCCTCTGAATTTGCTCAGTGCTCTGAAAGTCATAAAGGTCAAATCAGTATTGATAATCATAGAATCATTCAATCATCAAGGCTGGAAAAGATCTCCAACATCATCTAGTCTACCTTCCATCAATACTGCCCACTAATCGTGTCCCTCAGTGCCACATGGATACAGCTCTTGAACACCTCAGGGACAATGACTCCACCACCTCCCTGGGCAGCCTGTTCCAAAACCTCACTACTTTATCTGAGAAAAAAGTTCTTCCTAATATCCAGCCTGAACCTTTCCTTATGCAACTTGAGTCCACTGCCTCTTATCCTATCACTAGTTACATAGGAGAAGAGGCCAACCCCCACCCATGCCACAGCCTCCTTTTGGGTCATTTTAGGGAGTGATAAGGACTTCCCTAAGCCTCCTATTCTCCAGACTGAATGTTTCAAGGGACATTTGGATCCAAGAGACAGGATATCTCAGAAGCAGAGGCAAACAAACTACACATTCAAAGCAGCACAGAGGGTTGTGAGTTTTATTCAACATACACACACGCATAGGCCTCCACTTAGATGACCGTAGTAAGTGTCAAGCAGAAACTCCCCTTGCAAACACACTATTACTTACCGATCCTTGAGAGATGGCAATACACTGAGTAGGAGAGGGAGAAAGAACATGGCGGTAGTGAATTCAGTGGGTAGTGTAAGCAGGGCATCCCTTGCTTCAAAGTGCACTTTCCCTCTACCACTGTCTCTCTCCTGTTTTTATTCTCCCCAGGTCCTGCAGGGCTTTTTTCCTCTTGCACGCTGTATCTGCATGACCATTGTGTGAAACAGAGCCCAAGTGGAACACCCACTTGCAAAACAAGTTCTTGCAAAACAAGATAAATTACCAAGGTCAGCTCTCTGTACAAAACAAGACATTTGCAGCTGTAGCCACAAATATCACTTCCCTTAAAACCATCAGAATACTTTGAACAATCCCAAAATCATTCTTTGGTCAGGGGCTTTTAAGTCCCTGACACACCAAACAACTCCAGATCCCTCAGCAACTCCCTGTAAGACTTGTGCTTCAGGTCCTTCACCAGCTCCATTGCCCTTCTCTGGACATGCTCCAGGGCCTCAATGTCTTTCTTGTACTGAGGGGCCCAAAATTGAACGCAGTACTTCAGATGCGGCCTCAGCAAAGCTAAAAACAGGAGGACAATCACCTTCTTGCTCCTTCTGGCTACACTATTTCTAATACAAGCCAGGATGCCCATTGGTCTTCTTGGCCACCTGGGCAGGCCCCAGTACCAATCCCTGGGGACCACCACTCATGATCAGTCACCAGCTGGATTTAACTCCATTCACTACCACTCTCTGGCCCTGACTATCCAGCCAGTTCTTTTCCCAACAAAGAGTGTACCTGTCCAAGCCATGGGCTGCCATTTTCTCCAGAATACTGTGGGAGACAGTGTCACAGTTTAGCTGCTTTACTCTTTAACTGCTTTCTTTGACCTTATCTTCAGAGGTGTAGGTGGTGCTAACAGTGCCAGTAATGCATGGATGGATGAAAAGAAGATTTGGGGGACTAATATAAATGAGAATTGAGAATTGAAAAAGGCACATGTCTAAGAAATTTTGTCACAGCTTGACTTCTGTACTATATAAATATGTTTCTCTGTTCACTGTAGGGGAATTGGACTAGGTGGCCTTCAGAGGTCCCTTCCAACTCTCAGAAGTCCATGATTCTAAATAACTTTCCATCAATTTTGCACTTTATTTTTATTATACGACAACAAATTAAAACACATACATTTTAATATGCTGATTTTCTTGCATCATCAATGAGAGTCATTGCTCCACATAAGACTTGGCCTTTGATGATGATTCTCTCTCCCAGAAATAAACCTCTGCCCTCATCAAAAAGAACATTCTCAGTGGAAGAGGATTTAAAGGAGAATGTCCTTTCATGATATTCTTTTACCATGAAAAATAACTCGTTTATCTTTTCTGGCTTGTTTCACTTGTTGCTGTCCTTCAACTCAGCAAATGGCAATAGCCTCAGAATTCTATAACCTACTTTAGAAATAATCATCTTTGTTTTAAACATTCAGGATATATAAAGTTGATGCTGACACAGAAATGAAGAAATTGAATGCACGGAACACACAAGAGACTTTACATACAAAAATATTTTGGATCCATAACCCTAATATTTTTTGCCATTTGAGATTCTAGAGCAATCATAATTTCAATGATGCTGCGTGGAACTGTAGCTTTTAGTCTTTAACTAATCACCATGCAAATATTATTGTGGATCCTACTTATGTTGTCAGGTTTGGTGAAAGGACAGCCTGACACACATTTCATTTTTCTTATCCAGCAGGTGCACATTTATTGGCTGAGCTTGTTGCTGTTTCTGCAAGTCTTGAAACAATTTGCAAATGCACATTCCAGCATGCCTCTATTGAATTCAAATATTTGAATACTGAATAGCTAAGATGACAGAAAGTAATTCCATTAAGATCTCTGATAAGAAAAGGGCTTCGGTGAGATGATTTTGAACCTGTAAATATACTGAAAGTGCATCGTGCTTTACCTTAAATGGCCATCACATATTTTCCAGGGCTTGAAGCAGAGTATAAATAAAGATTATAATTATCTATTCATCTCTTAATGGCTAATCAGTCCAGAAAAAGTAAGATGATGATTCTGGCATTATATTCAAATACTTTACTTGTTAATTTCTCACATGTGATGAAAAAGCGCATGAAGAGACACTTTTTAAAGATACAGATAAAGAAGCCATTGACCTGGTAAAACATTACCAAGGTTCTCTGTAAGTAAGCAAATAGTTCAAAAAGGACCATTTATCTGATTAATATCATTACATTTTTCCAAATCACAAATAGTCAAATAAACAACTGTGTAATCCCAACATTTCTTCATTATTTAAAATAATTCTCAAGTTTCAGTAGTAAAACATGTTTTGTCAAATACACTGATAACTTGAAGTTATGCAGTGGAGCATGGGATAAACTAGTTAGGTAGGGACATGGGCCTCAGACATCAGAAATGTGAGAAGATTCAAAAAAGAAAGAGCAAGACAAGGCAAGACAAAGCTCCCAAATCTATGTTTCCATTTTTAAATTGTATAATTTCAAGCTCAGATTTGATAGATAAGTTTAAGTTTAGAATTTGAATTGGTTTTGTTTTGATTCTGTGCTAGTGAAACTAACCCTTATCCAAGAATAGTTCAGTATCTCAAAATTGATTAAATTCATCAGTGAAATGATTCCAGATAAGCAACTCTCTAGAAGTCTAAGTATAAAAAGATAACAGACATTAAACCCTGTATAATAACTGTTAATATCAAGATGAAGATTCCTGACACTTCAATGGCAACTGGATCAGGGCCAACAATACTTGCACTAAATGAAATCATCATAAAGCAACTATAATTAATACATATTCATTTATAAACTAACAACAAAGAAATAGGCCTTAAAATAGATTTAGAGACAATTATCTATTATATATCTTTTTACCAACTATCTATGTTTTTTCAGTATTAAAATTAAGAGGAATGTGTATCTCAGAGTAAGCATGAAGTTGGAAACATGGAAAATCACTTTCTTAGTTGTTTATATTTTCAAGGGCTCTATTACTGTTTATAGGAAAACATGATACTCTGAGCCAACATTTAAGGATTCAAAACACACTCAAAAAATACATGCAGAAAGATTCATATACACATGCATGCTCTCAGACACTCATATACAATCCTACGGAGTAAACAGAAAATGAAAGTAGTTATGAAGTCCACAAGTTCACCTGCATAGAATGTTTATATATTTCTGAGCTTGTCTGTAATCCAGATAATTAGCCCCTGGTATTGGTTCTGCTGAAGTGTCTGCAGTGCATTGGAAATGTCAAAATGAATCATGGTAGGAAATACTATAGAAGATCCACAGTGGGTATGGGGGGAGGAGGAATATTAAAAAGCAACAACCGTTCCCACCTCATTCCCTTATTATTTGAGAGGGGGAAAAAAAGAAGAAGAAAAAAAATAAACAGCTTGATAATTACAGATGGAAAGCAAAGAATAAAAGAAACAAGAATGCAATGGAAAGTCGAATTAAGAAAAACAAATACTGTTAATCTTTTTTTTTTCTTAATAAAGCAGAAGAAAGACACTTTTCCCAGGTTGAAATAAAATATACTACATGCACTAAATGTTTATTTATATTGTTTTTCTACTGGTCAAGTTTAGCTAGGCAGAATTTTTAAAATTCTGCTGGCATGTTTGTTGGGAATAAAAAAGCCTGTAGGTCAAGTCGTTCTGAGAGAATGCCAAATGTCTTTGTGTCCAGTTATTTATGGTTTCAGATAATTGTACAGAAAATATCAAATTTGCATAGTGTGATTATTGCTGATTATTTATCTAGCAGTCAAAATGTTTCAGTGGTTCCTAGGATGACAGATTGACAAGTACTTAAAACTCATTCATTTTATGAAATTTGCATGTAATTAGGCAATAATGAAGGGGATGTTTGTGGACAGCGGATTATACTACAATATGCTGGAAGCGATTCAAATGCTTGACAAAGTGTTAACATTATCTTCAGTTTCAACTAAGTCTTGAATGTTTGGCTCAAAAAAAAAAAAAAAAATCCCTGGAAAAATGAGATGAGTTATGTAAAGTTACTGAATGTATTCCTGGAATGAAGTATATATTTTCCTACTCCTCTCTTTGTCTTTTCCTACTTATTTATGCATTGCTGATGAATTATACTTTAGATATGTAACTCATATCACATTCAGTGTGGCTCATCTGTAATAGTTTTGCTGCCACTGCTGTGGTCATTATCACAGTGAAATCCTATGAAGAATGGCTTTCTTTGGTTTCTTGGCATCCATGTGGGATCTGAATTTTAAAGCCTCTGCTTTGAGATTCATACAGAAGAATGGAATTTTGAAGAACTGATTTATCACACAAGATATACCTTGTTTCTTAACCAGTTGTTTCCACACACATAGAATATTTTAGTGTGTGGTACATACTTTAAGTAGAGGTAACCTTCATCAGTACATTATGACTGCTGACAACTGCAAACGACTCTTGCTTATACAAAGGTGTAAAATTAATTCAAATGTTCTGTCATTCATATTCAATTTAATACAGTGTTGATTCTTGTTTAACTAACATGAACAGGCATATACTTGGTTTTAGAGCACTATACATGTATGCGTCAAACATACACCTATAAGTGACTCCAGAGTCAACGCCCATTTTTTTTAGTGTACACTACTGTTTGTGGCCTATGAAATGAAACATGAAATGAAACGTTTAAAACATTTTGCTTTTTTTTTATTTTATTTTTATTTTCTGGAGTGTTTAATATACTAATCTCTGAAAGTAATGATAAAGATGTCATATAACTTTTGTAGAGAGAAGAAGACATCTGCATATAGGGTATACAAAATAAGTATGCCAGCTGGGGTGTTACTTAGGTTAGTCAGTGGAAGAGGTGTGTATTTTTAAACTTGCCTGTGCTGTTTTGTGTAGTACAAGACCAGTGTGTGTTACAAGGCGACACACACTGCTATGTGAATGGATGGATAGATAGATGGATGGATAATCTGGAACCTGATCAGAAGCTATTGCCTTTTTCACCAAATGATCTGATGATGGTAATCTTTCCCTTTCTCTGTGGATATTATTTGAAGCTCCTACTCAGCAGTCTGAGCATGTCAGGTTACTCACAGATTTACTCTCCTAGACCTGTTGGAGCTGGTCCAATGTTCAGGGAATAACCGAATTCTAAAAAAGAAAAAAAAAAATTCAAACTTTTTTCTGCTGTTTAAGTCACTCACACGATGGGAAGAGATATTTTTAATACCCACCTACATGAATGCTTCACCTGTAGTGATTGTAGTGATCCTGGGAATGCTCAAATATTCTTTAAATAGCTGCAACAGAAGCAACAGAGTACTGCAGACTATCTTAACTTCCTAATGAGGGGACACATCTAAGAGGCACCAGAGCAGATGAAGAGCTGAACTAATGGGGAAGAAATGAATCATAGAATCACTGAATCACCGAATCACCAAGGTTGGAAAAGGCCTCCAAGATCATCCCGTCCAACCGTCCACCTGCCACCAAAATTTCCCACTAAACCATATCCCTCGGTACAACATCTAATGTTTCTTGAACACCTCCGGGGACGATGACTCCACCACCTCACTGGGCAGCCCATTCCAGCATTTGATCACTCTTTCAGAGTTTTTTTCCCAATATCCAACCTGAATCTCTCTTTGTGCAACTTGAGGCCATTCCCTCTCATCCTATCACTGTTACTTGGGAGAAGAGGCCAACTCCCACCTTGCTACAACTTCCTTGCAGGTAGTTGTAGAGAGCAATAAGGTCTCCCCTAAGCCTCCTCTTCTCCAGACTAAATAAAGGAGCACCAAATGCCCTGGTCTGCAGAGGAATCGTAGAATCATAGAATCATAGAATTACAAGGTTGGAAATGACCTATAAGATGATCTAGTCCAACCATCTCCTCATCACCATTGCCACCACAAGCACTAAACCATATCACGCAGCACGTCATCCAGATGCCTCTTGAACACTGCCAGGGACGGTGACTCCACCACCTCCCTGGGCAGCCATTCCAGTGCCTGACCACTCTCTGAGAGAACTAGTTCTTCCTTATGTCTAATCTAAACCTCCTCTGGTACAACTTGTGGCCATTACCCCATGTCCTGCTCATTGCCTGGTAGAAGAGGCCAAATCCCTCTTCACCACAACCTCCCTTCAGGAAGTTGTAGAGTGCAATGAGGTCTCCCCTGAGCCTCCTTTTCTCCAGACTGAACAATCCCAGCTCCCTCAGCCGTTCCTCATAAGTGTTGTGCTCCAGACCCCTCACCAGTTTCGTTGCCCTTCTCTGGACACGCTCCAGGGCCTCAATGTCTTTCCTGTAGTGAGGGGCCCAAAACTGAACACAGCACTCCAGGTGCGGCCTCACCAGTGCTGAGTAGAGGGGGATGATCACCTCCCTGCTCCTGCTGGCCACACTATTTCTAATGCAGGCCAAGATGCCGTTGGCCCTCTTGGCCACCTGGGCACAATGCTGGCTCATGTTCAGCCAACATCAACCAACACCCCCAGGTCCTTCTCTTCTTCACACACATCTAGCCACTCATCCCCAAGCCTATAACGCTGCATGGGGTCGGTGTGCCCAAAGTGCAGGACCTGACACTTGGCCTTGTTGAACATCATCCCATTCACCTCAGCCCAGCAATCCAGCTTATGTAAATCCCTCTGAAGGGCCTCCCTACCCTCAGGCAGATTGACACCACCTCACAGCTTGGTGGCATCAGCAAACTTACTGAGGACTCAAACTTACACTCAATCCCCTCATCTAGGTTATCAGTAAAGATATTAAACAAGATGGGCCCTAGTACCGACCCCTGAGGGACACCACTTGAAACGGGTCACCAGCTGGACTTCACTCCATTCACCACTGCCCGCTGGGCATGGCCCTGTAGCCAGTTCCTTACCCAAAGGAGTGTATACCTGTTCAGACCACGGCAGCCAGTTTCCCCAGAAGAAGCCTGTGAGGGACCATGTCAAAGGTTTTGCTGAAGTCTAGGTAGACTACATCAACAGTCCTTCTCTCATCTACCAGTCATAGAAGGAGATGAGGTTGGTCAAGCACAACCTGCCTTTCACAAACCCATGCTGGCTGGAAAGCTAGCTCCTCTCATTTCAGCATCTGGTTCAGCCTAGGCTCTGTTCCAATGTGCCTGTTTTGACAACAACAAGCATCATATTTGGGATGGGCATACACATCTTAAGCTGAATCAAATCTGTCTGTGTCTCTTAAGTTATGTTAAGACAGAAACAATTCAATCTTTTGCATGCTCCTTAACTGACCATGGAAATACAGACACTGAAGACTTCAGACGCCTTTGCTCTTCAAGAAGGAAGTCTTAAAGGTGCAGGAGCAGGCTGTCTCCATGAGCTAAAAAATGAGCTGGCAGGGAAGAAGATGTGGTGTGGATGAATAGGAAGCTATTCCTGAGGGTCAGGGAGAAAAAGAGAATCTACCTCCTATAGAAGAAGGGACAGGTGACTCAGAAAGGGTACAGAGAAGTTGTTAAGAGTGCAGAGAGAAAATCAGAAAGGCAAAAGCCCAGCTTGAACTCAACCAAGCCTATGGGGTAAAAAGGAACAAGAAACTCTTTTACAAATACATCAACAGTAAGAGGAGGACTAAAGAGAATCTCCATTCTTTACTGGATGAGGCTGGAAATATGACCACTTAGGATAAGGAAAAAGCAGAGGTTCTGAATGCCTTCTTCACGTCTGTCTTTAAAGGTCAGACCAGTTATCCTCAGGGTACTCCACTGTCTGACCTGGTAGTCTCGTCTGGGGCACAGACTGAACCCCCCCCACAATTCAGGAAGACACAATCAGAGACCTACTACTCCAGCCGACTGTCTTAAGTCCATGGGGCTGGATGAAATTCACCCAAGAGTGCTGAGGGAACTGGCAGAGGTGATAGCAAGCCACTTGCCATTATCTAACAGTGCTCCTTGTTGACTGGTGAGGTCTCAGAAGACTGGAAACTTGCCAACATGACTCCCATCTACAAGAAGGGTTGTAAGGAGGATCCGGGGAACTACAGGCCTGTTAGCCTGACCTCAATATCAGGGAAGGTTATGGAGAAGATTGTCTTGAGGGAGATCACACTGCATATGTGGGACAACCAGTGGATCAGGCCTAGCCAGCATGGGTTCATGAAGGGCAGGTCCTGCTTGACCAACCTGATCTCCCTCTATGATCTAGTGACCCATCTGGTAGATGAGGGAAAGGCTGTTGATATAAACTACCTAGACTTCAGCAAAGCCTTTGACACTCTCTCCCACAGTATTCTCCTGCAGAAGCTGGCAGCCCGAGGCTTGGATGGGTACACTCTTGGCTGGGTAAGGAGCTGGCTGGAAAGCTGGGTCCAGATAGTGGTGGTGAATGGAGTTAAATCCAGCTGGCAACCGGTCACAAGTAGTGTTCCCCAGGGGTCAGTGCTGGGGCCTGTCCTCTTCAATATCTTTATTGATGACCTGGATGAGGGCATTAAGGGCACCCTCAGTAAGTCTGCAGATGACACCAAGTTGGCTGAAAGTATCGATCTGCCTGGCGGTAGCAAGGACCTACAGAGGGATCTGGACAGGCTGAATAGCTGGGCTAAGGCCAATGGGACAAGGCCAAATGCTGGGTACTGCACTTTGGCTACAACAACCCCAGGCAATTCTACAGGCTTGGGGCGGAGTGGCTGGAAGACTGTGTAGAGGAAATGGACCTGGAGGTATTGATTGATGCTCAGCTGAACATGAGCCAGCAGTGTGCCCGGGCAGTCATAAAGGCTTGCATCAGAAACGGCGTTGCCAGCAGGAACAGGGAAGTGATCATCACCCGGTACTCAGCTCTGGTGAGGCTGCACCTCAAGTACTGTGTCCAATTTTGGGCCTCTCACTACAAGAAAGACACTGGGGCTCTGGAGCATGTCAATAGAAAGGCAACAAAGCTGGTGAGGGGTCTGGAGCACAAGACTTATGAGGAGCAGCTGAGGGAGCTGGGATTGTTCAGTCTGCAGAAGAGGAGGCTCAGGAGAGACCTTATTGCTCTCTATAATTACCTGAAGGGAGGTTGCAGTGAGCTGGGGGTCGGCCTCCTCTCTCGTGTAACTGGTGATAGGAGTAGAGGAAATGTCTTCAAGCTGCACCAGGGGAAATTTAGGCTGGATGTTAGGAAATACTTCTTTTCTGAAAGAATGGTCAGGCACTGGAATGGGCTGCCCAGGGAGGTGGTGGAGTCACTGACCCTGGAGGAGTTCAAGGAACGTTTGGATGTTATGTTGATGGACATGGTTTAGTGAGAACTATTGGTGATAGGTGGATGGTTGGACTGGATGATCTTGTAGTCTTTTCTTTTGGTGTTTCTGTGATTCGGTGATTTAAAGCCAGGGCATTATACCTATGTGAATGCTTAAGGAGACCCTAAATCATCTAAATCCTGACAAATCATCTAAATCCTGTCAAAAACCTCCAGTGTTTGGGGCTGACATGGTAGTCTTATCGCAGAATCCCTTTCTGATTTCTAGCAGCCTCCAAAGGGGTGAGCTTCCAGAATATTCCGCCCCACTCCAATGATCTAGTGGTAATTGTCATGTGAAATTATAGACCTGCTAAGTTGAACAGTATCACCAGAGACTGAGTCTATATGACATCAACTCCTGAAAAATTTGCCCTGCATGAGATAGCACTTGACCAATATTAAAAATCCAAGTCCAATCAAAGAAAACCGTGATTCCAGATTATAAGCAAGCCAGGCTATCCTGTGGAAGATAAAATGGAAACTACATGACAGCAGCTTAACCACAAGTCATCTGTGTTACGTGAGTTAAAAACCACCCCATCTCCTATAATGTGTACATGGAGGGTTTGTGCACGTCTTTCATCTGCAAGATGAATGTGTCCTTTTTTCTCTCTGATCCCCATAGCAGAATTCTTATCAAAAAGTTTATTCTGCACATATCTAATACAAGATCTTTCACCCTTCTTGCCAAAGCAAATGGCTTAAACATTTGTTCAGAAGCAGGAAAAATCTCTACATTCACTGCTGACTACATATTGAGCTCTATCAAAAATTTTGGGAGCAATTTTCAGAAATGATTTCACATTAAGGAAGCAGAAATGCCAGGAGAAGGAGGGGGAGAACACTGAAGCCCCTGATGGACCTTTCTCAATGAGTTTTCTGAATAGTATTCTCAAAAGCTTTACGTAACCTGAATTAATTACTAAATCTATCCCCTTCATTATCTAATTAACTCATTCCACTGATTTTTTTCCCTGTCTTTAAAAAGCTGTTCAATTACTAGCATTTCAGCATCTGTTTCAGTATTCTGATACAAGGCAGAAGGATCTGATAGTTCTTTTAACTCATTCAGACATGTGAAATTTCAGAATCTTCACATTTTCCCCCAGTATATAGTTAGCTATCCATCTGGTTGACTTTTTGATGGAAGGGTTTTCTGGTGTCAGAGAAGCCATATGAGGAAAAAGGAGAGCAGTAGGAAAAGCACAACAGGGCAATATGCCTAGGCACAAGATAAACAAGGTCAGTCTTTATGAATTGAGATAGACAGTCAGAGTAGAAAGAAGAAAGACAGCAGTTGTAGGGTAGGTATACAAGGTGGCGGTTGGAAAGGTTAGGGGTGTAAAACCTAAGCTTCTGTGACAGAAAAAAGATTGAAAAGTTCATTCTTTCATTCATTCATAGGAGAAGAGGACAGTACAAGAAAAAGAAAAGTCTTTTGTGGTTTCTGGGGGCACCTCTTGTCTTGGGGGTTCTTCTTTTCTTCAAAAAAAAAAAAAAACTGTATCTAAATTTTTGCACACCTTTTTAGGAGTCTTTAATGAATGTGGAGAGTTCTTGAAGCTATGAAAGGAGTACCTATCTTTAGTAAAGGATACTTGATGATTCCTCCTATTTTATCCATGTATTTACCACTGCTCTGTTTTATTTAGTCATTTTGATTTCTAATTTTTTTTAAGGCTTTAAAATAATTTAAAGGGCCCTGATTAGAAATACAGCTATGAGTTAAAGTTTCTCCTTTGTGAGCTGTCGATTTTAACTGAGCTACAGCTGGTGTTTACTGATTTTGGAGATATTTGATGGGCAGTGGTACTGATTAGTTATCTGTCTTCACACTGGATTATTTTTGGTTTTTAAAAGGAATAGACAGAATGTGCATGGGACTTTGTTCTCAGATTATAGGATATTTATGCTCTAGAGCTGCCAAGAGTTCCACAGTTATCGATGTCCATGCCATACTTTTGTGAATGACCTTTTTACTTGGGTGAGATAACCTGGTGGTGACTTGAGAAGCCCTTGCATCTTCAAAATTCTGCCCTTCCCTGATCATCAGTCTCATGTGCTTTTCCCTTCTTCAACAGTAAAATAGCTGAAGTGGTGGTGTCCAAAGTAATTGAAAGGGCTCCCCCATCCTTTTTTCTTCCAAAGAACTGACATTATTCTCAACAGAAGGAAAGGACGAGGAAGGCCAAGAAGAGAATGAAACAAATGTAGCATCTCATAACACAGGTTTATCCCTGTCACCACCTCTAGAGACAGGGATGGGGAGAAAAGTGTCCCTTGGAATATGAAAAAGAGAGAAACACAAATAATTACTAACAGGAAACCAGATAGATGAGCAAGATGGATACAGTGCATAACATGAGTTAAATATCAGGTTGCTAAATGGTAAAATATGTTCCAGGACTGATTTCTGTATGCACTGAAGAATCTCTGTCTCTCATTTCTTCATTTGGACCTAGGCAGGCTGGAGAAGAGGGCCCATGTGAACCTAAGAGAGTTCAACAAGGCCAAGTGCAAGGTGTTGCACTCCCAGTTGTTTATGCAGACTGGGCAAAGAACCCCTTGAGAGCAGCCCTGTGGAGAAGGACTTGGGGGTCCTGGTAGACAAGAAGCTGGACATGAGCCAGCAGCATGTACTTGCAGCCCAGAAGGCCAACTATGTCCTGGGCTGAGTTAAGAAAAGGGTGGCCAGCAGGGAGAGGGAGGTGACTGTACCCCCTACTGGGCTCTTGTGAGGCTCCATCTGGAGTACTGCATCCAGGCCTCGAGCTGCCAGTACAAGAAAGACTTAAGGCCAGGCTGGATGTGGCTCTGGGCAGCCTGGTCTAATGGCTGGCAAGCTGCCCATGGCATTGGGGTTGAAACTAGATGATCATTATGGTCCTTTTCAAGCCAGGCCATTCTATGATTCTATGATCTCAAGACCCATAAAGTCTGGCTGTGTGCCAGGGACATGAGAGACAACGCTGTCACTGTGGCTGTTGCAATTCAGTGTATTCTGGATAGCATGCTCATCACCCCTTCTGTGGCAGCTGGGGTGACCTCAAATGCATGTGACCCCAAACGGCACCCATCTGGTCACCTTTTCTCATGTAGCTACAGCAATGTTAACTTTCATGCTTTCTTACAATCATAACATAGCTGTGGTATCAATATATTAGTAATGGCAACTGTTTCTGCTTAGATTGTACCAGTTCCCAATGTGCTTTTCTAAGACAGAAAGAGTCACTGATTTTTAACAATTTTTCTTATTTCAATGTTCCTTCTAGATTTCAAATGCTATTTGAGTAGATCAGCTGGCCTCCAGGACTGTGTAGAAAGAAAAAGGACTGAGGGTCTTGACAGCCACAATTACAATGGTATGCTCTGAGTCATAGAATTACTGACTTCTGGGAAACTGTAAAGTATCTACTTGTGGGCTCCACTCAGAGAAGAACATAACACAGGGTTTCATCTTTCTCCTTCAAGCCATGTTTGGCCAAGATGAGGTTAGTTGTGACTCCCTGATACTATGCCACTGGCACCCAGAACAGGCAAAATAACCCTTTATCTTCTCTGTCTTGGTGTAAGGATGCATCTCTGTTACTGTATTTGAAAGATGTTCTGAGTTTCTAGATCTGTTTGCAATTCTCAACCATTTTCCATCTTGATAACGGGTTTGAGCTCAATCTCCCTCCACACATCAAATGGAAAGGAGAATCTGGTCATGCAAACTAGATACAAGCATGCTTCAAGCAGCTACCCACAAATGAAGCCTAACAGCAATCCAATACAATTGATGTAGCTCTGTCTTCTCTTCCTAGCTTTAAGTACATTTCTTATAAACCCTTTGATTACACTGGGAACAGAGAACAGATGTTCTTAGAGATGTTTCTTCTGCCCCTACACCCTTTAATGAATCAAGGAAATTCTCCAATGACAGACCATGAAGCCATAATTTTCAGTATAAGGGTAGGTTAAATGTTCAGTATGAGCATGAACATCAAAATACTGTCCAAGCAGTCAAAGCAAGGGTGATGCACATAGAAACAGTGTGAACACAGGTTTTTCACTTTTTAGTTACAATCTCGGTAGTACCTCCAACATGACTTAGGTTGTTGTAACCCAGCAAAACTCAGGTGACATAGAATAGAACTCTTCAGAGCATTGTACAATGATCTGAGGTTTCTCTTTATGACATTATATTTTACCCACAAGCAATGCAATAGAATGGGCTGATTGCTCTTCATGCAAGGTCCTCCTTTGTTTATCAACAGAGGTTTTGGGAACAAGATTAAGGAGAAAATGGTGCTGATGTAAGTAAGAGAACTCTAACAGCTAGGCTTTGTAGCAGCCAGACACTTTTCCAGGACTTGTTAGAAAGGTATAATAACCTTTCATTTAGAACAGCCTCAGTAGTAGTGGGCATGGTCTAAAAGGCTGGGGAACAATACCTCAATTACAGAAGTACCTATTGTTTGAAGAAAAAAATGGTGTTGGAGTGTTACTTTCAAATCCCAAGCAGCATTTGAACACATCATTCGCACTCAAGCACTGTAAATAGTGTAGAAAGAAAAAAGACTGTGCCACAATTATAACCACATGCTCTGAGTCATGCAGTTGCCGAGTTCTGGGAAATTATAAGGCATCAAGTTCTGGGCATTGACCAGACAAGACGACAGTGTCAAGAAAGCCCCCATTGATCGCAGGGGTAGAACAAGAGAAAACAGCAGTAACGACTGAGAAAAAAGCCTTGACAGCTCAATGAAGATTTCTGCGCAGTGCTCAGTAGCAGTCAAAAAAATAAGTAAAATGTTAGGATTTAAAAATAGTGAAGAGTTTCAGAAGGGGATAGAATACTGAAGAACATAAGGTGCTGCCTGAAAGAGGGGGGGCAAGGGAGGAACTTCCCTTGTAGGCATGATAGACCTGCATTTTTCAGGGGCTTCTGCGTCTTTCTCTGAAGCTGACATAAGGAGATACAGGGGGGTGATAAATGATTAGATAAACCGCTGATCTGATCCAGTTGGGCAATTTCTCTATTTCTGTTAGTTGACTGGAATCATAAAGGTAGCCTGTGGCACAACCTGGTATTAAACCTTTATCTCAAGAGCCCGTGTTTAGTTCCTTTAACCACAAGACCATCCTTCATCTCCAATTTCCTTTTTCCATTTCATCTGAAAATATCAAAGGAGCATAATTTCTCCTAATATTGTAGCATTCCAATCTTGACCAAAACCAGGAAGTGAGCAGCAGGTGAATAAAAATTAAGCTGACATTTTCAAACTTCAAACAAATATCTGTGTGAGGCAAGGAATGATTCCCTTAATTTAATCCAAATTGGTTCACTTGGCTTTGGTGATAATCTAGTCCATACCACAGCAAACTTGCAGTTATAAGAATAAAACAATGCTTGAATTATACTGAATTGAAAAAAATTCAGTATGTCCATGACACAGTGGGGAAAGCAAGATGGAGGAGTGGGGAGGTGAATAACAGTCAAAAATAGTTGGCTGGGTGCTTAACAGCAGTTTAAAAAAAAAAAAAAAAAAAAAAAAAAAAAAAAAAAAAAAAGGAAAAGCAAACAAAACTGAGCATGTATAAATGGAGGTATTGAACATAAGTCAGAGGAAATATCCTAGCTCTGTGTAAGAAGCTAGTGAGACCACATTTGGAACACCATGTGCTGCCCTCTTGTATTAAAGGCTTATTATACAAATGGATTTACTGTATTCGAAGCTGGAGACAAAGATGTCACAGAGCAGTTAAAAGAGGAAAAAACCCTTCTCCAAGGCATGCAGAACATCTGAAAACAAAAACATATGCATAAACAAAAAAATAAAACTTAGGGAAATTAGAAAAAAACTCAGAGGACTGCCTCCTCTGAGGTCAAATTTTGAAATTCTTATTCTATTTTAATTCTCTTTTTATTTACACTTCCACTTATCTCAGTTGCACTCACTTGAATATGAAACAAAAACTGTAGGTCAGATCAACTCTTTCTGCCCAGACAGAAATCATTCTGCAGTTTTTCCCTTCTTCTATGAGGATTCAGCTACATTCACCACTCCACGTTCCCCCATTTGTGAGGTGCTGCAGTTGACTGATTTCCCTCAAAAATCTCTTTTCTTCCTCTTAATTCTCAGCATGTAATGGGTCTGTGTTTGGTACACCGCTCCCTGGTGAGCTGCGTTCCTTTTGCTTCTCATCAGCTCTTTGGGAACTTCTTGCATTTGGTTCTTGCTTAGGGTGTGGGTGGAGAAAAGCCTTCCTTCAATCTTCCCTACACACACGTGTGTATGGCCTGTAAATTCAGTCTTTTGTAGCCTCTTTAAACTATAACAAAAAATCTACAGTCATCTCCCACCAAGAACTGTCGAGTTGCTGAATCAGTGTTAAAATGCGTCATTCTGATTTTCACAGTCAAAGGATGAGGGATGAAAAATTAATAATACAGGCTAATCATTCTGCTATCAATTTACTAACTAATGCTTTGTAAGAAGTGAAATTTCATCTCTCTGTTTCAGAAGGAAATATCTTTTAACTCTTTACATTTGCTAAAACATATTTTAATGTCTATAAGTGGATATAATGATAGTCATAGGCAGGTTACTGTAGTGTTGTTATTTTTAACACAAGAAGTTACTTCAAGCATCTAGTCAAAACTATATTGATCCCTTTTCCTACGAACGAAATGCCTTATTCATCTGTTCCACGTTATTTTTTTTCTAACCATTTGTCATTTACATAACATTGAGTAACCAGTCTTGGGAATGTCCTAAACTACAGAAAGCCTCTATAATAAATTCTGACAGTGGGGATTTCATGGAGAAATCCTTATATTCATCAGCTGCAGATTCATTGCACTTTCTGTTTGGCTAGCCATTTCCTAGTGGAACACTGATATTTTATTTGGCTGGCAACAGCTTTTAGCACAGGGGAACAGTTGTATTCTTGAAACTGGCTATCGGAAAGAATTTCCTTGCTTATTTTTCCTCTGTGTGTGTGTGCACGTGTGCAAATGTGTGCACACACATGCATACAAGTATTTTAATTAAAGGTGTTGGGTGTAAGTTCTATTTAACAGATCTATCTGACATATCTAATTTTTTGTGTTCATCAAACAGAAAAATCTGCCTCAATCTACTGTTTACTGTAAACCATTTCATTTAGAATTGTTATTTTCTCTTTTTCCTGTGTAGAAGGAGATGAACTTTCAGTCAACTATGATGCTCAGTTAAAGTATATGATATTCCCATACTACCTGTTACTTCTTATGGTCTCTAGAAAGATTTCCATGTATAAATTGTTCTTTTTATGGAAAAAAAATACTGCATAAGTGGTGATGGATTAGTTTTCCTACTATCCTAAAATATGAACTCCACCTAAGAAAGAAATAAAATGCTACCTAGCATTTTATTTTTCTTTCTAATGTTTTTATTCATACAGTGCTTCTCAGTAGAAAAAAGTTAGAAGGAAAATCTGTAAATAAGGTTCCTGAAACAAGCCTTTCCAAAACTGAGAATAACATTTTATTACCCTGGGATTTTCAAGATTCATGAAAAGAAAGTGTATTACAAAACCCATCTGAAGTTGGAGGTTACAACTATAATGGATTTCTCTGTGGAGTCAGGCTGTCTCTGTCCCTTCAGCAAATCTGGGCATCCTCAGATTTATCCTTTATATGCAGAGAGGTGCAACAGTGATGTCAAAATCAGTCATTTGCTTTGAGATTTTAATGCATCTCATTTGCATCCTTGAGATTCTCAGCAATTTTTGCACTTGCCTACTTCTGTTAATCTATTTCAGGTCTCAAACCCCTTCTTTTCTCCTTGCTCTTCCATTTCTATTTTCTAAAGGTTTTCTTGGTAATATTCTGCAGAAAGAGATTGCATAGTTTTGAGAAATTTATTCTCTTTCATACAGCCATAAGCATTAGAGGGATTCCAGCCCTCTTATCGTGTATGAAATATTTAATGAGATGCAATAGCAGGGATTTCTTAAGCCATGGTTTGAGATATCATCTACGTGGATGTATATTTGCTCCTCTCTATTTTTTCTTTGCCTCTGCTTGTTTTTGCTGCTTAGCTGAAAGTGAAGTCCAGTTCCACTGTACTAATCATTCCCACAAAAGTAAAATTCACTACACAAATATCTTTTTCCACCCATATAAAATGTTCTGTTTCTACAGTTATTCTTTTTACTAAATATAAACATCAGAACACTCTGGTCAACCGACTGAAAAGCATATGGACTCAGTGAAAGTGAACTCAGTGATTTTGATGAAAGCACAGAATCCACCTCGTTATGGTGAAAATTCTTGTGTTCAGTGCTTCAAAATCTTGCCAAGAGATGGGTCAAAACACAGCTAACATTTCCTTGTAACACTTGGAGTAGGCGTCTAAAAATATTTGGCATAGAAATGGATCAGACGGATCTCTAAACAAATGAGTGCCAGTGTTTCCCCATACAATGCCCCCCTCCCCCTTACAGTTGTTAGGCAGTCAGATACACTGAGAAACAACTCATGGAAAATGAAGTCTTCCTGGAGTCCTTGGGTACCTTGCAAGAGTGTGTTTGTGTGCAACTCCTTCACTTGAGGCTCTCTTTTCCCACGTTTACTTAAAGAAATTACCAGCAATTATCCAAACCAGGACAGTGTCCCTACTACAGTCCTATCATAATCCCAGAACATTTCACTAGAATAGTTTAATTTTCAGTACCACTCTCTCTCAGCATTCTATCCAAACATTATAAATGAACGTTCTGAGTCCCTAGGAAATGCACTGTATCATTCACTTCCTGTTAGATTAGCTCTCATTATTTGATATCTCCTGTGCAAAGTACAAAGGGGATTTCAACAGTTATAAATTTTCCTTATCTTCAGGTGGTTTGGACAAACTTCAGATTTCCCTTGGATCTTTATTTTCAAATCATTTTACAGTTCAGCTTTTCAGCTTCATACCTGATTTTTCTTCTCACCTTACTAACTTTTGGACATAGGAATTCTTTTTAGTTTCAGAAAGTTAACTAAATAAATCTACTTAGACTTTGTCATTGTAACATATATTCAAATTTTGTCTCAGAATCTTTTTCTTTATTTACACACCTGCCATTATCTACACATCTAAGTTCCTAGACCATTGGTTATTTACTTGCTGATTAAAAGCTATGTTATGATCAGACTGTATACCCACTTTCTATCTTATTACAGAAGATACTGATCTACCAGATAGAAAGGGCAAAACGCATCTTATTGCTTGGATCATGCTGTCTTAACTCAGCCTTCTCCAATGGGGCCTCACCTCATCATTTTCAGGTGATTCTTTATTTTAGATTCCTGAGCAATTTTGCATTCCTACACACATCCTTCTGCTGCTAAAAATTAACGTGGTGGCAGAAAAAAGATTTAATAAGGAAGGGAAATGCTTTTTCTCCTTATCATTTGAATCTAAAGGTACTCAGAAGGCTTGGTATATCTCACGTTTACATGAAAATGAAAAAAAGAGAAGTCTGACCAAAAAAAAATACATTGTGAGGAATGTTTTACTTAGGTGCTAGCACAGAAATTCTCTGGGCTGAAGGCTACATAGAGATAACAAGGGGCATCTTCATATTCACTGCCATCTGGATGATTTCTAGTTTCTCTTTCCACTGCTTTCATCTTACTGTCATTGTCCTTTCTGCAACTTCTCATATCTTTGTCTCCCTTAAACAAATGCTTTGCTCTAGAAAGTCTGTACGTTATATGGAGGCAACTGCTTGGACCTTGAGTGTCCATTGAACCAAACTTCATCATAGGAATCTTACCTGAAATGGAATAGTAGATGAAAAGAGAGGAAAGGCAAATTGTTCACTACTACCTAGTGCCTGCATCTTACATTCCTGTTGCTTAGATTGCCTTGCTAAAGTTTTAAGGCTTCCTTTCAAATCAGATCAGGTGACTCAGCACTGTCCCGGTATCACATTATTTTTTTCCACAAAGAATTGGAGGACGTAATCCAAGATACATCACTGAGATTATGAAAAAGGAAGGAGAAAAGTTATAAAAAAAAAAAAAAAAGAAGAAGAAGAAGAAAGCCTTTATAGGAATAAAATGGTGAAAAAGTTTTCTATAGTGCATGCACACAAAGCAGAATTGTTTTACTTAGCATCTATTTACTGTCCTTCCTGTTGTAGTACAAAATTGAAGTGCTTGAAAACATAGGCAGGCATTCTAACAGACTGAATTCAGAAACCAAACACTTGCTGAACACAGTTAAGCTGTGTAGGCTCCCATAGGTAATAGTTGTGGTAACTGTGGAAACTCAGTGCAGCCATGTGGGTTCTCTTCAATATGCCAGCTGCCTTGAGAACTGGTCCATCAACAGAGAAGAAGGCTGTAGCAAGAACAATCTTGCCCTACCTCTCAGTTGCTACATTTATGTGGGATGTTAGGAAGAGCAGCAGGGAAGTCACCTCAATAGTCCCCTGACAAACCCATGGTCTTCTCCATCTAGAGCAATCCTGAGAGGAGAATATGATAGAGTGTATGTTTTTAGATAAATAAGATACATAAATATTTTAATTCTGATCCTAGACTCCTTCTCTCCACCTCTCTTTGTCCCTTTCTCCTTTTCTACCTCTTTCCACTTCTTCCTGTCTCACTCTTCTAAAATCTATTTAATTATGCCCATAGAAAAGAAAATGCTGATATCAAAAGAGCAATTCCCTCTTTTGATTTCCAATTCATTTTCCCTTCTCATTCAAGAGAATAGAAATATACAAAGTAATTTGGTATATAAAATGATTCCCCATAATTTTAATCCTTTTAAAGTGCTTGTGGAGATTATCATGGTTTGATTTATTTTGACAAGGGGTGGTAAAAACTGTAAGAACAATAGTCTACTAAAAATGTTTTAAGAGCCTGTTGCTGTGTTACGGGAATGAACATTTCAGGTGCTCCATGGGGTTTGGAAGATGATTTCCTAATGCAGCTAAGTGAATTAAAGTAGCACAAGGACATGTATTCGTAAGTAGAAATGGACATCCTTTTGCTACTACTTGAAGATTTTTTCCAGCAGTGAGGTTATCACCATTTCACTATTACATGTCTTTATTTTATTGCATTTTCTTTAGCTTTTTCACAGGTCAGGTTACTAAATGTCAGAGCTGCAAAGTAAATCACAGATTGGTCAAAATTCTTGAGACATAGAGTCTACCTTAGCAAAGAACTTGGATTAGGCCATAATATCCAAAGAGTAACCTGTTTCCCAGGCAGATCCAGAGAACGGAGAACTAGAGACAGAGCCCACCCCCAAGATCTTACACATCCAGCATCTCCTCCCTTTGTCTCTTTGATTCCTCCATTTTATGTACTGATGTTATGCCTGAACTATGTTTTGAACTGGATGTTACTCAGCTTCCAAAACGATCAAACATGGTGACCGTGGAGGGCAGGAACAACAACAAGTGTGTGCACAGCCTCACAGAGAAATGCATTCAAAGGGACCCTGCCTCTTTCTCCTTCCTTTCTCCTTTCACCACTTTTTTGCCCCTGTGAAGTGGCTTTCCTCACCAAACTGGTTTATGACACAATGAGAAGAAAAATGAAAGGTAATAAGAAGGTTGTTTATCTAAGGACAAAAATTCCATCACACACACTGAGATCATCTTATCTGTAGTGCAGTATCACTCCATTGTGAGGAAACATTAGAAATTGAATGTGACGTTTCCAGGACAATTCTGTTTCGTTGTCTTGTGTTTATGTTTGTAACTTGGGTCTAAATTACCGCTTGTTATCTGTGATAGATAGGTAAAATAGACCACTGAGATTAAACCGGAGCTTTTATAATATGGATTTTCTGAACTATTGAAACTTCACAAAAGCAAGTACTGGAGATACAATTGGAGGAGTTTAATTTTGTGAAGTATATAGCGTATCAAAATCAGACAGCAATTTGATGAAGTCATAAGATATTTTTAAGTAATAAATCTAAATTTCAAACTGTTTGAAAGAAATGGCAATCTTTACAATTACATTAAAACAGAAGAAATGAAAAGAGGAAGAGGGTGAATAACAGAGCAGGCAAATGACTGATCTTTCTGTGTGGTTTTCACTCGAGCACAAGAAGAATGATTACATCCCTACAGCAGTCTTCAAAGTGTTGGAGTCAGAGAGTGGAATAGGAAATGAACTGCAGTTCAGTGACCCTCTGTGGCCTGAACAGTGGGAGCTGGTAAGCACAGCATTTCCACTTTATTCACTTCTTTTTTTCAACTGTCAGTAGAAGACCTTCCCCCACACACACTTTTGCATCATTATTGTGACCTGAAAAGAACTAAATGTAGCAGATCTATCTATGTATAGGAGGATATAATCTGTAAAGGCAGACATTTCCATGTGGTACATAAACATAGGCTTATTACATATATGTTTGGTATAACAATGAATAGCTACATTTTTCCTGAATAAGTATGCTTTCCAATTTGAAATAGAATACATACTGTGCCATGCAATTTTCCTTGTGTTTCATTAGGGATAAAACCATGAGTTGGTCACCTAGGTCTGCCTAAAGAATGGATATAAAGTACGGCTTCCAGCCTGGTCTGTAATTTTCTCTGTAATGGAGGTGCTTCTTTGTCACAACACTTAGGCAGAATACTCTAGCATTCAGACTCCAGGAAAGGGGAAAAAAAAATCAAATAACTATAGCCACAGCATGATGTCATTTAAGAGATGCTCGACCTTGTCATCTTCATCTGTTCTCATGCTATAAGTAAAATGGGTAATCTAATGTTTAATAGAAGGTTTAATGCACATCACATAGTTGTCTACAAAATTACAGCTATGTAGTGGCATTGCATGTAAACATATCCAGAAAGTAAACCTGCAAGATGTTACAGTGTATGTATCCCTGTAGGCAAGTCAAAAGGTTATTGATGATCCAAGTTAGATTCTTCTGAGGTTTTTTGTTGTTGCCTTTTTTTTTTTTTTTTTTCCTTTTTTTTGTTTTGTAACTGGGGATCTGTTGATCTTTGAAAGAGTGCTCCAGTATGCTTATTTTAAAAATGCCTCCTCAATCACACTCAGGTTCAAATTTTTTACAGAGTTTCAGAAGTTGCTCAGATAAAAATATCATGTAAGAGCTTAGGGAAATAGAGGATTGAAGGAACTGTTGTGGTTTTCCAGCACATTGCAGTGGAGAATTTTCCTTTCATTCAGAAGATATGACTGGATGAAAGACTGCAAGGGAAAGAATTAGAAGTCAAAGCCAGTAGTCTTATTTCTGCTTTGAAGCTGTCCCTGACACTTTGCATTTCCAGAAAATCTCTTTCTTTGCAACTTCAGTAATGTACAATGCGACTTAGGTTCTCAGGGTGGGAAAAAAAAGCCTAACAGTTGTTTTTGCCCACATAACAAAAGTGAAAAGAGTGTGGGTCTTGTTAAATAAAGGGCAGTATACCATGGTGCAAAGTGTTAGGGTTCACCTACCTTACCAACTGTTACATTGTTGTTAGTGTCATTTTTCTTTACTATGAACTGCAAGGCAGTAGGACATATTTCAGTCACTTCCTTCATAGCAAAATTTATCCTCAAAATTTCATAGCATCTCTTGATCACTGTGTAAAATGTGAGAAAAAACTCCAAAGCTAATATAACTTTGATTTTACAAAATCTTTCAGAATATGAAAATAAAAATCACTGTTATATACCTACCCGAATTTTCTTGAACTCTTACATATTTTTACAGTGTTCTGAACCTACATTCTTCTTTCTACTATTCCATTTTTATCTGAAAAAGTCTAGATAAATATTTGAAAAGATACATGCAAAGAACATGAAATTTCAGTCTAGTGGTCTGTGATTTTGGAAACTCATTTTTTAATTGAAGGTTTGTCTATTTTCATATGGTTTTCACTTTAAATCCTCTGTAGTTTTACAAAGGAGTCTAACTCTTCATTCTTCTTTCATTCTAAATCTGCATTTTACAAAAGAAATGCCTAATATAGTACTCCTGAGAACCCAACAAAGAAACTCCTAAATGAATAATTAAGAGGTGAATTAATGTTTTTATGATTCAAAATCTGGGAATATAAATGGAGGAACGTTGCGTCATCATGTGGGCTGCAAACAGAATAAAGGGTTATGTTAAATGAATACTGAAAATAGAAACTTTGCTTCTTTCTCTACAGTTCCTTGTTGAAGCCAACCTCTTGATAATTACTCTTGACTATTTCCAAATACCAGCAAAAAAAGCTGTCTTTTCCTCAGCCAAGGAATCCTAATTCACTTCTGTTATAACTAAAGAATTAGATCTTTTCTCTGAATTCACCGTTTTCTGCACCCGTTATTACTATTGAAATTTGTCCACTTCACCCTCTATCACTGGACTGTAAGAAAATCTCTAGGACCTACACAGCTTCCTTGTATTTATATGTGAGAAGAGTAATTCAGTTCCTCCCCATGTGTTGTGATCTAGGCCTTAGATCATTCTGTGCACTAGACTCACACTGCATCTGAAATGATCTTCAAGGACTCCTGCTGCCTTCAAAGAAACAGATTTTGTTTATCATTTTAGCAGAGCAGCTTTACTAAAGAACAGCTCTGCAGCTTTGGAGCACAGTACTCTTTAAAATAGTGGAAAATGTAGAAACTGTGTCCTTGCTTCATAAATTTCATTCTGTCTGGACTCCTAATGCATGTTCACACCAGCGGGCTGTTTCTGCTATTCTTGTACATCCAAAGGCTCTAGCTGATTAAGGTCTTATATTCAGTTTATCCAGTGGTCATATCACCCATTCAAAACATCAGTTTAATGTATCTCTTGAGCACACATTTTTATGTGAGGTGATAGCCACATTAATGCACCCAATGTTCATGAAGAAAAATAAGACTCTGTGTTTCTGAGGTTGATTAGCAGAGAGAATGGCTTACCCTAAATGTTAGGAAAAAATAACAATTTTCTCCCTTTGTGTTCGCCATAAACAATTCTGAGAAGTGATACCAACTGGTAGTGATGGAGGGTGTTGTAGTCTGCTCCATAATAACTCCATTCCAGAAGTGCTTTAATAATGAGACAGAAGGTTATATGCAGCCTTGTCTCCCCACCAACTAGTACAAAGCATGGGTTTCTATAAATGTAAGGTGAAAAGTTTGTTTCTCTTTTATGTATGACATAAAGAAGATTTATCTCCCCTGTAATCACTTGATCACCTAAAACAGAGGGATACCAGGACTCCATTGCTCCTAATACAACACATACATTCTTTGCACATAGCACCTCAGCTTCTCTTTGGATAACTCATCTGTACATTTGAGGAAGCTTCCTCATCTTTATAGAACTGGAGATGTCTGTCCTTAATTTCACCACTACTTTGCTACATGTTCTTCTCACCCGTTAGTCCGGACTCAAGTAAAGGAATTTGGTTCAGTGCCTTATCAGGCAGATCTTTCTTGCTCCCCAGCAGGGGACCTCATCAAACATCTCTGCTTTCTGCTGCTGGTATCTACATTTTGACTATGGCCTTTGCCAATGTGTTTGGCCTGTGATTGAAGCTATTTTACTTTATGTGCGCATTGTGTGCATTTGGCCATTGCAGATACCTCCACTCAGCCTGTGCAGGCTGTGTCTAAAATTAATATCTCACTAGATCTTTCTGCCAGTTTCTGTTCCCTTAAACTGTATGGAAGGAATACTGTTTTCAGAAGCAGGGACACAAACAGAGAATTACTCTTGTGGTAGGTTGGTGGCTCTGATTTGTCCTTAGAGCAAGGAGCCCCATGAGCACACTCTGTGGTAATGCTGCCCAAGGCAATCCATTTGCTAACATTAGTCCTTCTATTTTTTAAATATTTATAACATTTAATCCATTCTGTTCTTTCCTGCAAAGGAAAAAAGAAATAAAGCATATTTTCTTTTCAAAAAAGAAATTAAGTAAAATTGGTTTAACCAGTTTAACAGTTGATGTTTGTTTAAATTTCTCCTTTCTACACTAGCAAGCGTAATTCACCCCATTATATGGCATGGTGGCTATACATGCAGCACCTTTTTGTCTAACTGCACCAAACTGCACCATCAATACCACAGAAAATATTCTGCTTTCAATACAAATTCATGTTTTTTTCTTCCCCTTCTCATGATCTCCTCTCTATCCTGAAACAATGCCTCAGATTTGAAACAAACATTTAAAAGTGGAAATTCTAATGCAGCTATGGAGCTCATAGGGCCCACTTTTACAACATAGATGACCGGTTCACTTCACTGCAAACTTGCCCATCTTGGGGTAAGCAAAGCACTGACACAAAAGGAAGGGCAGCCAAACAGCCTTTCCCTCCTGCCCATTGTTTTGGGAAAGAACCAGAATGAATGCAGGATGTAGCATTTCCCACTCTTTCTGTTGGCTAAAGCTGCAGTGGGCAGATCTATATTCTGAAAAGCAGTACAGAGCCATGGACCTGTGTTTGGGGGAAGTGGATGCTCTGTTCTGGCCAATATGCCTTTGCAGGCAAATGGCAATAACATGAAGAAGAGTCAGAAGTATTCATTTATAGGTTAAAGTTCTCATTCTTTAAGAAATGTGAAATGATATCCTTAATGCACATGTAAAATCAGGAAAAAAAAGAAAATAATTACAAAATTTCTCACAAATTATACAGTTAGTGTTCACAAATTAAAAAATGCTTATGTACATTCAAAAAACATGTCTCTACCATCAGATTCAGTTGATCTGGAATCAGAAGTAGCTTCGCTGATCTAACGTACAGGCTACACTGACAGTACTTGAAGCCATGGTATAAATCTTCAAGCCAGTCATACAGATGTTTTCAGGGACAAGATAGTTCTGCTTTCTGGGCAATGTTGTACCACACTACCACCTGATGACCTGCCCATTGCTGCCACTGCATGTTCATCTTACTGTGTTCAAGCTCCTACTGAAGATTTTCAAAGAGCTGTATGGCAGCTGAGTTCTGCAGAACCTAGCTTGTGGTGCTCATTACCAGCTTTCTCAGTGTTTAATTGGTAAATTGCAAGTAAAAGCAACCACTGAAAGTACAGAATGATCACTAAAAATGGTTTTACTTCACTATACATTACTTTACTTGAGCTTACACTGACAAACTGATTGCTTAGTGGCTCAAGCCATGCTTGTATTCCTTCAGTACTTTTCTTTTGCTTGCTCCACCATGAACTTTTTCCATTAGTGTTTCCATCTGATAAGACCCTCTTAGTACTTTAAGGAAAATGAACTGGAGATAGTTGCATCGTTCTAACTTTAATTAGCTGTTGGCTAGATGTTTCTTGATTTGTTATGGGAATTAAGTACTGTAGAGGTTGAATGAGAGAAACACCGTATTAAAAACAGTACCACTTTAATTAATTCTTTAATTTCACTTTTACTGCATCTTCTGGCTTCTGAGTCCACTGCTGGATGAACTGCTCTCCATCTAAGTAGTGTATTTACATATTGTGTATGAACTATCTCCTTAATAAGACACCCAATTTTTCCTTCTTGAGCCTAACCTAGTTAGATAAACAACTTTCCAGAGGAGATAGTGCAGAGTTGTTTCTCTCCTTGGTGTAGTTCTGGCTGAAATTTTCTCAGCAAGGACATTGTACCGGCATGCACCAAGGATCATCTCAAGAGGTACTCTGCAGATGTACAGACAGAAGCCCACCCAAGGACCATTCTTTGTGTATACCTTTCCGCAGCTCATATATTAAAAATTACGTATTTGTAATTCCAGCTCCTACACTTGGGCAGGACCTGTCTGTAGATTTTTCCTCTTCTCTTGGGCTTCAGAATGTTAGACTGTGCTATAGAAGTGGGGTTTGCAAAAAGCATTCTGTTAAGACAGTGTTAATCATGGGACACTTGTTTCTGGAGGTGTAACAGCTACTCTCCTGGTTTCTGGGGTTGTACTACAGTGTTGTTGTAGGCTGTATTTCAGCAGTCTCTAAGGGTCTCTTTCATATCTAGAAAAGAATACTATGAATGTAAGCTGGGAAGTGGTATGTTTTGTCAACAAAATATGGAAAAATGAGTGTTAATGGCATGGAAATGTAAAGGCAAAGCCATCTAGACTTACATTTGTAGCTGTAAATATTGTCCACTAGCTTAAAATTCTGTCTTTTTCTAGAGACTGAAGCACAGTGCTGACTGGAATTTTCTCATCAAAAATGCAGTCAAAAAAATCAACTGTGTTGCCCATTTTGAATGGATAAATTGGTAACAAAAAGGTGATGGAACAATAGATTTTTACTTTTATTAAAACCCTTTTACATTTACATTATTTATCAGAGTGTTGAGATTACTCTGCAGTACACATTTTCCTTAATGTCAGTGCTGTGGACATTATGCAGTAGCAAGTGTTTAGACAGTGAAAGAGCTTTCCTTATTTAGATCACAGAATCATAGAATCACAGAGTGCTTTGGGTTGGAAGGGATCCCCCCGACCATCTAGTTCCAACCGCCTGCTATATGCAGGGACACCTCCCTCTAGAAGGTTGCTCAAAGCGCCATGCAGCCTGGCCTTGAATGCTTCCAGAGAGGAGGCATCCACAACTTCACTGGGCAGCCTGTTCCACTGTCTCACCACCCTCACACACTTTCCAATATCTATTCTACATCTACCCTCTTCCAGTTTAAAACCATTTCCCCTCATCCTGTCTCTACCTGCCCTAATAAAAAGTCCCTCTCCAGTTTTTCTATAGGCCCCTTCAGGTACTGGAAGGTCACTATAATGTCTCCTCAGAGCCTTTGCATCTCCAGTTGATTTTATCACATTTTGTAATGCTAGTTTGAAACAAGAATTCCTCTAGCTGTAACTCCGGCTGTTTTGGCCCAGTATGGAATTCATGGTCTTGGGATTTAGCTATTTCTGTTTCATTTCCTTTCAAAAATCTCTCACGAAAATTCTTTTCTTGCAAAATTAGACAGTTCTCAAATTCCACTGAAACCCGGGCATTATAAACTCCCATCACCAGTATAGTGCAAAGAAAGGCTTAAATATCATACTTAACACCACTTTGATAACACATGGCAGTGTAAAATGTAGCAATGTGCTTTTCTGGCTTGTGAGTACTATTTACCATGCACCAATTTACAAATAACGTGGCTAAAAATCTAACTGCCCACTCAGAAGCTTCTTGCTTGTTCACTCCACCCAAAGCTAATCACTGTGCAGAGCTTTTTTTCACTCTTGTCATCATCTTAGCAGGAAGGCAAGGCACTGTGTGGCTACTGCTTAGTGGAGATTACAGCAGCCTGCATGGGCTTTTCTCACCTTTTCTGCCTGCATGGAGAGCAAGGAATGGAGTGATCTTTCCACTGTAGAGCAGTCATATCATGGGATCCTTGACTTTACACCAAGACTTCCCCATTTTCTTGAACGCAGACCATATCAATATTTTTCATGAATCACTGTGCATCATAACTGACCTGCTGCTCTTGTCAATGACAATGTGGTAAACATTCTTTCCGTGACTTTACAGGTCTTTAACCAATTTTTCTTCTTATTACAACACTTTTTAAAATAAAAATGAAAATAAAATAATAAAAAAGAGAAAGAGATGTATCAATCTAACATATTATAACTGGATAGACACAGTTTACCCCAATACTCAGTCAATTGCTGGGAGGTTTTATACAGTACTGCCATACTCATGAATAATGAAAATGGTGGTAATTTGTCACTCTCCATGTAGTCCAATATTTTCATATGCAAGATGCTTACATTGACTGTATTATGGTATCTGGCAGGATAGAAGAAGAATATTTCCATGTATTGGATGGTGAGTTCACTCATCCAAGCTACATTTTTTTAATTTATTTTAGGATAATTCATTTTGGTTTTGGCCCTTTTATGATGTATGATCCTGATGTATCAATCCTTCTGGTCCTGATTTTAAATACTGAATCAGCCTATTTCATGACAACATCAGCTTTGTGTCTACTGCTTTTCTCTTTTCTCCTTCCTTCAAAATTATCCTTGTAAAGTTACTGTATGAGAATTTTTCTTTTTGTTTCAAACTAATAAAAATCCGCTATTCAGTAACACATCAGACATGGCATTTTCAAGATGGCTTTAACTCTGTTTGTGTGCAAGGAAAATCTGTCAACTTTTAAAAAAGAGAATAGCTTTTAGACAACATGGAACATTTTGTTAGTTTCAAAATAATAAATTACACTGTGTACTGCAAACATTGATTTGCAAATGAAAAAACCACAGGTGAGTAAATGATGAGTCTGATTAAGATTTTGTTTGTTTCTTTTAATTACTGCCCTTTAAATTGCTGTTAAGTAATTACTGTTACTATGTGGATTTTACTATTGCATGGGATTAATTCATTGATATTTTCATGATAACACATTATATTTTTACCACGGGAGGATTAAACCACCAGTTACTGAATTGAAAGATGTTGATTTGCATTAATGTGAAGTACTTACTTAAAAACAGTAGAATTTAAATATCTGAAGCTAGCCCACATAAACAAGTGAATTCTAGTGACTTAGTATTATTTGAAACACTTAGAAAATACATTGAAAAAATAGTGTTCCAAGAGTGTTTTCTTACATATTTTACAGAGTTAAATCTCTTGGTTAGGAAAAATAGAATGGTAATCTTTTTGTTCTAGAAAAATCTCATACTGCCAGAACATTCTTTAACATATTGGACAGTGGAGGAAGGAGGAGGGATAGAATGAAGAGAGAGAGGGTGAGTTGTTCCTTTTACAATTGTGAAAGCATAAAAAAAGAAGGTTAAAAATAGTGATGCCTATCAATCAAAGTCCAAATTTTAGATTTCACCCCTAACATAGTTTGGTGGAAATTGTAAACAGGGGGTTTTATTTCAGGCTCATCTATAATTAACACAAATTTTAATGGCCTATTCTCAGAACCCAGATTTTTATAGTAAAAGAATGCCTAATGAAGTGTTGGTGCACATTTTTTTCCAATACTGTTATTAAATTACTTTTCTAGGATTTTAAGAATGGTAATAATTACTAATTCATACATGCATTTTTGTAGGGTTATTCTTTCAGTTAAAAAAGAAAAATGTATTTTTGTGACTTACTATGGTGAAATCTTAAACTGAACACAGGTTCAGTTCTAATATTAGACAGCAAGAAAATTAATAATAAAAGAGCAAGTGTTGCCTCAGGAAGAGTTCTGTCTACAAATTCACCACTAAGCATTTGCAGTATTGCACAGGAAAGCTTATGTTCTGCTGCAATATTCCAATGCTGTTTCACTGCATGAGAAGATGCAACCTCATTTGGACTTTCATGCTGAGATGTTTTATATGGACAAAGCCCTGAACACTCATGGATATCAAGTGATATCAGTGAAACTCTACAGTGGATAACCAAAGATTCAGATGAAGCACTGCTGATGTGAGGAAGGTTGTATAAAAAAGGCAAAGTCCTGCTTACCATTACACTTTCTATTGAACTACTCTGGGTATTACAAGAATTAGTTAATAGTCTCTCTCCAACATTCACTCAGTGAACTGAACTAGCCAGAAACTCACATCAGAACTTTACAGGCCAACAATTAATACTTGGATACATTTATTCAGAATTAAATTCACAGCCAGGGAAGACTCCTTGACTGTCAGGGCGCCTACTTAGGATACTGAAACTTGGGATTAATCCTCTTTTCTTCATGTCGCTTGCTAATATCTCAGTCGAAAGACTACTGTGATCATGCTGGTGTTGGCCTCTATGACAAAACTGCTCAATAGCAAATTTGCTGGGTGCTTTGTATTTTTTTGTGGCTTTTTTTTTTTTTGTTTTGTTTTGGTTTGGTTTTTTTTGGTTTGTTGACTTTTTTTAAAGGTTCTTTTTTGTGGCAAGTTTACATTTTGATGAGCAAAATCTTTCTGAGGAAAAACCGCTTCATGAAAAAAGAATTCTGACCAGTTATAATTAATACACCATTTTGTACTCTACTGTTTAGTGAAGTTTTTAAAGTATGGCCTTAGGGATAATCTTTTAAAGAGTTTCTGTTAATTGACAGTGTTACTGAAACATTTTCCTTCCACTCCTACCCTGGTAAAATCCACAAGTTATATTAATGCAGCAATTATTTAGATCACTCTTTAAATTTCCCTATTTTTACAGAGGGTTTTTTAGTTAAAATGTTTTGTAATGCTTTTATGTCCCTGATTCTTTCTCAAGTAACAGGTGGGTACTTTTTTTCATGTACTATTTGGATAAAGACATTTCAGAGTCCCTCTAGAATTATGTAGTTTGGAAAACATCCTATAGACATAATTTGCTGGAGGCAAGCTAGCACTGCAGATTAAAAGTTTACACAAAGACAAAAGACAAGCCAGAATTACTTTAATTCAGACTGAAAGAGGGGGAAAAAAGAAAAGAAAAAAAAAGCACTTTCTACTAGGCCAGAAAGCCCTTTACATAGCTTGTCCTCAAAAACAAAAGTATATTACATATCCTGTAAACTACTGATCTCTGTTCTATTATTATGTATTCCATTAGTATTCTGTTCTTAATGCTAGGATGTTTCTCACAGATTCTCAGAAATACCTTTTAGCTTCATGAAAATTACGCAAGTGATTCATACCCTATATCAAATGCAAAAAAAAAAAAAGAAAGGGTATTTTCTGATTCTTTCCAATTGTAAAATACCCTTCAGAAAATTATATAAAATAAAACAAATTAGTAAATAAACACGTGAAGAGCTGTAAGATCTTACTTCAAGTCAGTGTGATAGAATTCATTCATTCTTGCATGTGACTTTCAATACATCATGATTTATTTCTGAGTATTCTACATGGGAATAGCAAAGCAGATTACCACAGTATTTCTTCTGAATTATATCTGTTATGCACTGTGATTTATACATACATATACATCTGCGCATAGGTACGCCTATAGTTATTTGCTCGAATGGAAGCGCTTTATCTTCGTTTTTCCTTTCACACAAAATTGAAATTTTAATTGTTGTGGTTTTGAAACATATTCAGTGGAGTGCATGGTTTTCTGTAGCACTTTGAATTAATAGGAACATTTGAAACATAACTTGAAAATATGAAGATAATATTGCATATTTGGTTTTAAATCATAAAGAAAGATGATTTTGCATGCATAATATTCAAAGAGGTCAAAATAAAACAGTATTTTCAGTGATGACCATGAAAGTGTACGCTTTAAAGCTGCCCAACTTGAGACGTCTAAACCTAACACCTAAGGGTATAGGTACATTATGACGTACCATGGTCTCCTACTGGGAGAGAAATTCTTCAGACATTTAAATAACAGTTTCATGGAAATGTCAATTTCAGATTACAGAAGAAGATTCTCAACTGTCAGCCTTTTCTTTGCAATGGGAACATTCATGAAGTTACTTACGCCAAAGTGCAGACTGTGAAACATGAAATTAGATCTTTGCTCTTCATCAAGAGGATAAAAATTCCTCCTTTGTACCACTCTTGTTACTTCAGTGCCTCTATCCTCTTGCCTCTCTCTACATTTCTTAAAAAAAAAAAAAAAGTTAAATGAATCACATCAAAGCTTGGGATATGATCAAAATACTCTCATTGCCAGCCAATTTTTGTAGCCCTTGTCATGTTTACTTCATATTTTACCTGCTATATAAATGAATTTCTGAAGGGTTCCTACTTAATCTAGTGACTTCCTAAGTCTCAGCAAATGACCTTCCTTCCTTTCTTCACCTATTTACATTTCATAAGTAGTATCCGCATCAAGCCTAAGGGTTTAATATAATGAGTCTGGTGTTATCTTTAATAGTTAAGAGGATGGCTGTGTTTACTAATGGCAAAAATTGTTTCTCAGCTTTCTCCAAATGTATAAAACATACAATCCCTGTTTCATTAGTAGTTGAAGTGACTTGTTGGTCACTTACTCATCTATTCCATTCTGCGTATGTATGTGCCACTGCCGCAGCAATGCCAGGAGAAAACTTATCTGACCTTCTGGAGCCACACTGCCAGGACAAACACAGCAGTGTGGAAATGTGGCAAAAGAAAGCTTGTGGCGCAGTGCAGGGTAATGCACCTTCCATCTCCATTTATCCCAGAATTGCTCAGGAAAGTACCTCAGGCACTTTTCCAGCTGTTTAAGATCCTTCCTCCCTCCTCTCCCTTCTCCATGTGAGCTAGGACATCCTAGCATACCATAGAAAACTCATCTCTACTTCTACAGCATCTTTAAAGCAGTCTACTGAGGCTTTAATACTGTTGAAAGGACATCTCCTTGTCAGAGGTCACCAGGATGCCCTATCCTTACTATTAATGTTGAAACACTGTCGAGGTAGAAAGACACCACCACTATCACCGGTTGAGAAAGAAAAGACTTAGAAAACTGAATAATAGGAGCACAGCATTAACTGTATTGATTTTTAACAGAATTGCACAGAGGAAGAGGAGGGGGAAGTGACAACATGTGGCCTCATTCCCTTCTACTAAAGCCACAGAGCACAGGCTTACACAATTTTTCTACACCCTGACTGTTGTCTCCCCTAATTCCTAGACATGGAATTTTCTACCTCCTCCAGCTGCCTTTTATGTATTTGCATGGAACTCTCCTTCCCACAGTGCAGCTTTTCTCATTTCAGGGGAGGTACAAACACCAACAAGTACATTTGCCTTCATGTGATAAGACTGCAGACGGTCATTTCATTGATGCAACAAGGCAAATGCAAAGAAAAAGCATGATGGTTCCTCAGATTTCCATTTCCATAAATCTTGCCTAAGGGTCCAGGTGGAGCTGTCCTAGAAGGGCCACATACAGTATAGTACAATATATTCCCTGCTTCTTTAGCCAAATAAATTTTGTTGATGAGTCATGTGGGCACTGCAGAGCATTTCAAAAACCCATCTGGCAGAATAAAGTCACTCTCCTTCAAAGCAGAGTGTGTCTCAAAAGGTTCAGCATTTGGATTTGGTTTGAATTCTTGGATCCTTATCTGAATTTCCCGAGACTGTATAACAAGCTTTGTTGAAGAATTTCCATCATCTCAGCTTCTAGTCAAAGCCATGCAATAACACAAGAAAGCTTTTTCTCCTGTTATTTCTGTCAAAACCAAAGAGTATGTCTGGAGTTGGGGAAAGAGGAAATATATCTAACAGATTCAACTGTACCACTTTGCTGATGTTTAGGTTTACTCTAATGTTAGGGGCTTAATGATTCTTTCATTACAACATTTTCATATATCTGATAAGTCTACTAAATTATGAATTTAATTTCTGTTTACGTTCCAGCCTGGCAGCCATGTCTCATATCATG